>NC_090271.1:89333000-89650000 GCF_040414725.1 Anabrus simplex
CTTACCACCGAATTAACCATCTACAAAGCACTTATAAGACCTGTGCTTACATATGTCTAGGGAAGTTGGCCATTAACAGCAAGAGATATCGGAATGCTGGATTCCTTCAAAAGAAAGATTCTTCGAAGAATCATCGGTCCACTCTGTGAAACAGGAACATGAAGAAGATACAATAATGAATTGTACGCCATTTAAAGATCCATCTATCAGAAGAATTGTGAAATCAGCCAGATTGATGTGGGTCGGGCAAGTAGCACGGATGAGTGATATGGAAGTATCTAAAAGATATTGTCACGAATAAAACTCCATCTATTTCATTACTCCAAATTATTTCAGGATGACCCAATAATTGTACACACACACACACATACATATATATATATATATATATACACATACCCACACAATTCTAATTAACCATGAATGGCCACACTCACTGATTGCTGTCTATCTCGCTCTCTCTCTCTCTCTCTCTCTCTCTCTCTCTCTCTCTCTCTCTCTCTCTCTCTCTCTCTCTCGTCCTTATGGTACAGTAGGCAGTTCAGCCCGTTGCTATACCTGCCTACGCTTAATCCTTACTTTCACTTTCCCCAAATCTAGTCACCACATACAGCAGCTGTGAGTAGACAGCTGGATCTGAACACAGGGCTACGGGGCACTCGACATACGATGACTGTTCGTTGGTTGGATTCCACAGACAGGCCAGTAATTCTAACAGTCATATGCCGTGAACAACTAAACAGCTCAACATTATTCAACAGTAGGACGATACTCACAACAGCGAACATTAACACAGGTCCATTTAACTTCGCACTCGCGATAGCGGCTTCCCTCGCTGACGCACGCCGAATGTCAGTCTACAGAAATACACGAACGCACAGTACAGTTTTCTTTTCCGCAGTTTCCAGACACTCACTCACTGGTCTCTCTGACACCACAACAACCGTTCCTCGTTCAGACCTCAGTGGGACACTAGCGACAGCCAACACCTCAGTCACCCTCAGCCCAGCCACCGAACCCGAACACACCGAGTCTCACACTGACTCCACCACGGAGACAAACTGTGACAGATTGTCCGCGGCTAGCCACCCTTTTTATATCTCGGGTGATTTGAGCCAGAATTTTCGCGAGGTGACTAGAGGTAGAACATTCCCGTTGAATCTATATAAATAAAATTGTTCGTGTCTGTTTGTTTGTCTGTCTGTTTGTTCCAACATCACGTCGAAACGGCTGGATAGATCTCAACCAAACTTCATATTTAGAGTATACTCCTCCCGAGAAAGGTTTCGATATGCATATCATTTTAAAATCTTTGAATACACGGGGGGTTTATAGGAAAACCAGAATGGTTTTTCCACCATCACGTCGAAACGGCTGGATAGATCTCAACCAAACTTCATATTTAGAGTATACTCCTCCCGGGAAAGGTTTCGATATGCATATCATTTTAAAATCTTTGAATACACGGGGGGTTTATAGGAAAACCAGAATGGTTTTTCCACCATCACGTCGAAACGGCTGGATAGATCTCAACCAAGCTTCATATTTAGAGTATACTCCTCCCGGGGAAGGTTTCGATATGGATATCATTTTAAAATCTTTGAATGCACGGGGGGTTTATAGGAAAACCAGAATGGTTTTTCCACCATCACGTCGAAACGGCTGGATAGATCTCAACCAAACTTCATATTTAGAGTATACTCCTCCCGTGGAAGGTTTCGATATGCATATCATTTTAAAATCTTTGAATACACGGGGGTTTATAGGAAAACTAGAATGGTTTTTCCACCATTACGTCGAAACGGCTGGATAGATCTCAACCAAACTTCATATTTAGAGTATACTCCTCCCGGGGAAGGTCTCGATATGCATATCATTTTAAAATCTTTGAATACACGGGGGGGTTTATAGGAAAACCAGAATGGTTTTCCACCATCACGTCGAAACGGCTGGATAGATCTCAACCAAATTTCATATTTAGAGTATACTCCTCCCGGGGAAGGTTTCGATTTGCATATCATTTTAAAATCTTTGAATAGACGGGGGTTTATAGGAAAACCAGAATGGTTTTTCCACCATCACGTCGAAACGGCTTGATAGATCTCAACTAAACTTCATATTTAGAGTATACTCCTTCCGGGGAAGGTTCTGATATGCATATCATTTTAAAATCTTTGAATAGACGGGGGGTTTATAGGAAAACCACAATGGTTTTCCTCCATTTTCTCTTATACTATTGATTTTCTGTAAACTTCGTTTACCGTACGTGAAACGTCTCTTCATTATAAACAACTTTCGTTAAGTTCATAATTTACCTTACTCTTTACATGACGGAGAAGTTTACAATTTTCTGCTGGTACCATGCTCTGCATTGAGTGACCGACAGACCGACAACGAACCTACAGGTTACCATGGCAACGTCTCTGACTGCATGCCAGCAGGGAAGTAACGTATTGCCATTTTCCTCATCATGCTTTTAAATTCGTGGTTGTTCCTTGGGTAGAAGGCAAGAGAGGCGTCAATCGGCCTATCTGCGGGATATTGGCGGAATATCGTTGGAGGTTATAACCGCCCTCGAATAGATTAAGTAATAACACCATTAGTCATCTTCTTATTATTTGTTTACCTAGGAATCAATGGACCTAAATTTCTCTTCTGTTACCGCTTTATTATATCCATAACTCACACTAGCATAATTTATTGAGGGGCATTTGATTTTCCAATACATTAACTTGGCATTTACATATTTGTCGTTATCCGGCTGTCCTCAGTTATAATCCATTTTCTATTACTTTCAACTTTCTTAACTGTATTATTTTCTTCCTTAATTACGCCGTATGTACGCGAGTGCTACAAACTACTGGATGTATTTCCACCAATACTCATACTTAGAATACACCTGTCCTTGATAGGTTTTAGGGCAAATATTGTTTCTAAATCCCTGAACTGACTGGGGGTTTATACGAAACCGAAACAGTGATTTTGCACTTTCACAAAATATACACAACCAACGTTAATTTAAATCTACCTGCCTTGGTAGAAATTAATTTCTAAACCTTTTTCCTCATGTGCATCATTTCGATACGAGGATTAATAAGGGAGATATCATTAACGGACCGTTTCTTTTGTACAAGTCCCATCGGACTTAACTCACGAGCGGGTGCGTGTAAAGCGTATTCCTTACAACGTGAAAACTACTGAAGACATTCGAACCAAAATTCATATTTAGCATCCACCTGTCCAAAGGTTGGTTTTAAACGTAAATAACATTTCATGTTCCGGAATGGACTGGCGGTTTATAGGCAACCGAAATGGTGATTTTACTCTTCCACAATATATACAGAACAAGACCAACCTGACTGGAAATCGACCAAACGTGATGGAATTCCACCTCTAAACCTTTTCTTCATGTGCATTTTTTCGTCAGGAGGATTAGTAAGGGAGATATCATGAATGGTCAGTTTTGCAGGTTACGTCCAGCGGACATAGCCAAAACGGTGTTTTACATGGAGCAGATTCCTTATCTATATAAATCAAATCGTAATGACTGTGCGCCTCTACACTGACTATTTTGGCGAAATTTCCGTACAGCTTTCCGTTTAAGGGGTAATAATGACCATCTGCATAATTTTTGGTTTAGTTTCCTGAAAGTCCTAATTTTTACCCGCCTCGCCCAAAATCCAGATTGCGGCATAATCTGCCAGAAGAAAAAGAATATAATTGAAATTTGACAAAATTATACGTTTTAGCCTGTAACGAACGGAAAACATCCAAGATCATTAAATTTTTCACTTTTTATCCCCGAAGAATATCGAAATATGCAGGCAATTTTAATGATGGTGCAGACCTTCGGAAATTCCTATCACATAACAGATTGCACAATCTCCGTTCAATTTGGAATGATCTACAACCTTGGTCTTATGACTTTTTGCCATATCTGTATCCCTTTTACGTTTGATTTTTCTCTATTAATGGATGTTAAGTCAATTTGGAATTTTCACATGCATAATTCATACCTTCGATTACTTATATGAAATACAGAATCATCAAACTCTTCACGAAAATTGGCCCACCCAGTAGCCATATATGAGCCAAATGCTATGTATGTAGCTGTCACATAATTATCCGAAAAGTAATGTAATGTGAGATAATCTTAGAAGAACGTTACCCTGTTCCACGTTTCTAACTCAATCTGACCCAAGAATAGATGACATATCATAGGACCAGCCTTTTAGGCCACTAAATCCGGCGTGTCTTATGGTATAATCCTTTGTCGATATGACGTACGTTTAGTAGCAGTTAATCTGTAAATGAAGGTCTTCAATATTGTAAACACGCATATACTTTCGTATGTCGATCTATATATATTCACTGATGTCGATTTGTAGCGATCGAGAAAGGGTGGGTCTGCTATTGTAATCAGTACTCCCCACACCGACTTTGACTGGCAGTATGAAAGGGTTCCTTCTCCAACTCCTGTGTAACTGTCATTAGTAAGGAAGGTCTACAATTGTAATGAATAGTTCACTTCTCGATTTGACTTGCAGAAGGCAAGTGAGCATGCAGTTTTGTTTAAAACTCCCCTACCCGATTGTGTTTGGCCGTAGGCAAGGGTGCCCGCCATTATAAAGAAATGTCCTCATCTAAAATGTGACTGGCATTAGGCATAGTGGCCTGCTATTTTGATGGAAACTCACCAACTTGGTGTGACTGGCAGTAAGCTGGCTGGAAGTAGGAAAATGGGCCTGGCATTATAATGATAACTGCACAACTCAATTTCGAGTGATAGTAGGGTAATTGCCTGCCATTATAATAAAAACTGTAATCTGTGTGGAAGTAGGAAAGGGGGGCTGCCATTTTAACGAAAACTCCCCAAATCGATTCTGTCCGCATAGTAGGCAATGGGGCCTGCAATTATAATGTAAACTTCCCAACTCGATTGTGAATGGCAGTAGGCAAGTGAGCCTGCCGTTATATCACAAATCCATAACAAACACTTTACATTGGAAACAACGTACGGGGACCTCCCCGTGCTCTTTCTCGGATAACGCTAAGAGACATGCAATTTTAAAACAATCTTATTTACTGCATGCACACTATTTACTTCGATATTCGAATACAATGTAGAATACCGTAGCGAAGCACGGGTACATTCGCTAGTCTCCAATAAATTCACATGTACGCCGGCCAACGAATACAACACAAGGAAAGGCCGGCCCCACCCCACAAGCCGGCTGAGAGATCCCAGGTCGTCTGAGTCACTAGCCCCTTCCTGGAAGTACCGAAATGGGCTACCACGGGGCTGGCACGTAACAATATGAAATGGAAATCCAGGGAAAAAGAGAGGATAAGGTCGACCGAAAACCAGATGGATGGATGGATGGATGGAGTCATTGAAGATCTTCGGGAAGTGGGCTATAGAAATTGGAAAACTTTAGCGTTGGATCGAAATAAATGGCGGAAGAATGTTGAAGAGTCCAAGGCTAATAATGAACTGTAGAGCCATATAATAAGAAGATCTAATGTTGTTGTTGTTGATGATGATGATGATGATCAATAGCTTCGTAAACTTACTACGTGTGTGAAATCTTCCCGATAGACTGTTTTACTGTGCTACCTGTACTGGTGAGCAAATTATAACTGTGACTACTGTTTGGGAAAAGCGCACCGTAGCTTGTATATTAAGAATCGTCACGTCATTCACCTGGATTTGGAAGGACGGAGCACTCTTTGAATTGCTAAGTGTCGGATTCTACAGCAGTTCTCATCTCGTTGCATTCATGAAACTGCAATCCTCAGAGTGGTCAAAATTTGACAAATTTGAATTCAGCCCAGTCGAGCGAGAATATGCCGTGATAATCCTCGGAAAATGGTGATGAGCACACTGTTGTTTTAATAAAATGGTTGAATTTTAATCATATCGAATTTCGTTTGAATCGTAGCAGTCACTTAGAACTTAATGTTAAAGAAACACAGTATTGAAAAATCTCACTCCCTGTAACTCTGACTTAAATTGACCTACGTAAGGTGGATCCTACCCAAAAACTACCATAAAGAAACAGCGTTACCGACCAGGGGGCCACTTCTAAAAATATAATCCTGATGATGATGATGATGCTTGTTTTCTAAAGGGGTCCAAAATCCAGGTCATCGGCCCCTCATAATGGTAGATGTCGTTAGTAAAGTAGCCATGGTATTTGTCATGTTGGGGTACTAATCAAAAGTAGCGTAGACTCACGGTGTTCCACACATGATGGTACTACTCACAAGTATTGGACGTCGTACAGGTAACGCAGACCTATGGTGTTTCTCACATAATGGCGCCACACATAGGCAACGCAAACCGATGGTGTTCCTCACCTAGGTGTACTAATCACGGGCGAGGGTAATCCCGTGGTGTTCCTCACATAGTGGGTACAAAGCGCAGGCAACGCAGACCCACGGCGCCGCTCATATAGTGGTACTAATCACAGGAAATGAAGACCTATCGTATGTCGCACACAATGTCATCACTCACAGGTAATACAAACCCATGGTGTTTTGCAAATAATCGTACTATTCACAAGCAACGCAGACCCATGGTGCTCCGCACATAGTGGGACTAATCACGGGCGCCGGTATTCCCGTGGTGTCCCTCAGTAAGTGGAACTAATCGCAGGGAAAGTATACTCATGGCGTTGCTCACATAGTGCTACTAATCATAGGCAATGTACACCCGCGGTGCATGACACATTTTGATAACAACCAGAGGCAATACAAACCCATGGTATTCGTCACATAATGGAACTATTCTCAGGTAACGCACACCCATTGTGTTTCTCGTAAAGTGGTGATACTCATACGTAGTGTAACCGTACAACAGGGTTACAGACTCCATTCTGTATTTATTATTATTATTATTATTATTATTATTATTAATTAACCAGATTCATTAGATTTTATATATTCTGTTTCTCATCATTTAGACTGTAATAATTAGGTATCGCGTATATTATTGTATTTAATCATAGGTTATGTGAATATGTTTGTAATTATTCTGTATTGTAGTAAGTGAGATTTGTTGGTTTCATATTGTCATGCTGTGGCTTGTAACTTTGGCTAGATGAGCTGGCATAGTATTTTGCAATCGAGGCTATGTTTAACTGGGAATGTTGTGTACAAGGAGATTTCCCGGTGACGCATTCGGTACAGTCATTCTCGGACCGCTTGGGTACGCTTAGACGACGCTTGACTGATGACATCAGTGCGTGGACACGTGATTGCGACCAAGTGTCAGTATTCGCCAGCTACTGTATGTGGAAGTGGAAGGGATGAACAGTGAGTGGGGAGATGAGTCGTCATTGCGAGGGGATATAAGTCGAGGCAACGGTAGTGAGAGGTATTCAGATGATATCAATCAGTTGATAGTACTCAGTTCATAAGCAGTTGATATCGTGCAGATCATATGTAACAGTCAGATGTATCAAATGGAAGAAGTGGTTTTAGTGTGATGGTCAGAGCTAAGAGTTGTGTTTGAAGAGGTAATCATCGAGGAAGTCTACAAGTGGTGCTTGTATCCGAGCAGAGACGGGTACTATGCTGATAAAGAAACATCATCTTCTTGTGAGGATGGACTTCACAAGGTGCTTCAAGAATATTTTACAATTTCTTATAATATATTGAGTGGACGTAATTACATTGGAGCTCCCTACACGCGTACATGGTATGTAGGCCAACTCCTTGTTATATAAGAAGATTACAACAGACGGCTCCCGACTTCAGCTCACAGGTTTTCCCAAGAATTTCAAGTTCAACAGCTGTGTATGCAGACAACAGGTAATTAAAGCATCAGACATGTTATGCATTCATAACATGAAGAAGAGTGTAATCAGCGGCGATATCACATCTCACTTCAAGTTCATGCCAATAGCTTTTTTTTGTTTAGATTAAATTTTCCTTTTCTTTGTACCGCAAATCTCACGATATATTTCTTTTGTTAAATTAAAAGACGTAAATGATTGTTCATTGTGACGTAAATTTAGTCATAAACTCAGTTTTATTTTTAATTATAATAAGTGATTCCAGTTCCATGTACAATCCTCAATTGTGGAAATGCAACAGTAACTTAATATTTTCCTGATCCATATCCCTGTATATTGCCAAATATGTGAGTTTATCACCTCACGCCTTGAGATAATTGATATAAGAGGTATGCTCTACCGAATTTTGTTGTTTTTCTTAAAAAAGCAACTGGCGCTCAAACAAATGTTATGTATATTGTGTGAAGGAGATGTAAGTATAAGAGTAGTGGTCGGAGTAGCCACAACGTGTCGCCAGCAACGTGGGACTCGAAAGGTTCAGAAAAAGTGTTTCTGAATGGCAATATACATGGATCAGTTCTTTTAATGAGTACGCACATGTTAAATTCACCGAGTAATGTTAGGAAGGTCATTTTGTTGAAGTTTGTATTTAAGGGGTGATGTCAGAGGAAGTGCAAGGGGAAATAGCTTTGAGATCGCGAAAAATTAGTAGGAAACCGAAGATGGACAAGGATAGCAATATGCAGTCAGGTGATGAGGCTGAGGTTATTGTGTCCAAGGAAATCCAAGGTGGTAACATAAATAGGAAGTTGGTGACTAAGGTGGGACCTGCTGAAAGTCAGAAAATAGTAGAAACTGAGGAAAACGCTGTCACGCAAGATCAAAGTAAAGGGGTGATTGACCTTGGTTTATTTAATTTGCTGATGTCCAAAATGACTGAGCAGAATAATGCTATGAGTGAGAAAATTGAAACGGTTATTAGTGAGAAAATTGAATCTCAGAATCATATTATGAGTGAGAAAATTGAAGCGGTCATTAGTGAGAAAATTGAAGCTCAGGGTATTAGTATTAATAAGAAGATCGATGATGTTAGTAATAAGATAGATCATAAGGTGTTAGAAATAAGTAAGCAAATTAATAATTTAGAAAGTAAGGTAAATAGGGAGTGTAGTGACATCAGAGCTGAGATGGAATTGGGTCGGAGCAATCTCCATACGGAAATAGAGCAAGTTAGTGAGACATGCATTAAACAAGGGCATAAGATTGATGAATTAGGTGCCAAGATCGAGTCTAATAAAGGAGAAATCAATGAGTTAGTAGAAGAAAGGTTAGAAAAGATAACCAATACAGTGGGGCAAGAAACTAGGAAATGTATTAGTAGGGTAGAACAGGTGGAAAGAAAACTTGGAGAAGTAGGTGATCTAGAGAGTGAACAAAAATCATTATTACAGAAGGTGAGAGAATCGGAAGAAAAGTTGCAAGAGGAATTAAGAAAAATTCAAGAAAGGGCTGAGGAAACAGTGGAAGAAAAATTTCTGAGTTGCCAGAGAGTACTCCAGCAAGAAGTGCGTGGTAGTAAGAATGTACGTGAAATAATTGTAAATAATGGTTTAATCACTAGAGATCATGATTTACCTAAGTTTTCTGGGAAAGAATTCAACCCGATGGAATTTATGAGAGTAGTAGAGAAGAAATTTGCTGTTCAATTAAGAGACAATATTATTAGCTGGGAAACTGTATTGGAGATCTTATCTAATGCTTTCGTAGGAGAGACTAAGTCTTGGTTTCAAGTATATAAAAGCTCGATGTCTAGTCTAACTGGATTTAAGGAGAAATTCATGGCTAAATTTTGGAGTGAAGGTGTTCAGAGTAGAGAGAGAGAGAGAGTAATGTTTGGCAGGTATAATTCTAACGAGGGTGTTAGAATGACTGAATACTTTTTGGCTCATGTGTTGGTGTGGAGAAATTTAGAATGTATTGGACCTGAGGCTGATATAGTTAGACTTATGGCTAAGCACTATCCCGATAGAATAAGAGAAGCTGTTTGTATGCAAAGAGTGGAGACTATTAAGGAAATGGAGATTTTGTTGGAAAGTTTTGATGCTTTAGGTAGTAGCTTGAATAATAGTAGGACACTAAATAGGAATGTAGAAGGAAGGGGTAACCAATCTAATAATCAGGACAGGCCTATGAATAATCGTAACTACAGAAGAGAATATCAGGAGAGACCTAATAATAATTTCCACAGGGAGAGAAATTATCAAAATAGTTCGGAAAATTTCAGGACTGGGAGGCGTGATTATGGTAATCAACCAGAAGCTGGGAGGCGGGAGAATACAGGCCATAATAATAATAATAATGACGCTAGAGGAAATAGGCAACAGGGGAGGCCGACTGAGGTGTGTAACCAAGTCGTAACCGAACCAAGTACTTTAAACGCGCAACGGACTGTATAAACAGGTCACTGAGACAGTCCGTAAATGGTGAGTTCACGTATAAGGTAGATAAGCATGTTAATGTCGACCAGCCTATAGTTGTAAGTGAACATGATTGTGACCTAAGTAGCAATAATTCAAATGTTTTAAGTGACGACTTAATCGTAGACAATAAATTTTATAAGTGTAATTTAAATTTAGATATAAGGCAAGATTTGTTAAGTGATCTTATATTATGTAATGAGGATAATTTAAGTAGTGTTACTGTTACACCGACGATTGAACTGGATATGGGGCAGAAAAGTTAAGATTTTGTTGGACTCTGGTAGTGAGAAGTCATGTGTAAATTCCAAGCTGTATGAGGAAGTTTTGAGAGAGAAGTATGAGGTAGCGGAAATTCCAGTGAGGAATACGTTCATCGTAACAGCTGTTGGAAACAAGTCTCAAAGAGTGAATAAACAAATAGCTGTCCCCATTAGCATAAGTGGAGAATGTATTTTCCAACCATGCTTAGTTGTGCCTAATTTAGTTTATGCCGTTATTTTAGGTACTGACTGGTTAACGTGTCACAAGGCTAAATTAAATTTTGATCTGTGTAATGTCAATCTTATTTGGGGAAAGAGTAGCAGGGAAGTCAGTTTACCATATGATGTTTTGTCAGAAATTAGTGCGAATAAAGTGTGTTCTAGTACGGAAGGATCTTGTGAAATTCCTAATATGAGGAAAAATATTGATGTCTGCCATGTGTCTATACAGAGAGATTCTAGAAATGAATTGTATGAGACAGTGAAGAAATGTAATTTAGCGGAAAGTCAGAAGGACGAATTGTGTGAATTATTGATATCACATAGTGATGTTTTTAGCGATCGGCCTGGTAGAACACATCTTTACGAACACAAACTTAATGTTATTGATAACTCAACTTTTGTAGGACCGAAATATCCCATTCCGTTAAAATACGCTAGCGCTGTTGAAGAGCAGATTGACATTATGCTAGATTATAATATAATCGAACCATCATGTAGTCTTAATTTGAATCCACTTGTTATTATACCTAAGAAGGGTAACACGGTAAGATTGTGCATGATAATTTTTGTAAGACTAAATTGGATGAATTTGAGCTTGGTGACAAGGTTTTACTCAGAGTGCCACTCCCGTCATCAGCAGAAGCTGGTCAATTTTCTAAGTTTTTCTTGTTATATCAGGGATACTTCACCGTAGTGAAACGGATTGGGAAATGTGCTTATTCATTAGAAGACAAGGAAGGAAATATCGTAGGCACATACAATATAAGAAATCTTAAGAAATATATCATGTGAGTTTGTTGATTAATTTTCATTATTATGTTAATTCACCATATTTTATGAAGCTGGCATTGCGAACAGGACTTCAGTGAAATTAGCGTGTGTTGTGATAATAAGTGAGGCATGGCAGTGCAATAAACTCCAGTGCTTGGAGACTGTGTATATAATGAAATGTCTTCGAGAATTACTTTTGAACACTCAATGAACGTTTGAAACGACAGAAGTGAGAAAGAAATGTAATCTGTATGTAAATAATACTGTATAATCAAAGTGAAAATGATAATTGATCAATGTTTTATATGTGTAACAACGAACATCCAGATGGATGATACTATGTACCCAACTTTGTAAAGGGCATTTTTATACATGTATATATGGTGTACTCGATTTCAGGTGATTGTGTATATATTTCATGAATCAATCGATTCATTTCATCGATTATTTCATGAGGGAGGCGTTCTGTAACCGTACAACAGGGTTACAGACTCCATTCTGTATTTATTATTATTATTATTATTATTATTATTATTATTATTATTATTGTTATTATTATTATTATTATTATTATTATTAATTAACCAGATTCATTAGATTTTATATATTCTGTTTCTCATCATTTAGACTGTAATAATTAGGTATCGCGTATATTATTGTATTTAATCATAGGTTATGTGAATATGTTTGTAATTATTCTGTATTGTAGTAAGTGAGATTTGTTGGTTTCATATTGTCATGCTGTGGCTTGTAACTTTGGCTAGATGAGCTGGCATAGTATTTTGCAATCGAGGCTATGTTTAACTGGGAATGTTGTGTACAAGGAGATTTCCCGGTGACGCATTCGGTACAGTCATTCTCGGACCGCTTGGGTACGCTTAGACGACGCTTGACTGATGACATCAGTGCGTGGACACGTGATTGCGACCAAGTGTCAGTATTCGCCAGCTACTGTATGTGGAAGTGGAAGGGATGAACAGTGAGTGGGGAGATGAGTCGTCATCGCGAGGGGATATAAGTCGAGGCAACGGTAGTGAGAGGTATTCAGATGATATCAATCAGTTGATAGTACTCAGTTCATAAGCAGTTGATATCGTGCAGATCATATGTAACAGTCAGATGTATCAAATGGAAGAAGTGGTTTTAGTGTGATGGTCAGAGCTAAGAGTTGTGTTTGAAGAGGTAATCATCGAGGAAGTCTACAAGTGGTGCTTGTATCCGAGCAGAGACGGGTACTATGCTGATAAAGAAACATCATCTTCTTGTGAGGATGGACTTCACAAGGTGCTTCAAGAATATTTTACAATTTCTTATAATATATTGCGTGGACGTAATTACATTGGAGCTCCCTACACGCGTACATGGTATGTAGGCCAACTCCTTGTTATATAAGAAGATTACAACAGACGGCTCCCGACTTCAGCTCACAGGTTTTCCCAAGAATTTCAAGTTCAACAGCTGTGTATGCAGACAACAGGTAATTAAAGCATCAGACATGTTATGCATTCATAACATGAAGAAGAGTGTAATCAGCGGCGATATCACATCTCACTTCAAGTTCATGCCAATAGCTTTTTTTTGTTTAGATTAAATTTTCCTTTTCTTTGTACCGCAAATCTCACGATATATTTCTTTTGTTAAATTAAAAGACGTAAATGATTGTTCATTGTGACGTAAATTTAGTCATAAACTCAGTTTTATTTTTAATTATAATAAGTGATTCCAGTTCCATGTACAATCCTCAATTGTGGAAATGCAACAGTAACTTAATATTTTCCTGATCCATATCCCTGTATATTGCCAAATATGTGAGTTTATCACCTCACGCCTTGAGATAATTGATATAAGAGGTATGCTCTACCGAATTTTGTTGTTTTTCTTAAAAAAGCAACTGGCGCTCAAACAAATGTTATGTATATTGTGTGAAGGAGATGTAAGTATAAGAGTAGTGGTCGGAGTAGCCACAGTAGCGCAGACCTATTCTGAATCCAGGGGAACCGACACATTCCAGCACACTGTTACAGCACATGGACATGAGTTCGAGCAGCGGAATGTCCGCTCCTCCGCTTCGGTTGAATACACACGATTGTAGACCCTACTAACCACAGAACCATGGTGTTCTTCACATAAAGGCACTAATCATTGGGAACGTAGATCCATGATATTCCTCTCATGGTGGTACTAACTGCAAGTAACGTCGACCCATGGTGTTCCTCACGTAATTATACTAAGCACAAGTAGTTTCATGGTTCTAATATCATCATCCCTCGGTCGCCCTTTTAGTAGTCTCTTATGACAGGCAGGGAATACCGTCGATATATTCTTCGTCTGCGTCCCGCACCCACAGCGGGTAAGAAGACCTGAATTGATCACAATTTGAGAAGAGACTGCTTGTTGAAAGAACTGCTCAGGGAGGGGAAAAGAGAGGACGAAGGGGAACAAAATGCATAGACGGCATGAAAGAAGGTAGTTATAACAACATGGACTTATTCGCAAATTTGCAGGGTCACAATAAGGCTCTTATCCTTAAAAAAATCGCACTTCAGCAATGGCAGAGTGTTTTTCTGCTGCTGAAATTGCTTCCCCAGCCTGGCACAGTTCATCTCATGCCAGACAGGCAGGTACGGTCCTCAGTGAAACCTAAAGATTAATTACAGGTTGCTTAAAGCCAACCCCGACAGATAAGCTCTATTACCTGGCTGGAATATCGCCACCCAGTGTACGTAGCTGCCAACAGAGAGAGGCGTAAAATGGAACAGAATAGCGCCCATCCGCTTTATGGACACAGCAACGGCTGAGATTCCGGAAGAGCTTCCTAAGGACATCTAAGATGGTCACCAGAGAAGGCAAGGCTGGAGCTGTGGAGGAAGAAGACCTCTCACCTCGGCGGATGGATGCCAGTAGCTGAGGAAGAGAATGTATAATATTCTCGAAACATGTACTAGATGTTAAGGTGAAAGGTAAATAAATAGTATTGACTAGGCGGACCATCTTCCAACATATTTACTGTTATTAAGTCAATACGGATCCAATCCCGGCCACCATGGTCAAGATTATTAATAATGTTTTGGACTAGAAAATAAATAAGACAACATGAAAAGAAAAGCACAACATTGGAAACAATGGATGAATGCATAATATACTGGCCGGACCTTCAATTATGGTGGTAAAACACTGTTGACGATGAAGTAAGTAAACTGCGAAATTATTCTTTCAGAGCAACAAATCATGTACATTGCACCGTCTCGGGGAATATAACAGCAGCTACCATTGGAACTTCCGAAAGATTCGGAAAAGAAAACATTCTTCTATATTTGAGGAATATATAAATGAATCATTACAGGAATGAGAATGAAAGTTTCTGGAGATAAACCTGCCTCTCCTGCTAACATTATACGTGTTATCATAAATGTCTATTCCTGGTGGGAGAATTCCAAGATTATTTTCCAAGTATTTCTCCTTTATTACACTGCGTTGAAGTTATGGATATTTTATTTTCGGTCTTCTCATTCAAGCAGAGTATATTCTCTATTTCAGCAAATTTATTATCCGTGAGCTGTAAGTAAAATACGCCAGTGATGCGTTAAATTTGTTTTCATAGCGTATAAGGTAAATACGTTACTGATTTTTGTTAATTTCTTATTATGATAATTAATTGCTTACATTTATAGACCTAATAGCATTAACTTGTTGTGTAGGCCTAAGTACCGTATGTCTTTAGATTTGTTTGCTTTTATCTTCTCTTCTTTCACTGAAATGTAGGTGGTAGGAAGTCTTTCCTCTACTAGGCTTAGACCCGGTTTATTCAACCTCAGTTAACATTTAACTGCATGTTAAAATAATTTACCAGTGAACATAACCAAATTAGCATTTAATCAACAATGGTTAAGACGAACAATCTATTAAACTCTCAGTTAACTTATCTGCCCAGGTTCAAGCAGTTAAATTCGCTGTTAGCTCAAAATATGGCAGGCGCATTAGACGCAGAACTTCTGTATCTTGAATATTTGGAATATGATAGGCATTTTTCAGAAAGATTTAGAAACAGGATAATGTTGGCTAACGTTATTATGCACATTGAATTCACTACAAATATTCTACCAAGCGTCACGTTTAGCTTTGAGCACGGATCAATTAGTTTGTTTACAGTACTTTCTGTAATAGGTATATGCTTGGAAATAATTTTCTAATGAAGATAAATTCGAACCACGAATTCTTTTCTCGGCTTTTTTTTTTGTCTATAGAGGAACAGAAAGTTCACGGTCAAGACGAAAAATTATTATAAATGTTTACTTCGCACGCCTTGGTTTACAGCTGTATTCATACAAAAGCGCATCGTAGCGCGCCCAAAAACTGCATGGCTCTGCCACTGCCTTCTAGATTCTCACTGATCGTGACTCTCTTGAGAGTGTAAGCTAACAGTTCCCAGGAAAAAATGAAATGAAATGGCGTATGGCTTTTAGTGCCGGGAGTGTCCGAGGACAAGTTCGACTCGCCAGATGCAGGTCTTTTGATTCGCCTCCCGTAGGCGACCTGCGCGTTATGTTGAGGATAAAATGATGATGAAGACCGTGTCAGCAAAGTTAACCAATTATGCTTAAAATTCCCGACCCTGCCGGGAATCGAATCCGGGACCCCTGGGACCAGAGGCCAGCACGTTAACCATATAGCCATGGACCCGGACAGTTCCCAAGAAAACGCAAGAATCATAACATGTTGCTAAAGTGTTAACGCTCTGCTAATGAACAGTGAGTTAGTGTTCTTTTAACTAAGATTAAATAAACCGGTCCTTAATGTAATAAATAGGCCTATATTATAATTCTTTATTATATAAACTGATCATCAACCAATTTACCCATAAAACACACAGCATAGGTTAACAAATTGCTGCACATAAAGATGGTTTCTCAGAACGAGGACTGAACCTCTTAATTGCAACGTCACCGAGCTCGATAGCTGCAGTCGCTTAAGTGCGGTCAGTATCCAGTATTCGGGAGATAGTAGGTTCGAACCCCACTGTCGGCAGCCCTGAAAATGGTTTCCCATTTTCAGACCAGGCAAATGCTGGGGCTGTACCTTAATTAAGGCCACGGCCGCTTCCTTCCCACTCCTAGCCCTTTCCTGTCCCATCGTCGCCGTAAGACCTATCTGTGTCGGTGCGACGTAAAACAACTAACAAAAAAAATTGCAACGTCGAATATTACTGCGGCAATGTTTCCATCTATTCAACTAGGAAAAAAAGTTTTTTTTTTTTTTTTTGCTAGGGGCTTTACGTCGCACCGACACAGATAGGTCTTATGGCGACGATGGGATAGGAAAGGCCTGGGAGTTGGAAGGAATCGGCCGTGGCCTTAATTAAGGTACAGCCCCAGCATTTGCCTGGTGTGAAAATGGGAAACCACGGAAAACCATCTTCAGGGCTGCCGATAGTGGGATTCGAACCTACTATCTCCCGGATGCAAAAAAGTTGTTCTCGACCACTGCGTTAAAAGTTAAGTTCCCAGAATAGAAAGCTAATTTAATTTTACCGATGGTGGTGTCTCAGCGGTTCACCATTGTCTTGGAATGGTGTGACAATGTAGAGTAAGTGACGAGCCCGCGGCCACAATTGTATTAGACGATGGTAAGTTTTTTTACTGAAAATGCCTAAAAGATCTTTTATACTTGAATATTCGCAATCGTTGAAATTAAATGATGGTTTCTCCTCGAACTAGTCTCACTAACACGTACAACCTCCTTCAGTCAACTCCTTCTTCTGATCTCCCCTTCTTAACGATCCCGAATCTACTGGCCAGAGGAAGGGTGTTCCTCTTTGAGTTGCCCGTCCACCCCCCTCAGGGTGGGGAATGAAAACATTTCAAGTAAATCGGGTTTCTGTACACGTTCTTCTATCCACGCTAATTCCAGATAGACTCCAGGCCCAAAAACATATTCATGTTTTAAAAAATGCTATCGATATGCTGCATAATGTATCGTAGGCCTAAGAATAGAATAGAATCCGGGCTTTAATGATATCCTGGAGACTAAAGACAGTTATACTGGCCCCGAAAATAATCACAGTAGGACTGACCCGGGATGGAGTCTTGTTAATGAACATCACAGAAGATGCTCGGAATGGCTTCATCTGAAGAAATGAAAAACTGAGGATCCAAAAGTCCTAACTCCACTTCACCCAGAAACCACGGGCGGAACTCAACACGCGAAGGTTCGTCTCGGCGTTTTAAACCATACACAACAGTAAATGTGTAAGGATACAGATGCAGGTCCTTTTGGATAATTATTCGATACGACGATCCTTTATTTCCCACTTCCACAGATGAACGGCGTTCCAAACTTTTCTCCACTAATGCAATGTAATGTCGTATGGCTTTTAGTGCCGGGATATCCCAGGACGGGTTCGGCTCGCCAGGTGCAGGACTTTATATTTGACTCCCGTAGGCGACCTGCGCGTCGTGATGAGGATGAAATGATGATGAAGACAACACATACACCCAGCCTCCGTGCCATTGGAATTAACCAATTAAGGTTAAAATCCCCGACCCGGCCGGGAATCGAACCCGGGACACTCTGAACCGAAGGCCAGTACACTGACCGTTCAGCCAACGAGTCGGACTGTTCTGCACTCAAGCAATGTTTTCTGGTGTTCGAACTCTTTTCAAATAATCACGGTGTTTATTCTCTACAGAGCCCGTTTCACGGCATTTTGCCACTATGTTTTGCACTGCCGACTTTGCTGGAGGTTTTGCCAAAACATTTCTATTCTTAAACTCTTGCGCAAACCGTTCCGCACAGGTTTTCCACGAATCGTGCTTCGCTTAACGCTCGACAATGAACACGCACTGTTTCATCGTAAGCACCACTTTGTGTTGCATTCGACTGGTCAATAAACACGTCTGCTCCTCTCATTCACTCGCACGTAATGACACAGCGATGTACCCGGGAGATGCGCACGAGCAGACATGCGACAGCAATTGATTGGTGCATCGAAACTACGGTTTCCAGCATTTCCTGTGATGGGCAGTTGCACATCAGTCCTATAAACATTTTCCGAGTCAGTTTTAGTTTGCCCACCCTGTATAATAGACCATGTTACCTGAGTAAGCGTTCAATCGGCTGTTCAGTCTCTCGAGGGGTGGGTCTATAGTCATTACTAGGGTCCTGATGTTTATGACCTAAACATGTTAGAAATATGGAAGCATTTATGACCTAAAAATATGAATATATGACAATTAAAATTAGTTTAAAAATTTTTGATCGCATTTTCGAAATTTTCAAAATCTTGCCACTGTTTAAATTAACATTATATTGAAAGTACTGTATACTTTTAAAATCTAGTACATTCAGCAATAATAAATAATTAATAATACTCAGTTTTATTATATTTTGAATTTTTTAAATTACTGAATCCTGACAATAGCCATCCTAAACTGTCTTTTTGCTTCCTTTGCATCTTCGTTTCTACACATTTATCTCTTTCTATACAGCTCACCCTCCTAATTCAAACATGTATATATATGTATATACGGTGTATTTCTAAGAAATGAGAGACAACAATTAGGAGAGGTGAAAAATCCATATTTGAGATGAATGCAAGCAGACATCCGAAAATGGTATAAAGATTATAATTTGACAAAAATACGAACATTCTTTTTTTCTTAATCTGTTTATCGTCCAGGGTTGGCTTTTCCCTCGGACTTGGCGAGGGATCCCACCTCTACCGCCCCAAGGCCAGTGTCCTGGAGCTTCAGACATCGGGTCGGGGATACAACTGGGGAGAATGACCAGTACCTAGCCCAGACGGCCTCACCTGCTATGCTGAACAGGGGCCTTGGTGGGGGATGGGAAGATTGGAATGGATAGACAAGGAAGAGGAAGGAAGCGGCCGTGGCCTTAAGTTAGGTACCATCCCGGCATTTGCCTGGAGGAGAAGTGGGAAACCACGGCAAACCACTTCGAGGATGGCTGAGGTGGGAATCGAACCCACCTCTACTCAGTTGACCTCCCGAGGCTGAGTGGACCCCGTTCCAGCCCTCATACCACTTTTCAAATTTCGTGGCAGAGCCGGGAATCGAACCCGGACCTCCGGGGGTGGCAGCTAATCACACTAACGACTACACCACAGAGGCGGACAATATGAACATTCACGGGGAAATATGACCGAATTATGAAGAATTGCCGGAAAATGACAAAAAAAAGTTAAAAAGCCAAAGTATTACTTTAAATGACCGTGAAAATTGTACAATTTTAGTCACCGTAGATAAAATCATGCTTAACTTGTATTTTCCATGGAAATAATATAAAGAAAAATACGACATGTCAGAAACATTATCCTTACATTTTCTATTACTTTTGGCCACCCTTGATTTAGGTGGAGTGTTGTGAACACATAAGGAACTAGTAATAGGTAAGGTGTGTGCCTGTATCAAGGGAGGAAGTTTAAAAGAGCTGTTTCCCTGTCTTTCATCTCAACCAGGGGCGGGTTCATACAAATAATTCACGAGAAAAAGTCACCCTACTGGCTGGCTCCGCTACAACCGAAATGAAAAATTGCGTTTAAGATAACATACAAGATGTGTTATTACTGGGACGATGTGCATTTGCTGATGTGCCCGTATACTACCCGCCTTTTCCAACAACAAAGTCTTTTATGTCCCTCCTCCTGGGAACAGAGCACATTTATTGAAATACGACCAAGGAATTTACTTTTCAATATAACGCCAATGTTTTATTGCGAGAACCTCTTCTTCTCTCCTTCTCTAATGGGTCTGGATCTTATTGGGAAATATTTAAATACAAAGATCCCCCGTCCGTCATGAAAACCCCTACCATCCAGGACCTTGAATTTAATTCCTTGGAGTTGTTATTTTACGAAAGGGCTTTCAGGACAATGTGATCTCAGCTCAAGAGGATGTACACTTTCTTCTTCCTTCTTAATCTGTTTACCCTCCAGGGTCGGTTTTTCCCTCGGACTCGGCGAGGGATCCCACCTGTACCGCCTCATGGGCAGCGTCGCGGAGCTTCAGACTCTGGGTCGGGGATACAACTGGGGAGGATGACCAGTACCTCGCCCAGGCGGCCTCACCTGCTATGCTGAACAGGGGCCTTGCGGGGGGATGGGGAAATTGAAGGGATAGACAAGTTAGGTACCATCCCGGGATTTGCCTGGAGGAGAAGTGGGAAACCACGGAAAACCACTTCCAGGATGACTGAGGTGGGAATCGAACCCACCTCTACTCAGTTGACCTCCCGAGGCTCAGTGGAGCCCGTTCCAGCCCTCGTACCACTTTTCAAATTTCGTGGCAGAGCCGGGAATCGAACCCGGACCTCCGGGGGTGGCAGCTAATCACACTAACCACTACACCACAGAGGCGGACATGTACACCCTCACGCAGCTTAAATCACTCATCCCAGGGAATAAAAAAAATAAGTCAAAGAAGTTAAAGTTCTTAGGGAAGGTAAGGTAAGGGTGTATTCTGTCCGAAGGCAGGTCCGAACCTCCACAGAGGTGTGCCTGAGCCGGAGTTTATGTACGGTAGGGTGGCCAGTTCCTTTCCGCGTCTCCATTCCCTTACCCCCCACCAACAGCGCGTGGTAACCCATCCAAATATTGACCACGCCCGATGTTGCTTAACTACGATATCACCGATTGACCAAATGTAGTCTAACCATCCTGCGTTACATGAAACAGCTGTTTAAATAATGGTTCTGGTTTGATTTTAAAAATTCGAAATATTAATCAAGTATCTGTTTTGGAGTAGCCTCCGTGGCTCAGGCGGCAATGCGCCGGACTCTCACCGCTGGGTTCCGTGGTTCAAATCCCGGTCATTCCATGTGAGATTTGTGCTGGACAAAGCGGAGGCGGGACAGGTTTTTCTCCGGGTACTCCGGTTTTCGCTGTCATATTTTCTTTCAGCAACACTACCCACTGTCATTTCATTTCATCTGTCATTCATTAATCATTGCCCCAGTGGAGTGCGACAAGCTTCGGCAACCAGTACAATTCCTATCCTCCCCGCTAGATGGAGCTTCATTCATTTCATTCTTGGCCCGGTCGAATGACTGGAAACAGGAGGTGGATTTTCATTTTCATATCTGCTTTGGATCTTGTCAGGCATTATTTTCTGATGTTGACCAGTCAAAATCGAAGTAGTGAAAGTCACATTAGTGTTGTTAACTAGTGAGATTTAACAGTTATGTTTAACAAAGGCAGCTGTGTAAATTCACTACCAATAATTCATTTACAAGACAATAATGTCCACGTCCACGATACCAACAGTGAACATACTACACACAAGACAAAATGTCTTATCTGGCTGAAGCCACTTTTATTTAAAAAGATCAGAATATTAACAAGGTAACTCAATTTATCTGGTTCTTACCGGTGACTCTTTTGTATTCTTAAATAATGTGGAAGTAAATATTAGCTATTTCTTCAGTATTATGATTAAATTATCTTGTTAGTGTCAACATATAGAGAGCATTGGCCGTATCAGGTTACTGTAAAAAAATTTAAAAAGTTAAAAAATGTCTTGTCTGGTTTTTCTTCCAGATGAGTGATATTCATTAATTAATATCTTCAAACCTGAGCAATTACAAATATTACGTAAAACAGTTTCTCGAGCTTAATTCACATCCATTATTATTCTTGAAATAAAGTTTATAATTTAAAAATCCTATTGAATACCTCTATTTTTCTTTTTCAAAGGAAGTTGTGGGGTAAAATACAAGGAAATTTGTAATAAAAGTTACATGGAACCTACCCATGATCGGGTATGGTATTAATTTTAAGGAATTGCATCTTTCTGGTCTGGACTGCTTATGGTATTCGATAATATTTAACTACTGCAATGCATGTGGACGAAATACTAAACAATCTTTTGAAGTGGAAACAGCACCTTCTAAACAGGCACTCCTCATATAATGCCTTCAAATTTGGTCCTAGCCTGAGGACATGATTTTGCTGGTGAAACCAAGTGTTCACAGTGCACTATGTCTTCTGGTACGGGCTAGAAGAAATTTGTTAATTTCATTGATCTTAGTACTATATCATTTATTAATTTTAGACCACAATCAGTTTTAGAACTGACTTCATATTCTTTTAATCACCAACAACTTATTTTTCTGACGTCTTCACGGCCTCGAGCAAATACAATACCATCTAATCTCTTTTCTTTTTTTCTTTTCTTAATATCCGTGTCATCATGGAGCCGTTAAAATCTGACTGTCCCAGTCACATCCTTGACTTTGAAAACGTGGAAGTGATTGAAATATGAGCACTTCTAGTAATGCCATTCCTTACGCAGCTAGTCCCTATTATGAACGGTTTGAAAATGTCTCTCATAGAGTTGGTTGGTGCGCGCGTTTCAGTAGTCTTGTTTGACTGATATGTAATAGCAAATTCTGGCTCGGTCAGGAAAGCAACAGGAAACTGTCTCACTCCTCATCTCACTAGGTCATATTAAAGAAAAGAGCTTAAGATAATAAAATCATGGGATACAGTCAAGTTGCAGCTCAACAAATTATCGCGCATACAGAAAATCAAATTATAACGTATGATCATGAATGTACATGACCTACTCGAAATTGTGATGTCGTGCGCGGGATGGTGTGGGGCGCGACGCCATTTTGTTATCAGTTCGTTACGTCTGATTATGACTGAAGTAGTCCTCCAATGTCACGTGGTGGTGATTATTGTTTTAAGAGGAAGTACAACTAAGCAACCATCCTCTGTATTACACTAATCAGAGAGAAAAAATTGAAGGGATCCGACACTTCGAAAAATGAAGGTATCGGCCAAAGGAAGACAAGGGCCACGAAGGGCGCGAAAATGAAAAACCTAATACCGTCGGGGTCGTAAAAGAACCAGAGACGACCAAGGGAGGTCGGATAGGATGGATTAAAGTGAGGAACCTGGCACAAGAAAGTGGAAGCAATGCCAGGACTCAGCTCAGGATCTCGTGGTCGCCTACCCACGCGCCCAAGTTTAGACCCCCTAGGGCCCCTTTTAGTCGCCTTTTATGACAGGCAGGTTATATCATGGGTGTTATTCTTCCGCTCCTACCCACAGGGAGACCTCCACTGTCACCTTAGTAATTTTGAGATATTGTTCTGTACTTAACCTAAGCTGCTAATCGTCCGTTACCTCCAGCTAGAATACTAAGTTTTTACGTTCGCTAGTGTTGCAAGGGGCAATGGATTTTTGCGTGTAATTGAGAAGTCACACAAGTCCTGGACAGGAGATGTTACTACCTTCCATCGCCTAACACTGATAGCGCTCTCTGTTACTTCTGAGCATCTGACTAATTAGTATTTATGCCTATTGTTAACGGTAGCAATTACTGGAAGTGAGTGCTGCCTACCTCTTTAGTTAGCTTAATGATGAGTGAAAATAGCAATAATTCTCCTGCAAAAAAGAAACGAAGAGGTGTTAAAAGGAAGGAATATAAACATGAAGTCATTAGGAAAGCACTTGTCAAGAATTAACCTTATATTAACTGGAAGAGAAGACCTACAGAGCCGAAAAACACGTGGTGAAGATTGCAGGTAAGTTAGGAAGAATATGAACTCTGTTATAGAGTCTATGTTCTTTATTAATGTGCTTTCACCAAATTTAAGACGAACAATTCTACAGCACAGTTTTTTCTTTCTCTTTTCAGATGTCAAGAAAAATGCAGGATAGAACTTCCTTTAATTCAAGGCTCATAAATTTTGAATCCAAGAATGATCAGGATGCATGTTTGCAACGTTTAATAGAAGTGAAAGCCATTCAAAGACGACGGTGACGAATGGTTGATGAAAAGGACATGAAACTGAAAGCAATTTCGTATGTACACTGACTGACAGAGCAAATGCAACACCAAGAAGGAGTGGTCAGAACTTTATGCCAATTGCAGGGTAGACTGACGTCACTGAGGTATGCTCATGATGTGAAATGCGCCGCTGTGCTGCGCACGTAGCGAACGATAAATGGGACACGGCGTTGGCGAATGGCCCACTTCGTACCGTGATTTCTCAGCCGACAGTCATTGTAGAACGTGTTGTCGTGTGCCACAGGACACGTGTATAGCTAAGAATGCCAGGCCGCCGTCAACGGAGGCATTTCCAGCAGACAGGCGACTTTACGAGGGGTATGGTGATCGGGCTGAGAAGGGCAGGTTGGTCGCTTCGTCAAATCGCAGCCGATACCCATAGGGATGTGTCCACGGTGCAGCGCCTGTGGCGAAGATGGTTGGCGCAGGGACATGTAGCACGTGCGAGGGGTCCAGGCGCAGCCCGAGTGACGTCAGCACGCGAGGATCGGCGCATCCGCCGCCAAGCGGTGGCAGCCCCGCACGCCACGTCAACCGCCATTCTTCAGCATGTGCAAGACACCCTGGCTGTTCCAATATCGACCAGAACAATTTCCCGTCGATTGGTTGAAGGAGGCCTGCACTCCCGGCGTCCGCTCAGAAGACTACCATTGACTCCACAGCATAGACGTGCACGCCTGGCATGGTGCCGGGCTAGAGCGACTTGGATGAGGGAATGGCGGAACGTCGTGTTCTCCGATGAGTCACGCTTCTGTTCTGTCAGTGATAGTCACCGCAGACGCGTGTGGCGTCGGCGTGGAGAAAGGTCAAATCCGGCAGTAACTGTGGAGCGCCCTACCGCTAGACAACGCGGCATCATGGTTTGGGGTGCTATTGCGTATGATTCCACGTCACCTCTAGTGCGTATTCAAGGCACGTTAAATGCCCACCGCTACGTGCAGCATACGCTGCGGCCGGTGGCACTCCCGTACCTTCAGGGGCTGCCCAATGCTCTGTTTCAGCAGGATAATGCCCACCCACACACTGCTCGCATCTCCCAACAGGCTCTACGAGGTGTACAGATGCTTCCGTGGCCAGCGTACTCTCCGGATCTCTCACCAATCGAACACGTGTGGGAGCTCATTGGACGCCGTTTGCAAACTCTGCCCCAGCCTCGTACGGACGACCAACTGTGGCAAATGGTTGACAGAGAATGGAGAACCATCCCTCAGGACACCATCCGCACTCTTATTGACTCTGTACCTCGACGTGTTTCTGCGTGCATCGCCGCTCGCGGTGGTCATACATCCTACTGAGTCGATGCCGTGCGCATTGTGTAACCTGCATATCGGTTTGAAATAAACATCAATTATTCGTCCGTGCCGTCTCTGTTTTTTCCCCAACTTTCATCCCTTTCGAACCACTCCTCCTTGGTGTTGCATTTGCTCTGTCAGTCAGTGTATATTGGATTCAGTACTCAGTTTGAATAGCACACGAATGCAAGACAGCTTTTCTGAATCTTCAAGGTATTTCTTCAGATAGAGTACGCAGACTTGCTCTCTTATAGCTGCAAGCGAATCACTCCAGGACAAAGGTGGTAAAAGTTGCCTGGAAATGCTAAACCGTTCTCTGTTATTAAAGCTGTAGAGGATCACATCAACAGCTTTGAGTCGAGCTACCATTCTTTCCCAGGAAGGGGACACTCATATCTACCCTGTTATCGAGATGTTCGTGTCTTGAAGAGAAGACTGTATCTGATGAATGAATACGCTGAAGAAATTGTCCATGCAAGCGCTCAGGGTAAGTTTGAAGTAAATCTTGTTGAGTCAGATGACATATTGGATTTCAAGTAGTGGTGGCCGAACTTTTACAGGAAATCAGTTCTGTCGACAGAAATAGCTTGAAGATGTGTACGAAAAGTACGGAAACAGCCTTTATAGTATCTTGGAGTTCATTGGAATTTCTGCTCACCATGTCGGTAGTTTGAAATATAGACCGTACATTAGCAGTGTTGTAGAGCATCATTTTCCTCTTGCGCACTGTAAGAACATTCTTGTACCACAATCACAGCTAGCGTACCCAGAGGATTTTAATAACTGGTTCGATAGAAGGCAATTCGGTTTTAGGAAAGGTTATTCCACTGAAGCTCAACTTGTAGGATTCCAGCACGATATAGCAGATATCTTGGATTCAGGAGGTCAAATGGACTGTATCGCGATTGACCTGTCTAAAGCATTTGACAGGGTGGATCATGGGAGACTACTGGCAAAAATGAGTGCAATTGGACTAGACAAAAGAGTGACTGAATGGGTTGCTATATTTCTAGAAAATAGATCTCAGAGAATTAGAGTAGGTGAAGCTTTATCCGACCCTGTAATAATTAAGAGGGGAATTCCTCAAGGCAGTATTATCGGATCTTTATGTTTTCATATATATATAAATGATATGAGTAAAGGAGTGGAATCGGAGGTAAGGCTTTTTGCGGATGATGTTATTCTCTATAGAGTGATAAATAAGTTACAAGATTGTGAGCAACTGCAACGTGACCTCGAAAATGTTGTGAGATGGACAGCAGGCAATGGTATGTTGATAAACGGGGTTAAAAGTCAGGTTGTGAGTTTTACAAGTAGGAAAAGTCCTCTCAGTTTTAATTACTGCGTTGATGGGGGTGAAAGTTCCTTTTGGGGATCATTGTAAGTATCTAGGTGTTAATATAAGGAAAGATCTTCATTGGGGTAATCACATAAATGGGATTGTAAATAAAGTGTACAGATCTCTGCACATGGTTATGAGGGTGTTTAGGGGTTGTAGTAAGGATGTAAAGGAGAGGGCATATAAGTCTCTGGTAAGACCCCAACTAGAGTATGGTTCCAGTGTATGGGACCCTCACCAGGATTACCTGATTCAAGAACTGGACAAAATCCAAAGAAAAGCAGCTCGATTTGTTCTGGGCGATTTCCGACAAAAGAGTAGCGTTACAAAAATGTTGCAATGTTTGGGTTGGGAAGAATTGAGAGAGAAAAGAAGAGCTGCTCGACTAAGTGGTATGTTCCGGGCTGTCAGCGGAGAGATGGCGTGGAATGACATTAGTAGACGAATAAGTTTGAATGGCGTTTATAAAAGTAGGAAAGATCACAATATGAAGATAAAGTTGGAATTCAAGAGGACAAACTGGGGCAAATATTCATTTATAGGAAGGGGAGTTAGGGATTGGAATAACTTACCAAGAGAGATGTTCAATAAATTTCCAATTTCTTTGAAATCATTTAGCAAAAGGCTAGGAAAACAACAAATCGGGAATCTGCCACCTGGGCGACTGCCCTAAATGCAGATCAGTATTGATTGATTGATTGATACCCATTCAAGACAAGAAAATGGAAGACATCGAAGTTCCAGGACTATCTAACTGATGAGGAGGAGGTTCAAAGGTTTGATAGGAATATTTCTGTATGGCCCACCTAGACCAAACAGGATGCATAACGTGTTTACAAGGGCAGCAAGGTGTGAACAACAGCAGTTAACGTGAAATTTAAAATTTAAAAAAATGGTAGTTACTCTTTATGTGTACTATCCAAATAGACAAAAGTGGTTCATAATGTAACCTCACTCACTTTTATACCCGTATTACTTGAAATATGTAAATAATTCTAAATATATTACGATTTCTATACTCACATTTTCAAAATTCTCGCATGAATTAGAGAAACCCTACATGTTCAAGGCTTTTAAAATTTAATTTATCAATAATGACCATTTTCATTTCAATAATGACTTATCAGATGTCAACTTATCCAGTCTACGCAAGAAATAAGTATCAGCACACTATTGCAATCCTCAGTGAAAATTTGTTTCAAAGGGCATGTGGTGTTTCTCAAATTCGTGAGTCAATAATTTTGGAACTGCAGAATTAAATCAATAGGAATATTACTTACCACTACTAAAACTTCTTAATTAACATTTACGGTTCATTGGATCCCGGTAATGGTTCGGTATGATCTAAGGAAAAAAAGAATTGTACTACTGTAAATATTACACTTTGGTCATAACATAATAACATTATTAATATTACGTATTAATTTTTAACACTTTTAACGATGTATTCATTTTATTTTTATACAACTTAAAACTAATTTGCGAACTATTCGAGGTCCAATAGTGTGATCACTGATCATGTTTTACTTTTCGAAATTAAGGAAAAGTGTTCAAACTTGGTGAATCCCTGTCCTACTTTTGTTTGGCGGCAGCTGGTCTCATAAACCCGAGCTCTAGAAAGAGGACGGAAATTTTACAAGTATAACCGGTTGTTTTCACAATAAATAGACATACAGTGTGCAGGTGCTTCATTTTTGGTAATGTTTCTGGACGTTAATTTTAACAAATCCAAATGAACACCAAAACTTTAAAAATATTCGCTTTAACATCTACGCGATAGTGATAATTCGCGTTGGGTTCATATTTCGCTTTAAGGATCTCATTTCTCGACATGTCGCGATTTGTTTATCCACATTTTAGTAACCAGAATCCCTTACTTCGTAAAAATTAGCAAAATTCAGTTCTGTATCTAACATGTCGTGATTAGACAAATACACCCATCCCTGGCCATTAACAAACTTCCACTTCAACTTTGGAACGTATCGTGAACAATCGATCGAAGGAAGTACGTTCGCGGGGATTATCTTTTGTTGTTGTTTTGGGGTTTAATATTCACTCCCCGATTACTTCTCACTTTTTTGGAACGCTCTGTACATACACTTCTGATCTGAATAAACGATGACAATTGTGTGCTTCTTTGGAGGGGAACGGGTTAACAAATAAAAATCAGGGCATGTTGCGGAAATACGCAATGCGTTACATACAACCTCAGCCTTTTCCATTCGTAATAAACGAAATTGGATTTGATACTCTTTGCCTTCACATTAGTCCTCATATGTGGTAGAAAAAGGTAATAAATTATAGAGTAAAATCAAACATTTATTATTCGAACACACGAGAGAAATCAGCTATTACAAGAATAATCGATAAGAAAGATGTAGCAAGTTTGTTTTTATTCCACAGCGGCTACTTTGTAAGATACAAACACTATGGAGGCAATTTTGCAATGAAAATATTTTACCTGCCAATGTGTAGCAAGTGTTCTTAATGTAATATTTCAGCTGCCGTATCTCCGGTGATCTAGTACCTCAGTAGAAGGGCAGCTTTCTAAAACAGTATTAGCATTAATCAATTCTATTGGTATCATAAATTTATACTGGCAAAAAGACCGGCCTAACTTTGCTCGAACGTAACAAATCTTCTCTTACTTTTCCTCCTCTTTTGGCTTTTTAAACCTCAAATGACTACATATTCTTTGTGTTTACTTTTTTAACAACAAAAAATTCGCATTTCCCCCATAAAGCTTAACGCGTACACCCATCCATTGTGAAGCATGGCGGCAGGGCAAAATGTGGTAACGAAGTATGAGGTTTCATCCACTTTGCGGTGGGAAAACAGCCCTCTAGGGAGGGCGGTGAGTATTTTATAAAGTTACCCCCTACCCTCTCACCCCCCTCGTCAAGTGCCCTGCGTCGCTTCAGCAGGAGGAAGAGCAACCCGACTCTTCTCGGAGCAGGTTAAACCTCTGACAGTTGGTGCACCTGCTTCCTTACAAAACTGGAAGAAAAATGAGACACTTCATGTTGGCTTTAGGTGACAATCTGGTCGCCGTGAAATATAGGAAACAGCAAGCGGGACAAGGGAAAAAATTCAGCGTCGTAACTAACATGGCAAAGCCTTATGTGCCACATTAGGTAATGCCTTCTCGTCTCTGCAGCTAGGATTTAAATACTGTAAAAATGGTTTTAAAATATACACATTAAAAAGAAAGGCTTTATTATCTAAAATGTTATGTGAAAATATTAAAAAAAATAATTTTATCTCCAAAAATTTAGTACTTTGAAGTACTCCGACTAACAAGAATGTGGGAAGATGAGATAAACTTGATCCTATCAGAAAATTAAGACGAACTGCGATTCTAGTTTCGATTTTATCGTGACTAATTTATCATGCCACTTACAATTACCTCCCAGATTACATTGTATAACTTTAGATATATGTATTCATCCTGGATTTCCTGAGATGGTCCTGATTTGGAGCTGATTGTTCTATGCTCCAAAGAAATTGTCCCAGTACGAAACAAAACCAGTGTTAGTGTCTCCGAGCCGGAAGGGATGCTGATGTTCTTACTGTATAGTCTATATACATGTATTCAGATAATAAGCACTTCCTCCCATAAGAAGGTTGCCCATAAGGACAAAGTGTACCAAGTATATTTATGAATATATAAATTATTTTTCAATATTGATAATGAACCTTTCACAGCTTTGAGGACCTCATTCTTCGTCAACGACTCTGGTAGTTTTAATCTTGAGCGAAAATAATTTGTGTTGACATCTGCGCATTATCGTGTGTACCTATTTGAATGCGACAGTTCAATCATGACCACAGTCCATTTGATGCACTCAACTCCATTCATGGTAATTGAATTTATTTTTTGTTTATCTTACTGTCGTTGGATCCGAGAGACTATCAGCTTCTTCTTCTTCTTCATGATCTTATTCAAAATTTATTTTTGTTATTACTTTGTATGGTTTTTGTCAGAGTTTTAGAGTGTATGTATGCCCTTCCCAACGCCAACCCTTTGTAGAGGAACATATTCACTTTTGTGTGTTTCTGTGGTGGCTGGTAGTGTAGTGTGGACGAACATACTCAGTCTCCAAGTCAGATGAATTAACCTTACATATATATATACATAGCCTACATACATACATACATTTTCATTATAGACTGTTATGCCTTTCAGCGTTCACTCTGCAAGCCTCTGTGAATTTACTAAACGTCGCCACAATCCTCAATTTGCAACTAGTGTTGTGGCCTCATTTAGTTCTATACTTCTTATCTTTAAATTGTTAGAAACCGAGTCTAACCATCGTCGTCTTGGTCTACCTCTATTTCTCTTACCCTCCATAGCAGAATCCATTATTCTCCTAAGTAACCTATCCTCCTCCATTCGCCTCACATGACCCCACCACAGAAGCCGGTTTATGCGTACTGCTTCATCCACCGAGTTCATTCCTAAATTAGCCTTTATCTCCTCATTCCGAGTACCCTCCTGCCATTGTTCCCACCTGTTTGTACCAGCAATCATTCTTGCTATTTTCATGTCTGTTACTTCTAACTTATGAATAAGATATCCTGAGTCCACCCAGCTTTCGCTCCCGTAAAGCAAAGTTGGTCTGAAAACAGACCGATGTAAAGATAGTTTCGTCTGGGAGCTGACTTCCTTCTTACAGAATACTGTTGATCGCAACTGCGAGCTCACTGCATTAGCTTTTATTTTAAATTAACCTTACACAATTGAAATCTCCAGCCCGGCCAATAATCGAACCCAGGACCTCCTAAATTAAGGCCACATTAAGATGCCGGATAGAGACTGTTCACTTAATGAATAAATATTCGACAAAAGATAAGAGTAATGTATCAGAAATAAGTATTGGTAACGGGTTAACATTGAAATATAGTATAATTTGAAAACAGTCTGCATGTTAAAATATAGGCTACATATTTTTTTATGTTTTACTGAAACAAATATACATTCTTGTGCTTAACTGACACAATATTATCACATTGAAGAAGAGTTTTTCTGTTTAACACCTGTCATCAAACGCTGATCAGCATTTACATTTTTGTTAAGAAGGAAGACTTTCTTCGTTTTTCAGTGTCGGTTCAGTTAATACAACTTATAATTATTCAAAACACGCAATGTAACACTAACACTAATCCGACACTGTCCGACACTTCGAAAAATGAAGATATCGAGCAAAGAAATTCAAGGGCACGAAGGGCCTGAAAATGAAAAACATCCTAGGCCTCGAATGCTCTAATTCCGTTGGGGTCGGAAAGAATAAGAGTTTACCAACGGAGGCCGAATAAGATGGATGAAAGTGAGGAGCCCGACACAAGTAAATCAATGTCAGGACTCAGCTAAGGGCCCCGTGATCACAACCCACGCTGGGGCCCCTTCTAGATACGCCTCCAGTCCAGAAACATATCCCAGTTAATAATATTATTTAAATTATACTGACAATAATTTAATTAAAAACCTCCTCCCCTTTCCTGCTGTGCTTTCTCATGAATTCCGCCTGTACGGCTATTGCTTACATGCAGTATCTGAGTTCATCTTGATTTAACAGTACATCTTCACACCTTGAATATAACTCCAGACAGTTGATGAAGATCTAATCTCACAGCTTTTTCCTTATTCCGCTGTCGAGAAAAAAATTTATATTGCGTTTAAATGTTAATGTTCAAAATGTCTGTAGTGTAATGGTGCAATATACGTAATGTATCAAGACATTTATTAACGCAGTACATTACATGCGTGTTATAACCATCACTTGCAATATGGAGATAGGACATTTTAACTTTTAAAATTATTAGGAGTTCTGGTTTATCTAAATAGACATATTTACCTTCACCGCATAATTTTCTAATACCATATATTCACTGTTCACTTTGATATACGCTAGCTTTGTTCAATAAGTCAATGTTTAATGTAAATATACAAGAGGCTGCGTGTGGGCAAGTCACATGCCTTCTTCCTATGTTACCTAATTAATACGTTGCCAGCGGATATCAGAGTAATTCTCCAACACCGTAAATATTGCATGTAACGACATGCAAATAGTCGGTGAGTTACGACGTCTTGTGCAGCTGCGGACACATGACCATCTTATCTAACGTCTTCATTTCCAACCTGCAGGTGGCTTTGCTTCTGGATGGAGGGACATCTGTGCACTAAACATTAAAAAAAGACTATGTACATACCGAAAGATTTCAAGACCACCTTATCAATGAAGGTGGTAGTGGTGGTGGTGGTGATTCTTATTTTAAGAGCAAGTACAACTGGGCAATCATCCTCTATATAACACTAATCAGAGAGAAAAAATGGAAGGGATCCGACACTTCGAAAAACAAAGGTATCGTCCGAAGAAAGACAAGCGTCACGTAGGGCCTCGATACCTAATACCATCGGGGTCCGAAAAGAACAAGAGTTTACAAAGGGAGATCACATAGGATATATTATGAAAATGAGGAGACTGGCACAAGCAAGTGGAAGCAATGCCAGGACTCAGCTAAGGGCCCTTTGGCGCCAACCAACGCTCGCAAGTTGAGAGCAACCAGGGCCCAATTTAGTCGCCTCTAACGACAGGCAGGGAATACCGTGTATGCTATTCTACCACTCTCACCCACAGGGTGATTACCAATGAAGATCACGTGGCGTATCGTCACATTTTCCATAATTTTTTCGTGTCTTCAATTATTACTTTTATTACGATTATTTTCCATTTAGTAGAACGTGTTAAATATGGCGACACAGTAACGTAAATTTAAAAGTGTTCTCACCTATTCTCAAGGTGTGATGAGTTGAAGGAATTTGAAGAAAAAGATCTAGAGCAGCATTCCTCGATAGCATCAGTTAAGGATCAAGAAATTTAACAACGGGTTGAAAGAAATGAGTCAATACACTGTTTTCTCGTTTCTCAACACGTTGTATTGAGTAAATGGTGACGATGATGATGAGGATGAGGATGATAACAATATTAAATATTAAATGAATAACAGATTTATTTATTTATTTATCTATTTTTTGCTATTTGCTTTACGTCCCACCGACACAGATAGGTATTATGGCGACCATGGGACAGGAAAGGCCTAGGAATGGGAAAGAAGCGGCCGTGACCTTAATCAAGGTAAGCCATAATATTTGCCTGGTGTGAAAATGGGGAACCACGGAAAACCACCCTCAGGGCTGCCGACAGTGGGATTCGAACGCACTATCTCCCGGATACGAACTCACAGCTGCGAGCCTCTAACCGCACAGCCAACTCGCCCGGTAAAACATTTATTCATATAAATGTTTTTCTATCTGCACATTTCTAATTTTAACTAATATTTCATTTTTATCTCTCACGAGTTATACCTACATGGTGTCCATTAAATATCAGGTCAAGCTAAGCTCAGGAGAATGCTGGGTTTGAAAGGATGCTAACATGTTCTTTTCTAGACGCTGAGAACAAATCTGACAACAAATTATGAAATAGACAGTATCGCACAATACCTACACGTGGCTATTTTGTAGGCCTAAACAGTCCTGGGAAAGCAAAAACGCGCGTATATAGCTGGGCCCACGAGAGTTGGGGTCAACATTTGAGTGGCGAAAGCAGTAACTACTAAGTATGCTGCGTTGTCATAGTTATCTCCATCTGCGGTATACAGGCTATGTTGGCCTAATGCATTTCAATAAATTTTGACCCGTTCCTCAGCTCGTGCTAACAATTCCAGCATTTAAGACAGAACACGTCATTGCCGATACATATTCGATTTCAAAATTACTAACAAAATCATCAGTTTCTGATAATATCCTCAACTAATGCACATGGTAAATACAAAATAGAACTTTACAACTAGCAACGGATTGACTTATTAAAAGAACTAACGACGAAAAAAAAACCATTCAGATAACAAACATGTAAATGCATAAAGCAGCAACAACTAACACACCTAACAGAGTACCACTCCGAATAATGTCACAAAATCGCCTGAGAGCAAATAGTTTCCTTAAATGTGGCATCGCTCTTGTCGTTGCCATAGCAACAGACCATTTTCGAGCCGCGTTAGCCAACTTTTTCTCGCCGGTGGCGCCAAACATCAGAATCCAACTCTCGTGGTCCTTAGTATAGAGTGTGCCATCTGGCGGCTTTCACTCCTGTACAGAACCAACAAGCGAGGAAAACGGAGCCACTGCTTGACCGAGCATGTACCAAGTCGCGTTCGTACCACGCACCAGCCACAAGCGTTACCAATTCCTCACCTTCACCACAATTTCAACTAAATATATATTCAAAACAAATCTTAAACGATTTTGAAACAGCGTATGTTTCTTTTTAAGAGAAGTTTCATGCTCCTTCGGCTTACTCTTTCATTTATTGGACACTTTGTATACAATCATGGTGAATTTCAGCTTCTGTTTCAATTTGCTTACAGAAGTATCATGCTAAATCTACTGGAGTGATTAGCATGGAAGTTGGTATTTGAGTAAAAGACGTACTGAAAAATAGAACAAGGCTACATCTACATTCCTCAGTAGAGGAGTTCAGAGAAATGTTACCAGATTCTTTTCACAATTTCCGGGAAAAGACAAAAGAAAAGAATATTTTGAAGTGTGTTATATCTTAGTTCGCCATTCGGTTACATTGCTTCAAACACATTTCAAAAAAATGAAAATATTCAAAATATTCTTATTTATTTACTTCCTGTCAGCAATCTCATTATTCAAACCATGTATACGTTTCTTTGTTCCCATGTGTTTTGCAGCTGAGATTTTCCCGTCTCTCCGACTTTAAATATTGTTTGGAATAAGGAACAAAAGACAGATTATTTTACTTGCAACTTGAAGAGGAAAAGGAAATTCCTGTAACATGACTTACAGAAAATACTTTCAGATATTTTCAAACTTAATGAACTACTCGATTAACATCTATTGCCACCCAGGTACACTATGTGCTTACGGCACCACGAACTGTTGAAAACAAGAAGAAGTTACGCTCTGTGGAGCTGACATTTACTTGTTTCTGTTATTAGAACAATGAGGCGCAAGACGTAGACTAAAGGGTTTGGAAGTGGATAGCCGAGAAAGGGAAACAATAAATGTACGTGGCTGCTAGTGTATTTTATAAAAATGGCGGGTTAAAATGTCATGAAAAGGTATTTATTTATTTATTTATTTATTTATTTATTTATTTATTTATTTATTTATTTATTTCATGCCTTCATTTGTGGCGAAGTTAAGGCTCACGGCCCTCTCTTACACTTAACCACATATCTAATAAACTTTATAAAACAGAATAATGAAATAATTTAACAAAATATAAATCCTAACCTCATTCATTCTTCCATTCATACTGCCATTCATACAAGCTGGTTATACATTTAATAGGTAATCTCGGCAAGACCGCTTGAAAGAAGCTAAGGAAGTGCAATTCCTAACACTAACTGGAAGGGACTGACACAGATAGGTCTTATGGCGACGATGGGATAGGAAAGGCCTAGGAGTGCGAAGGAAGCGGCCGTGGTCTTAATTAAGGTACATCCCAAGCATTTGCCTGGTGTAAAATTGGGAAACCACGGAAAACCATCTTCAGGGATGTCGACAGTGGGGGTCGAATGTATTGACATTAGACTAATAATGAATTAACACTGAAAATCCGAGGATTTATGGGGACAAGGGATTCAATCCGGGAAATTCTAGAGACAAATTTCGGAAATGGAGGACATCTGGTAACCTTAGTTTAGAAGGAGTGCTTTTTCACATAATTCCGCAATGGTTGATTTTCCTTACAGAGTGTATAAACCAAAATTTGTTGGAAATGCATTTTGAATATTTCAGTTCAATCCTTTTTCTGGCAGGACGAGTCATTACCTCGTGTATATTCAGAAAGTTATTTCCGATTAGTATCCATGCTGAAAAGTATAATAATACAAATGAAGTTTGATTATGTGAGTATAATGAGTGGGGTTTCCTCCAGGGGTATTCAGGTTTCTCCAGAAAAAAAGGTTGGTACACTACTTTAATTCAAGTCCCAGGGTACGTACCCACAGTCATTGCCCTAAAAATATATCACAGTTACAGTACACACAGCCCACCATAAGCAGATGATGTTTTGGCACGTTCAAGTACACAACATTCTAACCCTCTAAAACTAATCAGCAATAATGTTACGCTGACTGACTATTGTTAATTGGCATGTGCTCTGTATCTCCTCATCTCCGACGGCATTACTGCTCAAAGGATTATGATTTTCTGCAAATGCACGAGAGCTAGGCAGTCAAAGAGTACAAAACCAGTTCATTACCAAGGGAAACAAGCAAGTGCATGTAAAATATTTGTAGAACATTGAACATTTAAATGCTATGATAAAAGAGAGATGAGATATACGGCCTTTTGCGAATGATGATGTACTAGATAAAGTAACAAATAAGTAACCTGATTGTGAGCGACTGCAGGGGGATCTAGACAATGTTGTGAGATGCACAATAGACAATGGCATGATGTGAACGGGATGAAACGTCAGATTGGGAGTTTCACAAAGGGGTGAAGTCCTCTCAGTTTTAGTTACAGTGTTGATGGGGTGAAAGTACCACATGGGGATTTTTTATTTTTTGCTAGGGCTTTACGTCGCACCGACACAGATAGGTCTTATGGCGACGATGGGATAGGAAAGGCCTAGGAGTTGGAAGGAAGCGGCCGTGGCCTTAATTAAGGTACAGCCCCAGCATTTGCCTGGTGTGAAAATCGGAAACCACGGAAAACCATCTTCAGGGCTGCCGATGGTGGGATTCGAACCTACTATCTCCCGGATGCAAGCTCACAGTCGCGCGCCTCTACGCGCACGGCCAACTCGCCCGGTCACATGGGGATTACTGTAAGGTACCTACGTGTAAATATAACGCACCCAGTGCCTAAGATCTCCATTCGGATAATCACACACTTCATATGACTATTCAGGGGTTGTAGTAGGGATGTAAAGAAGACGATGTATAAGGCACAGGTGAGACCACAATATTGGAGTATGGTTCCAGTGAATGGAACCCTCACCTGGACTACTTGATTCGAGAACTGAAAAAAAAATACAAAGAATAGCAGCACGATTTGTGCTTGGAGATTTCCGATAAAAAGAGTAGTATAGCAATATTGGAAAATTTAGGGCCGGGAACACTGGGGAGTAAGGAGACAAGCTGATTGATTGATTGATTGATTGATTGATTGATTGATTGATTGATTGATTGATTGATTTATATATTTGATGGTGTTTTTTTTCACGTCTAACAGGCGTAAAGAAATGAAAATTTTGTAGTGCGCTATACTTCAGTTCTTATTCTTCGTAGTCACATTCGTTAACCAAGTCATTCTCTCAAACATTTCATTCCAGAATTGAATTTCCGCTAAAATGAAATTGTGATTACATGATCCGTTGTATATTTGGAATGTCAATACTGAAATACCAAAACATAGATACGAGCTGTCCAGCCGAGGTGGAAAAGACATGAGGGTTTGTTTCCCCGTCAGGAAGCCCAATAATTTAGAAATTGTAACATCCACTTCACGAGACTCACACGTCCCTAGTACGGTGGGGACCTTCGATACGAAGGATCCCGGCTTCGAATCCCATTGGAGAATAGGAATTTTAACCACAGATGGTTGATTCCTCTACGATGGAGGTTGTGTTCGAACAATCTCCATACGTCTCAATAGCTCATGCTCTGCAGCCAGTGACGGACACCCTCGCACACCTACAGTAATTTGAAGATCCATAAGAGGAGGAAATCAGCGAATGCATAATATTCCTCGCGGCTTGAAAATTAACCCCACCTAATGTATCTGAACACCGAGGAAACATGAGGTAGAACCATTCGTTTGGTGTCTGCCTGTCTGTCTATTCCTAAAAGTGGAAAACTGGTGGACTTATTTCAACCAAAGTACACAGTTCAAAAAATAGGGGAACATGTTTTTAACGTCTGGTATGTGAACGTTAATTTGGTAGATGGGGTTCCAAAGGCCGTGCAGCATACCTTGAGACCTTAGCTACTCATTATATGTCAAATCGAAATCATACAAATACTCTATCATAAAAACATAAAAAGTACTCTATCTGTAGGCGTAGTCATGCATTAAAAATGTCAGGTGACCCCTTAAAACAAAGTGAATAGCGGTGCGTCCGTGTGTCGTTGTGAGGTACACAGACCGCTGCGGTAATTTGAGCACGTTGTACGTCAACCTGCACATCCCATGAGATATCTTAACGAGGTTCAAGTCGCAAGGGCCGTCACTTTGATCCAGGAAGGTTGGACTTTTCGTCGTGTTGCTGTGGATCTCAATGTCTCTCCGTCAGTTAATTCACCGCTTGTGGAATCGCTACAGTGAGACAGGCCAGTTCACAAGGAGGGTTAGACAAGGTCGTGGACGCATGACAACCCCACAGGATGACCTATATCTGACCACCTGTGCGTGGCGGCGTCGTTCAACAACTGCCAGAGAACTGCAACAGGATCTCAGGAGGGTCACTGGAGTCACGGTGCCCCACCAGACAGTAAGGAACAGATTAAGAGAAGTGTCCATACGACCCAGACGTCCTGTTCGAGTGCCCCGTTTAACGCAGCAACATCGCGCAGCTCGCCTTCTGCTTGCCCGTACCCACGTCAACTGCCAACTTCACAGACGAGTCCAGATTTCTCCTGACATAGCGTGATGGACGTCAACGTGTATGCAGATGCCGTGGCGAGCAGTACATGCCAAATGTTGTCCAGGAAGGAGACCGATTCGGACAAGGTTCTGTGGTGATGGTGGGTGGCATCAGTTTTGATGGCCGTACGGATCTTGTCGTCGTCCATGGTAATCTTACCGCTGCGGGGTACATACAGTAGAGCAGATACTGCTACAGCATGTGTTGGTTGTTGCATACGGTGTTGGCCCTGAATTCTTACTCATGCACGACAATGCCAGGGCTCATGTAGCGCGCATCACCAGACCTGTCTTGCGCGAACTGGACATTCAAGTGATGGAATGGCCAGCAGCGAGTCTCGACCTTAATCCCATCGAGTATGTATGAGATAGGCTTGACAGAAGTGTTCGTGGGCGTTCTGTTCCACCACAGACTCTCCAAGACCTACTTTTATTTTTAAAAGAGATTAAAAATACAAACTTTCACGCTAGTAACATGTTAAGTTTTTCATAGGCCTATATACTGTATATATCCTCATTTAAAAAAGTTACCCCCTTTTAACACTTCCCCTTGAGTGGATTTTCAGAAAACAAATTATGCTTGTCCTTATAGTTTTACAGGCGATTCCAAATACCAAGTCTCATGCCTGTAACATGTTACGTTTTTGAGATATATTTATGAAGTCACCCCTTTTGTCACTCCTGTTCCCCACCCCTTAAGTAGATTTTCCGAAAACAAAAAAAACGTATTTCTTTATTTTTTTAAAGAGATTCCAAATACCAATTTTCATTACTGTAACATCTTCAGTGTATGAGACATAAGCATCCATATAAAAGTTACTCATCCGTGGTTTCCCATTTTCACACCAGGCAAATGCTCGGGCTGTACATTTAGGCCACGGCCACTTCCTTCCAACTCCTAGGCCTTTCCTATCCCATCGTCGCCATAAGACCTATCTGTGTCGGTGCGACGTAAAGCCACTAGCATAAAAAAAGTTATTCAACCCTCTTTTCACCTTTTTCACCCCCTTAACAGGATTTTCCGTAAACAAAAATTCGTGTTTCTTTATTTTTTAAGCAGATTCCAAATGTCAATTTAAATGTCTTTAAACTGTTCAGTTTTCGTGATATAGATACACTCATTTTAAAATTTCACCCCCTTTTTCACCCCCTTAGCGTTGGAATATCCGAAAATCCTCCCTTAGTGAGCACCTACATCATAATATGAATTTAACTCCAAAATTGTATTTGTTTATGTCCAGTAGTTTTGGCTCGGTGATGATGAATTAGTCAGGACAAGTTATTTTATATAATTATATATTGATTATTCTCAAATAATTTCGTTGACATTAGTTCTACCAAAAGACTGTATATAACAAACGTTTAAGAATATGTTATTTCCGTTCCCTTATGCCATGTACGTATTTGTCGTATGACGGATAATAACGCAGATGGTTATTAAAAAAATTGCATTTTTTCTCCAAGGCCAGTGGGTCATTTCGTGTTTGTCACTTCAGTGTGGGTAACGGAAAAAAAAACTAAAGAGCCATTTTACTCTTTTCGTTAGAGCACGTATTAAGAGAGAGATCATCAACGTCACTGCGACACGCAAGTGGTCAGAGATACAATATGCAACCTGAGGACCACAGAGAATTTCGCACAACTTCGGACCAAGAACTGTACCGTACAATAAATTCGGTAATCTTCGTCATTCTCTCTCAAATTTGTTCAGCTTCATCATGTTTTCGTTACTGCCCCAGGCTGTGGCAGAAAAATATCATTTTAACATGTCGCATGAAACGTGTGAATAGTACCATGTCACTTCGCATAAATTCATGAAGGAATCATGTATGAAAACCTACAACCTGTTTTCCAGTCATTGATCGGGTCAGGGATGGAATGAATGAAACATATATAGGCTGTTATTACAATGGGGTCGCCACTCCCAAGGTAAATTATTAATGAGTGATAAATGCTATGAAACGATAATGGAGAGTGTTGCTGGAATGAAAGATGACAGGGAAAACCGGAGTACCCGGAGAAAAACCTGTCCCGCCTCCGCTTTGTCCAGCACAAATCTCACATGGAGTCACCGGGATTTGAACCACGGTATCCAGCGGTGAGAGGCCGACGCGCTGCCGTCTGAGCCACGGAGGCTCAAGGAATCATGTAACCCAGTGCAAATTCCCGTGCGAAGAACGGGTACAAATGCTAGTCATATACAGTATAACTTTATTCTGCTCCTCATTCGAACAACTTTTATGTTCCACAAACCTCGGCCAGGATGGATCACTTAGGACCACGCGGAATCAACGTTGGTTGAGCTTTCCTCTTTGCCCAATAGTTCTTCATTTTCATCGAGTGATGATGCTTGTTGTTTTAAGGGGCCTAACATCTAGGTCATCGACCCCTGATGGTACGAAAAGAGACGAAATGCAATGACAAAATAAGAATCCAAAATCTTCCACTGACCAGAATTCAAAGCGTGAGGACGAAAAATGAACGGATGGGTATGAAGTTAAAACAATCAGTGGAGACGACCCGCAATGCCTCAGTCTTAGACACTGACGGGAAACAATAGTAATACTGACCAAGTGACTGCTTCTATAGCTCAATACTGAATCGATGATGCTTGCAAGCTAAAGGGGTCCAAAATATAGGTCATCGGCCTCTCATAATGGTACTTATCGCTTGGAAAGTAGAACCATGGTATTTGACATGGTGCGGTATTAATCAAAAGTATCGTAGACTCGCGGTATGCCACACATTATGGTACTACTCACAGGTTATGAAATTCGCACATGTATTACAGACCTATGGTGTTTCACACATAGCGGCGCCATTTACAGGCAACACAAACCTATGGTTTTCATCACGTAAGTGTACTAACCACAGGGACTCGTACTATCCCGTGGTGTTCCTTATATAGTGAGTACTAATCATAGGCAAGCCAGAACTCTGGTGTCGCTCATATAGTGCTACTAATCATAGTTACCGTAAAAGCCTGACCGCACGGTGCTCCTGATTGCTACTAATCAAAAACCTATTTGGTACCTAACATAGTGGTACTACGCGCAAGTAATAGCGACCCATGGTGTTCCCCGCGTGGTGGTATTAATCACAAGTAGTCATGGTTCTAATCCAATCATCCCTTGGTCGCCCCTTTTAGTCGCCTCTTACGACAGGCAGGGGATACCGTGTGTGTATTCTTCTTCTGCGCCCCCCATCCACAGGGGGTTATTTTCATCGATTATTGTGATTTCTTTTTCTTTTTTTTTCTTTTTTTTTTTGCTATTTGCTTTACGTCGCATTGACACAGATAGGTCTTATGGCGACGATGGGACAGGAAAGGCCTGGGAACTGGTAGAAAGCGGCCGTGGCCTTAATTAAGGTACAGCCCCGGCATTTGCCTGGTGTAAAAATGGGAAACCACGGAAAGTCATCTTCAGGGCTGCTGACAGTAGGGCTCGAACCCACTATCTCCCGATTACTGGATACTGGCCGCACTTAAGCGACTGCAGCTATCGAGCTCGGTCTTGCAATTTCTGTTCCTCCGACCAAGTACGCCGTGTTGGTTTCTTCTCGTCTTCCTCACATCCCCTTGTGTGAACATTTTTTTCTGATTATATTCCTATTGTGATAGTACATATATCACACCCCCGAATTATATGTAGAAGTTAGAGATATTATTGTCAGTATTCGATTTATTATTATTATTATTATTATTATTATTATTATTATTATTATTATTATTATTATCAGTATTTCATTTGTATATTTTGTCATTTATATTGGTAAGCTGGAAGATATCCACATATGTAGGTATGAGTAATATGTTTTGCACGAGTGGGAAAACATTGCTGTAATAACTCTGGTAATTTGAATGAGTCATCTGGCTACCCCAGTGTCTGTTATGATGTACTTGTGTCAGGAAATTCCATTACTCGTGTATATATCCCAGCCTGATAAGATAAGCTTGTTGTTGTACCAGGAAAGTTTGGTGATTCATGAAAACTCCCCAGAGTTTGTTATTGTCTTGGGAGGAAGAAGTAGTTCAGGGCTTGGTCTTGATTTGAGATCACTCATGATTGGCTGGCAAGCACCAATCCAGACGTATCATCTGAGAGGAGGGGGATGTTGATGTCTATAAAGGTTGATCATACGGCGGCAACCGGGAGATTGTATGGGACATTGTGAAGAAACATTGTAAGAGTGATTGTGAAGGTGATTGTAAGGTAACTACTACAACTAGAAGCAGTAACACTGTATGAAGGAACGAGAAGGAAGACAACTACAACTACAACTGAGGCACTGTACGGGAAGGAAGTGGTGCTGATACACGGTACTGGATTGACATGGCTGCAATGGACTGGACTTCAAACGTTCGTGGAGCGTAGTCGTGTTATGTTTGTGGAAAGTGGCTGATTGTGGAGAGTGCTTGCGCATTAAGTATTGTAGCACTTGTGGCGGCCTAGCATTATATGTTGGTGAAAGCTATCTCAGACTTTCCATAAATTTATATGTTGAGGATCGACAGACGTGTGTATATATCTTTACAACAAGTGTTAAAATATGTGAACACAGTAGTACAAGGTACAGTATCTGTGTGATGTGATAACTGCCGATTATGAGAATCGGTAAATCGAATTGATATAGAGACAGTGAAGGGTATTTATCTTCATACATGTACATTGTTCATCGGACCATCTACAAATGGTAGCTTAGTTCTCGCTTTCGTTTTCCCACGGTTTTCATTATTGTTGTTGTTGTAAATATGGAGTCTTCCAGCAATATTTTATGTGTGTATTATATGTATAATGTTGTATGTTGATGAGGTGCTCATGCACGGAATTTGTTCAGAATATAGTTAGCTATTTTAGAATCAGTGTTATTGATAAACCTAGGTGCAGTTCCTACCTAATTAGTCGTTTTCAGGAGGTTAGGTAAGGCCTGCAGCAGATGTACCAGTTCGCAGCATTATGTACACGCCCTGGGATATAAAGTCTATCATGCTCTTATCTAAATTCGAGGGATCCATTCTGGTGAACTCTGGCGCCCATACTACGGACATTTCGGTTAATTATGCTTATTAATTTTATTAAGTTTTTGAGTAATTTTATTTATATATATTTTTATTCATGATTTTATTTATCATTTATATCAGTAGTCATCAACATGTTACAATTGGCGCCCAACGTGGGGCTGAATGATTGGTACATCTGTTAGGCTTATAAGCGTAGGTGCACTTGTCAGGTGTGGTTGGAATTCTGCAAACTATGTCAGTGAAGTGTTTTATATGTTTCATGTGTATTTTGGAGTATGAAGAAATGTTGTAGCGAGTCCAGTATTATAAAATTGAGAAGTAGAGAGGTTTTTAAAGTTGCTGATACTAAGAATCAGGAGAAGAAAAGGCAAAAGAATTCCACCACATTGAGTTTATCTAATTTAAGTAAGAGTAGCAAAATGGCTGATAGTGGGAAGGATCTATTGGCAACGATGGGTGAGGAACCGAGTAACCCGTCTCAAACTCAGCACGTAGGGGTTGTTAAGGAAACGGTTCAAGGGGAGGCTTTAACTTTTAGTATGATTAAATCGCTATTTAATGAAATGTCCAGTAAAATCGATAATAATAATGTTGAACTGTCCAGTAAAATCGATAATAATAATGTTGAATTGTCCAGTAAAATCGATAATAATAATGTTGAATTGTCCAGTAAAATCGATAATAATAATGTTGAATTGTCCAATAAGATTGATAGTCAGAGTAAAGAGTTGAAGAGTGAACTGAGTTTTTTAAGCAATGAAATATACAGTATTAATAGTGAATTAAATTCAGTTAGTACGGAATTGTCCAGTAAGATTGAGAATCAAAGTAAGGAGTTAAATTTAGTGAGTGTTGAATTGTCTAGTAAAATTGATAGTTTAAATAGTGCTGTGAATGGTAGAATAGATGAATTGAACCAGAAGTTCGACCATCAAAGCAGGGAAATTCAGGAAGTCAATAATAAGGTTGAATCTCAACGCTTGGAATTGACTGAGAAAATCGAATGCCGATTTAATGTAGTTAGGAAAGAATTTGTTGAAAGCAGCAAGGAATGTGATAAGAGAATAAAAATAGTGGAAGATAAAGTAGAAGAAATAGATAGAATTAAATCCAATCAGAACGTTTTAGCGAAGCGTATAGATGAGAAGAATGAGAAATTGGAGAAAGACCTTAAGTCGGTAAAAGATGACCTCAAGTCGGTAGAAGGAAATGCCAGAATGGTAGTGGAAGAAGGAATTAAATCATGTCATGTGAAATTAAGGCAGGAGATCAGTCAAATCCAATTAGGTAGCAGCATATGTAATAAGTACGTATCTTGTACGAAGGACTCTGAATTACCCAAGTTTAATGGTCGGCAGTTTAATCCGATGGAATTCTTGAAAACGGTGGAGAAACGGTTTTCCAAGAATCTTGACGATGGTTTGATCGAGTGGAGTATGGTTGATGAGATGTTGGATATTGCATTTGTTGGAGAAGCGAGATCCTGGTTTCAAGTTTATAGACAGGGTATTTCGAGTTTAGAGGAATTTAGGGAGAAATTTAGTTCTAAATTTTGGAGTGAAGCTATTCAGGGAAGGGAAAGAGATCGCGTGCTATTTGGCAAGTATAAACCTCAGGAAGGTGTATCTATGACGGAATATTTCTTGGCGCATGTTCTGATCAGCCAGAATATTGAAGGTCTAGCATCGGAGAGAGATACAGTCCGCCAGATGTTGAGGCATTTTCCTGAGAAGGTCGGATTAGCTGCATGTATGCAGAATATTGTTACGATCAATGAACTAGAGCAGCTGTTAGAGAGGTTTGATGCTTTGGAAGGGCAGGGGAGGACTAGGCAAAGTGAAGGTAGAAATTACGGGGATAATGGGAGACAAGGTAATCAGGTAGCGGGAGATAGGAATAATCAGAATTTCAGTCATTCTAGGCACGGGAATCAGGGTGGTAATTCCGGAAGGGGAAACAGACACTCTAACCAAGGAGGTAATCACCAGGAATATTATGGCAGAAGACCTAATCAAGGGGAATCAGAAAGTAGGGGGCGTACGGATCAGAGACCTCCAGATCAAGTGCAGAGACATGATAATAGTGAACAGTCCACGTCAAGTAATTTAAACCGGAATCGGACTTCTTAGTTGGGTCAGATAGGCAGTCCGATACCGAAATTCCTATTCACGTGATGAAACAGGTAAGTTATGATTTAGACGTGAAAGAGGAATTATTGAATGACCAAGTGTTTTGTGATCAGGAGGAATCTGAAGCTATTATGATTACGCCTGTGATTGAAGTTGAGATTTGGGAGAATAAGGTCAAGGCTTTATTAGATTCAGGTAGTGAGAAGTCTTGTATTAATCTTAAGTTTTATGATGATGCTAAGAGGAAAGGACATGTCATAGAGGAAATTCCTGTTAGTAACACTTTCATCTTGTCTGCGGTAGGCAGCAAATCACATAGAATTAAGAGTCAAGTGGCTATTCCAGTTAAGATAGGCAATGAGACTGTTTTTCAGGTATGTTTATTAGTGCCTAATTTAGTATATCCGGTGATTTTTGGGGCTGATTGGCTGGGTAGTCAAGGTGTTAAGTTGGATTATGATAGTGCGACGGTTCGATTCTTTTGGGGTAGTTCTCGTGATTTGATGAAATTGGAGTACAAGATCGATGAGGGAATTTTTGTTCATGAGTTGAGTTGTATCCAGCTGGCTAGGGATAATTTAATTAAGGCAGGTAATAGGAGAATTCGCCAGCAAAAGGGGAAAGTACAGGACGAGTTTGAGGTGGGAGACGAGGTGCTTCTCAGAGTTCCTCATTTGTCGAATGCCGATCAGAAAACTATGCATAAGTTTTTTCAATTGTATCAGGGTCCGTATACTGTGGACAGTAGAATAGGCAAGTGTGCTTATAGGCTCCTAACCACTGACAACAAGGTTCTTGGAACATTTAATATCTATAGCCTTCGCAGATATAAGAAATAGGATCTGCACCTTGGATGTGTATATTATCAATTATGAGTTATGTGTACAGTAGCAAGTAGGGATTGTGTTCAATGGTATATGAAACAATCAGAGTTGTGTATATATAGCCCTATTATTATTATTGTTTGGACAAATTGTATTTCGTGTGTGCGAATACAATGCAGTAGACGCAATGTATATATCATTATTACAGTAAATTATGTGTTCAGTTATGCCATTATAAGGTTATGTATGAAGTTCTGTTTTATGGTGAATCATAATATATGATATCATCGATTCACCAAGGGGGCGTTATGTGATAGTACATATATCACACCCCCGAATTATATGTAGAAGTTAGAGATATTATTGTCAGTATTCGATTTATTATTATTATTATTATTATTATTATTATTATTATTATTATTATTATTATTATCAGTATTTCATTTGTATATTTTGTCATTTATATTGGTAAGCTGGAAGATATCCACATATGTAGGTATGAGTAATATGTTTTGCACGAGTGGGAAAACATTGCTGTAATAACTCTGGTAATTTGAATGAGTCATCTGGCTACCCCAGTGTCTGTTATGATGTACTTGTGTCAGGAAATTCCATTACTCGTGTATATATCCCAGCCTGATAAGATAAGCTTGTTGTTGTACCAGGAAAGTTTGGTGATTCATGAAAACTCCCCAGAGTTTGTTATTGTCTTGGGAGGAAGAAGTAGTTCAGGGCTTGGTCTTGATTTGAGATCACTCATGATTGGCTGGCAAGCACCAATCCAGACGTATCATCTGAGAGGAGGGGGATGTTGATGTCTATAAAGGTTGATCATACGGCGGCAACCGGGAGATTGTATGGGACATTGTGAAGAAACATTGTAAGAGTGATTGTGAAGGTGATTGTAAGGTAACTACTACAACTAGAAGCAGTAACACTGTATGAAGGAACGAGAAGGAAGACAACTACAACTACAACTGAGGCACTGTACGGGAAGGAAGTGGTGCTGATACACGGTACTGGATTGACATGGCTGCAATGGACTGGACTTCAAACGTTCGTGGAGCGTAGTCGTGTTATGTTTGTGGAAAGTGGCTGATTGTGGAGAGTGCTTGCGCATTAAGTATTGTAGCACTTGTGGCGGCCTAGCATTATATGTTGGTGAAAGCTATCTCAGACTTTCCATAAATTTATATGTTGAGGATCGACAGACGTGTGTATATATCTTTACAACAAGTGTTAAAATATGTGAACACAGTAGTACAAGGTACAGTATCTGTGTGATGTGATAACTGCCGATTATGAGAATCGGTAAATCGAATTGATATAGAGACAGTGAAGGGTATTTATCTTCATACATGTACATTGTTCATCGGACCATCTACAAATGGTAGCTTAGTTCTCGCTTTCGTTTTCCCACGGTTTTCATTATTGTTGTTGTTGTAAATATGGAGTCTTCCAGCAATATTTTATGTGTGTATTATATGTATAATGTTGTATGTTGATGAGGTGCTCATGCACGGAATTTGTTCAGAATATAGTTAGCTATTTTAGAATCAGTGTTATTGATAAACCTAGGTGCAGTTCCTACCTAATTAGTCGTTTTCAGGAGGTTAGGTAAGGCCTGCAGCAGATGTACCAGTTCGCAGCATTATGTACACGCCCTGGGATATAAAGTCTATCATGCTCTTATCTAAATTCGAGGGATCCATTCTGGTGAACTCTGGCGCCCATACTACGGACATTTCGGTTAATTATGCTTATTAATTTTATTAAGTTTTTGAGTAATTTTATTTATATATATTTTTATTCATGATTTTATTTATCATTTATATCAGTAGTCATCAACATGTTACACTATCCTGAAGATTTGGTGATCCTAATTCAGTGAGGTCTTTTTCTTCATGCTTATACCATTTTGGTCTCGTACGTTTGAATCGTAAAAATTTGTGTATTCAATAAGTAAGTCTGTTGTTATTCATTCTTTCCAAATGGCTTAAAAATTGAAATCGTCGCAGTATTATTGTATCAGGAAGTTCAGATATTTTGAAATATATTTCCGAGTTGGGTTTGGGGTAATGTATTCCATTTATAATTCTTTGCCCTAAGATTTTTCTCATGATTCTCCTTTCTTTAACCTCTAAATGTTCCTTTATATTTTTATGATGTAAATTTAGCTTTTCTGAAGCATAAAGAGCTCCAGGTTTGATCACTGTTAATTAATGACGAATTTTACTGTTCCAGGACAAGTATTTTTTGTTATAAACATTCTTTGTATGTTGAGAAACAATTTCCATTTTCTGAATTCTTGAAGCAACTGATTTACTTTCATTGCCATTTTCAGCTATCTATTCATCTAAGTACTTAAAATCCTTTACTCTTGTAATTTTATTCGTATCCATGGTAAGTTCAGCTGAAGCAGTTTTGATATTTATTAACACTAATCAGAGAGAAAAAATGGAAGGACCGGGTGAGTTGAGCATGCGGTTATGGGCGCGCGGCTGTGAGCTTGCATCCGGGAGATAGTGGGTTTGAATCCCACTGTCGGCAGCCTTGAAGATGGTTTTCCGTGGTTTCCTATTTTCACACCAGGTAAATGCTGGGGCTGTACCTTAATTAAGACCACGGCGGCTTCCTTCCAACACCTAGGCCTTTCCTATCCCATCGTCGCCATAAGGACCTATCTGTGTCGGTGCGACACAAAGCCACTAGCAAAAAAAAAAAAAAATGGAAGGGGGACACTTCGAAAAATGAAGATACCGATCAAAGAAAGACAAGGGCCCCAAAGGGCGTGACAATGAGATATTCCCTAGGCCTCGACACTCAATACCGTCGGGGTCGGAAGTGATCGAGTGCTGACCAAGGGAGGTCAGAATTCTCGCAATCTCATTGTATCAGTAAGTTTAGATATTTTCAAAAATATATTTCCGAATTGAGTTTGGGGTAATGTATTCCATTTTTAATTCTTGGCCCCAAGATTTTTCTCATGATTTTCCGTTCTTTAATCTCTAACAATGTTCCTTTAAATTTTTATGATGTAAGTTGAGCTTTTCTGAAGCATAAAGAGCTCCATGTTTGATCAGAGAGATAAAATTGAAGGGGACACTTCGAAAAATGAAGGTATCCATCAAAGAAAGACAAGGGCCCCAAAGGGCGTGAAAATGAGAAACTCCTTAGGCCTGGTAATCCTCAGACCCAAAATTTACAAAAATTAGGAGCCTGGCAAAAGTATTTGGAAGCAATGCTAGGACTCAGCTAATGGCCCAGTGATCGCCAACCTACGCTCCCAAGTTAAGAGCCCCTGGAGCCCCTCTTAGTCGCCTCTTACGACAGGTAGAGGATAACTTGGGTGTTACTCTACTGCCCCCACCCACAGGGGGAACAGGAAGAAAGCGCACAGAGGGAAGATGGCGCCAGTGACCTAGAATACATAGACGAACACTAGTTGCCATGGTTACAATGGTGTCGGGAAATTGATAACACTTATTCCAGACAGACCCCCAGCCCAAACACATGTCCTCGTTAAAATTACCCTAGCATATTTCTTTTCAGTCAAAAACAGCTATAACGTTTCCATTGAACTCAATCACGCAAATATGAAGTCCCTTCTTGAGAAACAGCTTCAGTTCTGAATCTATTCCTTTCTTCTTGTTCTCTTTGAAAGAATACCAACGTTCATTGGAGCATAAAATTAAAAGTAACAATCTCCAAATACCTGCGGATAATTACAGTAGGTTCCAGGAGGCCATGATAACTATCATGGCGGCGATGACAGCGGGTAGCGCAGGTGGAGTGTTGTCCCAGCATCGCGTCAGCCTTCTAATTATAGCCGCGCTGTATCATTAGACACGCAGGGAGGTCGGATAAATATGGGGTGCATTCAGGAAACCGCTCTCACCTCGAGCTAGGCAAGGCGAGACAAGTTACACCTTTGGCGAAATAGAAATACCATCATATGATTGTTCGCGGAAAAGGTTTATTTAAGTTGAAATCTTCTGAGATGTTGTACAAAGTTAAACAGTCATTTAAAGATCGACGTACCGCTTCCTTCTTTAGGTAAGTATATTTTATCAAACTGCATAGATCACATAGTTGTTTGTAAGTGGATTATCCTAAAGGACAGAAATAAAGGAACCCATATGATTTGTGGTTATCATTTATCTTCCTAATAATAATAATACCGAGCTTGATAGCTGCAGTCGCTTAAGTGCGGCCAGTATCCAGTAATCGGGAGATAGTGGGTTCGAGCCCCACTGTCGGCAGCCCTGAAAATGGTTTTCCGTGGTTTCCCATTTTCACGCCGGGCAAATGCCGGGGCTGTACCTTGATTAAGGCCACGGCCGCTTCCTTCCATTTCCTAGGCCTTTCCTATCCCATCGCCGCCATAAGACATATCTGTGTCGGTGCGACTTAAAACAAATAGCAAAATAATAATAATAATAATAATAATAAAGCCCAATGGTTTTCGGACAGCATGCCTGCCTGTTACACAGAGGACGCGAATTCTATACCCGACAAGTACAGTGATTTTAATTCGGGACTGAAGGCTTGAGTGGGATTCACTCAGAGGCCCGGTTTCTTCAACTCTATGTTAAATTTTAATTAACAAATATTAAGTAACAATTGTTATTAATTTAACACTTCGTTTAAAAGTGCCCTGTTTCACCAACACATTTCCAACATTTCTTACGAAACAATTGTTAAAGACAAATTAACACATTTCCCTGAGATTTCTGAACGCGTTTGGTAGTGAGCGTCGTTTGTTTCTTTACATAAAGCACTCCTAGTGGTGTGTTGAAATAGTATTTTGTCACACAGACACATGGTTGACATTATTATAGGTTATGGTTAGCGGAGACCGATAAGACGAAAGCATGTCTAGTAAGAGGCAACAAAAGCGTTATTATGATGAATGCGAGACAAATGTTGTTATAGTTTTAATTTAGAATCATGCGAAGGTGCTTAAAAATTCTTGTAGGCTATTCTTATATTCTTATCACCGGGAAGATGTGATAATTGATATGTTTTGAATGATTATCGGGCATTCTTTTATTGCGGGGAAAGTAATGTAATGCTTTGTTAATGCTGCAATGGCAGCAGGAATTCTTTGCAGAATTCTACACACTACTTTCTTGCACTCGTGAACTTGGTCGCCTACAATTACATGAAAAGTGTCTCAAGCATAATATCTAACAAGTAGAGGCCAGACCCTCCGGTCAACCCATTTCACCGAGCTTCAATGCACCTGTGAGGAGACACTCAACGGTAATTTGTGTATAAGGGTTTAAGGCAATACGCTTTCGTTTTCCAAAAAAGTCAGATGTCATTACACAGAATCCGCTTCGGACAAAGTGGAGATGATAGAACACTAAAAGGCAACAAATTTTACTTAAAGGGCTAGGAGTGGGAAGGAGGCGGTCGTGGCCTTAATTAAAGTACATTTTCCTGGTGTGAGAATGGGAAAGCACGGAAAACCATCTTCAGTGAGGTAACATGTCACGCCCCTAACCTAATAACTTCTGAAAAATTTATGAAGCCCCGATTCCAATGCAAGTCATATATACTTGGGAGTTGCATCACAGGGAAACGAAGTGCTCACCGTACTTGTCTGCGATCCTCGAAAACGTGAGTTTGAGTCTCGTCGCAGCTATAATTGTTGTACAAAATAAATTAATATGTCCTCCTCTGTGGTGTAGTGTTTAGTGTGATTAGCTGCCACCAGTGGAGGCTCGGGTTCGATTCCCGGCTCTGTCACGAAATTTGAAAAGTGGTACGAGGACTGGAATGGAGTCCACTCAGCCTCGGGAGGTCAACTGAGTAGAGGTGGGTTCGATTCCTACCTCAGCCATCCTGGAAGTGGTTTTCCGTGGTTTCCCACTTCTCCTCCAGGCAAATGCCGGAATAGTACCTAACTTAAGGCCACGGCCGCTTCCTTCCCTCTTCCTTGCCTATCTCTTCCAATCTTCCCATCCCTCCACAAGGCCCCTGTTCAGCATAGCAGGTGAGGCCGCCTGGGCGAGGTACTGGTCATTCTCCCCAGTCGTACCCCCCGACCCAGAGTCTGAAGCTCCAGGACACTGCCCTTGAGGCGGTAGAGGTGAGATCCCTCGCTGAGTCCGAGGGAAAAACCGAACCTGGAGGGTAAACAGATGATGATGACCTTGTTCATTATGGCTTTGGTAATTAGAAATATTTCTTCATTTTCTGACAACTCTAAAAAGTCGTTATTTCTTAGTATGGGTCGTCCTTTGCCTTCTTCAGTTAATAAATAGTCTTCATACAGCAGTAAAGCTTCAAACTTACGTCTTCTATATGCCTCCATTTTGAAATTTTAGCAGCTGTTAAGAGGTTTAACACAGGGCTGCTGCCAGGTTAATTTAACACAAGTATTAACAATTTGTTAGAGTTAACAATTCTTGATGAGACGACCAGTTTGTTAAATTATGTGTTAAGTCTCCTTAACAGCAGAGTTAACACTTAACATTCGTTGAAGAAACCGGTCCTCAGTCACATGTGACTCACTGAGGAGATTTCTGATACTGGGGGCAGTGTACCCGGTCGCAGAAACAAAACAAGAAAACGTCTGAATTTGTACCGCTGACCACGTGCACTGCAATATATGTTGGCCACCTTGCTGTGTAGCAGTTGTCTTGCCAGACCAAGGGCTTTGATGGTCTACTGCATACGAACATCATAAAGAAATAATAAAGAAGAATATTGATGAAAATGAAGAACAATAAAGTATTTTACACCCAAAATACGTGTTCTCGAAATCTAAGAAGTCCCTTCCGCGGATGAAAAGTCCATTCGGCACGCCATGTCATAAGATTCTGGTATGTAAATGATTTCTTCTGATGCATTCGGTGCTTACCTAACATAATGAATACAATCTCGGCCATTCGATCGATAGAAAGATACTCAACTGGTGGTTTCTAAGGTCACTGTATGCGAAGGTAAAGTTTGTTAGTCGAAAAAACATTTTTTTTAAAATTATTTATAGAGATGTTATTTACCGAGTCATTTAATTTTAAGTCATTAACAGTATTCTGGTACGGTCAAACATAAGAGGCGACACAAACTGTTTTATGAACCTGGGCCAACTCACCTTCTCTCAATCCAATAGACCTCATCGTGAAGATACTACTAGTAAATTACGAATCAGTAGAAAAATGTCGGCCTCCAGTTGCTAAGATCACAATTTCAATCCCGCTAAAGGTCGTCGGATATATATATTTGCAGGTTGTTTTACGTCGCACCGACACAGATAGGTCTTATGGCGACAATGGGACAAGAAAGGATTAGGAGTGGGAAGGAAGTTACCGTGGCCTTAATTAAGGTACAGTCCCAGCATTTGTCTGGTGTGAAAATGGGAAACCTCGGAAAACCCTCTTCAGGCCTGCCGACAGTGGGCTTGGAGTCCACTATCTCCCGAATACTGTATACTGGCCGCACTTGAGCGACTGCAGCTATCGTCGGATGTCTGAAGGCTGGAAATAAGTCCATTCAACATTCTATGCCACACATTGTCGGACAGTAAAAGATCTCTAGTGATACATTCGATATTTAACCAAGAAAAGTATGTTATTTCGCGTCAATTACCCGCTGCTTTTTCCCTTCTCAGCGTTACATCAAGAGAAAGCAATCTTGCGATCACACTTCTCCAATGACGGTAAAACTGAGTGCAGAATATAAGCTCGTAACATACTGTATAACAGAAATATTTTATTCCTGAATTATTCTTCAATATGGTACCAAAATTAAAAACAATACAACTATTTGTTATCCGGAGACGAGACAGCAAATCAATTATATTAATAGGAAAATAATGCCAATATATTCAGTTTCATTGTCTGTGTGTTAGGTCATCAGCCCAGAGGCTGGTTGGATCCTCAAATCGCACCACCGAAGGTTATGTGGTTATAAGGAAACCGCAAAAACCAATGGCAGCACCAAAATGAGGCGTACTAGGTAAGACGAGGAGTGAAGTACTTTGCCTTTGCTTTCTTCACTGGGTCAGAAAGTACTATTGCAGCACGACTGACCCTATGAGCAACACCTCTCACACCTCAGATGCACTAGTCGTGCTCTGAATGTCATTACTCAGCACCACCCATACCCCAGCAGCTTCCATATTGTCACAGCCATGGATGAGACTGGAACTTCGGTGAAAGCTGCACTTTACTCTGGCCTGTGCCAAGAGATGGATACAAAAGTACTGTATCCATCAAGAAATGGCAGCAGGCAATCAGTTTCATTATTTACTACCATTTGTGCTCGCTCTTCGAACAGCATTAGGCAGTGAAATATTTGTATCCGTGCATTTGAGCGAAGTTCCTTGGTTGAATTCGCAGGAAATGCTTTTTTTTTTCTCTCCTGGGGTATGTGTCAGTAATTTGAAGTACTATCCATCTAAACCAAACCGAGACAGAATGAGGATGATTTCCGAATGTATTGTACGGTACAGTACAATGTGGGGCGAAATTTCCCCTGCCTGCAAGTAGCCTACTGCTTCTTCCTCTGACCACTGGCGTGGAACTGCTGCTGAAGAATCACGAAACCCGCTGTTGATGAAATCTTCCCCATTATCTGCTCTATCAGGAAGTAAACCCTCTAAACCCACCATGAAGTAACCCTGAAATGTTATGCACCAAACATCTCACGAGAATTCGACAAACAATTATTCAATTCTTGCAAATATCACCGTTGTTATCCGCCGTACGAAATACATATGACATAAAAGATCGCAAATGACAATTCCTACTACTTCTCTAAAGTAAAATTTCCTTTGACCTAATATTGACTGAGATATTAGAGAACAACTATTTTGATCTCCGAATAACCCCCTACCTTGAGGTCACATGTAACGTATAACACAATTACTCTGAATAGGCAGATTCTAAATACGGAGTTTGACATTTAGAAACACAAACAGACAAAAGAACCAAAAAAAAAAAAAAAAAAAAAAGACCTGCAGATGATCTGTATTGCATATGAAACGAATAATTATCAAGAAAATCTGCTGGAATCGGTAGTGACTGTTAGCAGGAGGGCGTCTGCTATTGTAATCAATACTCCCTTTTAGTATGCTCTTGATATACTCATTCAAAAATTCGCATAGTTTTCCACTCCTGTTCACCCCCCCCCCCCCTGTTAAGTGGATTTTCCGAAAACAAAAAAATACGTGTCTCTTTATTTTTAAACTAGATTCTAAATAACAGTTTTTACGTCTGTAAACTGTTAAGTTTTTGAAATATAGATGTACTCATTTAAACAGTTCACCCCCCGTTTCACCCCCTTAGTGACAGAATATCCAAAAATCCTCCCTTAGTGAGCACTTACACTGTAATATAAATGCATCTCCAAAATTTCACTTATTTATGTCGCGTAGTTTTGGCTGGGCGTTGATTGCAGCCAGTCGGAGTTAGCTTTTTATATAGAGAGAGATCGAAACGTGCAATCTCCACAATACACGTTGTATGAAAGGTTGCGATAGACTTATTATTAACGGATGTATTAAAGAACGACTGGCTTGATCTCCCAATACATCCATACTCCATGCAACGACCTTGGACACATAGGTGATTTATGCCCAGCCGTTTTTTTAGAAACACAAAGAGACAGACACCAAAAGTTAAAAACATTCAGATGATCAGTATTGCGTATGAAACGAATATTTATCAACAAATTTTCTCAAATAGTAAGAGAATTGCGACCATTACCATTTTATTTATATCTATTTATATTATTATTATTATTATTATATTATTATTATTACTGGCTTATAGATGAGTGTCGCTGCCTTCGGTCCAGAGGTCCCGAGCTCGAAGTCGTAAAAGGTGACTAAAAGCGGCCCCAGTGGCTCCTAACTTAGTACCGTGTGTCAGTGGCCATGGGGTCCTTAGCTGAATCCTGGTACTGCTTCTACATACTTTTGCCAGGCTCCTCATTTTCACGTATCCTATCCGACATCCTTTGGTCAACTCTTGCTTTATCCCACCACGACGGTATTAGACCATACCAGACCTAGAGATTTATTCATTATCACGACCTTCGTAGCCCTTTTCTTTGGCCGATACCTTCATTTTTCGAAATGTCAGACCCCTTCCAATTTTTTTCCCTCTGATTAGTTTTAATAGAGAATGGTTGCCTAGTTGCACTTCCTCTTAAAACAATAATGACCATTATCACCATCACCACTCCCGAGCTCGATTCCAGGCTGGGTCGGGGGTTTTATCGGTGTATGGTTAATTCCTCTGATTTCAGAACTAAGCGCGTGTGTTTATCTCAATACACATCTATTCTTACACGTCTTCGCGTAGGTCGCCCATTGGTGTCAGCTAGAAAGACGTGCACCAGGCCTCTCCGCAGACCACATGGCATCATTACCTCCTCGTATACCCAGGTACACAGTACATTACCAAACAACACAGAAACCCCTAATTGTACTTTCATTCCAAGCAGTGAGTCGCCGTGGTCAAGAGATAGTAAACTCGTGTCCTCGACCCTATGTGGTGCAGCTCTTTTCTGTTCACCACCACATCCCAGCCAACATGCCATTCTTACACTTCTGGCAGAACAGGGACTCGAACGCGAGGACACAAAAGGAACGGAGACGGGATCGATCGATCGATCGATCCATCCATCCATCCATCCATCCATCCATCCATCCATGATCTTCATTTAGAGCTGTCGCCCACGTGGTAGATTCGTTATCGTTTGACTTTTCTTAAATGATATCAAAGTAGTTGGAAATTTATCAAACATCTTTCTTGGTAAATTATTATTATTATTATTATTATTATTATTATTATTATTATTATTATTATTATTATTATTATTATTATTATTATTATTATATCTTAGTCTAAATGAGTACTTATACAAATTTGTCCTTGAATTCTATGACTGAGTAGAGAAATGGTTTTAAATCCCACTCTTGACCATCCTAGAATTAGTTTTCCGTGGATTCTTTACTTCATCTGCAGACGAATACATTACATATATCTACACACCGTATCACTTCCCACTCGAAGCCAGCCTCGGTTAATTAAAACTAAACAAATCAATACAGACATCACGTTTATACAGGTTAGACAAAATTACGCACAAATTTCCATGTGAGCGCCGAAGATGGTTGTCCCTGCTTTCCAGTTTTCATAGATCGTAAATGGTAAAGTTGTGCATTAATTTATTAAGATCACGGCTGCTCCCTTCCCATTCTTAGCTCTTTCCCGTGTTTCCGTCATGGAAATAGTTCAAAGTCACTATTTTCCCAACCCTAACCATGCCATGGAACGGGTTGGCTGTATCTCATTTTCACACCAGGTGAATGATGAGCTGTATCTTAACTAAGGCATGACCATTCATTCCCTCCGAGTGAACTGGTTATGTAGTTTGAGTCACGTAGTTGTCAACTTGCATTTGAAAGATAGTTGGTTCGGATCCCACTGTTGGCAGCCCTAAAGATATTTTTCTGTGGTTTACCATTTTCACACTAGCCAAAGCTTGAACTGAACCTTAAGATAACGGGAGCTTTCTTCTCAGTCCTAGCCCTTTCCTATCCCATCGTCGTCACGAGACCTGTCCGTGTTCGTGTGACGTAAAACCACTAGCAAGAAAAAGTAACATTATAGTTTGCGAAAAAATTGTTCTGTCCTATCCTTTCTTTCTTTCTTTCTTTCTTTCTTTCCTCCTTCCTAAATTCCTTCCTCTTTCCTCTCTTCCTTACTGAATTCCTTTATTCCTTCCTCTTTCCTTTATTTCTTTCTTCCTTCATTTCTTCCTTGCTATATTCTTGCTAACCTTTCTCCGATTTCCTCCCTCCCTTCCCTTGTTTCTGTCTTCTTTCTGGTTTCTTTCTGAATTCTTTCCTTCGTTATTTTTTATTTATTTTCTTCTTATATCCCTTTCTGTACACTTCCTTCTTCGAGCTTTCACTTTGTCCTTCCCCCCTTTATTTCTTTTCATCCTACCTTCCCATATTTCCTTATCTTCAAAAGCACTTCGGTGCTTCGTAGCGGACACGGATTGTCCATCGGTAAGTGATAGACATCTTTGATCCTCTATCCCATCATAATAAGTGCTAATATTTTCAGAATCAGTCTGAACACACGATAAATCAATCAGAAAGAAATTTCCAATTTTAAACAGAATTAACTGCAACTGAGTTTTTGTAGCCATGAATTATAAGTTAATTGCGAAGAATTTCCAGCGTGATAACAAATATTTAATTTCCATGCGATCGTACTGCTTTATTAATTATTATTTTTATTATTAACAATGTAACGAAAAAATAAAATGGCATGTGGCTTTTAGTGCCGGGAGTGTCCGAGGACAAGTTCGGCTCGCCAGGTGCAGGTCTTTTGATTTGCTCCCATAGGCGACCTGCGTGTCGTGATGAGGATGAAATGATGATGATTATGACACATACACCCAGTCGCCGTGCCGGCGAAATTAACCAATGACGGTTAAAATTCCCGACCCTGCCGGGAATCGAACCCGGGACGCCTGTGACCAAAGGCCAGCACGCTAACCATTTAGCCATGGAGCTGGACAACAATGTAATATGGGATCAATATTTATATTTAAACACGTCCTTGAACAAGGATATCGAGGTCACTCAGGTGTATAGGTATATAAAATAAAATTATCGAATTCAATTCTCTCGTATCACAAGTGAGAAGGTGGGTCCTTGATAGACATGAGCTTTGTAATTGGTCATAATTGATCCTATGACGAGTTGGCTAACTCTGATTGGTTCGAGAGGTTACATGTCCATCGGACTGTTATTAATGTTAAAGTTACTCTTATCTTTGTGATTAAAAGTTATTTTCTTCACCATTGGTCTGGAAACGAATGCATCGTAATGTAAGGTTTAGTAATTAATATATTCTGAGTCACTCAACTGTAAGAGATTCACGTTAATGTTCTCCGAAGTTGTGCATTATCTTACATCATCAAAATATGTGCGGCTTAGAACTGTGACTTTCGAAAATGGAAGCATTACTTGTTTGTCTGTGTTTAAATGTTGAGAACGTTTCTTAACAGACAAAAGGTTATGATGATGATGATGATGATGCTTATTGTTTGAAGGGGCCTAACATCGAGGTCATCGGCCCCTAATGGTACGAAATGAGACGAAATGGAATGGAAAATTAGAAGTCCAAAATTCTCCACTGACCAGAATTCAAAACGTGAGGACGAAGAATGCATGGATGGACATGAAGTAAAAACAATCAGTGGATGCGAACCGCAATGCCTTCCATGCACTGAAACTGACGTAAAACAATAGGATTACTGACCAAGGGACTGCTGCTAGAGCATTACACTGAATCGATGGTGCTTGCAGTCTAAAGGGGGTCCAAAATCCAAGTTATCGGTCCCTCATAACGGTAATTATCGCTAGGAACGTAGAACCATGGTATCTGTCATGTTGCGGTACGAATCAAAACTAGCAGAGACTCGCGGTATTCCACACATTATTGTTCTACTCACAGGTTATGAAATGCGACATATAATACAGACCTATGATTTTCTCACTTTGCGGCGCCATTTACAGGCAACGCAAACCTATGGTGTTCATCACGTAAGAGTACTAACCACAGGGACTTTCCCCTATCCCGTGGTGTTCCTCATATAGTGGGTACTAATCACAGGTACTGCAAAAGCCGACCGCACGGTGCTCCTGTGTGCTACTAATCACAAACCTATTTGGTACCTACGCGCAAGTAAAAGCGACCCATGGTGTTCCCCGCGTGGTGGTACTAATCACAAGTAGTTTCATGGTTCCAAGACAATCATCCCTTGGTCGCCCCTTTTAGTCGCCTCTTACGACAGGCAGCGGATACCGCAGGTGTATTCTACATGTGCGTCCCCCACCCGCAGCAGGTATTGTGTTTGGTCCGCGAGAGGTATTTTATTTCCCTCAAGTCCGCCGGCAAGCCGGTTAGGACCCCCCTATCTGCCACCTGGGACGCGCCACGTGGAAGTATCACCTCTCCCCCTGCTACGCCAGCGTAGTAGGTTCGTGGACAGACAAAAGGCATACTACGAAAAATGTAAAATTAAGCAATTTCCTCCATTGTGAGGAAAGTTCAAGTGCTAAAGATTTCAAATTGTGAGTCTAGGATATTTCTTATCAAACCAAAAATCGCTTTCGGACTAAATGAAGTTTCGGAAAAAGAGCCTCCAATATCTTATTTCTTTGCTCAGTTTCTTTTTTATTCAAATCCTAGATAAATTAACTTATTCACATAATTATTTCTGTAATATGTTCCTTAGTTCAATACCCTCATGCGCTTTTTTTATTTTTATTTTTTGATACATGTCCTCACCGAATTTAGTTATAAGGGCTTAAGTGAAACTCTGCATTGACTCACATTAGCGCTCGTAGTGGTAGAAAAAGGCAAACTGTTAATCTAATCGACCGGATAACGATGATTAAGAAAAGGATTGTAATTTTTAGGAATAAATAAATATATTTTCTTAATTTATTATATTTTATTTACCTAAAATTCGTAGCTCATATCCGTAGAATGAAATGAAATGGTACAACTCATGGCTTTTAGTGCCGGGAGTGTCCGAGGACAAGTTCGGCTCGCCAGATGCAGGTCTTCTGATTTGACGCCCGTAAGGCGACCTGCGCATCGGAATGAGGATGAAATGATGATGAAGACAACACATACAGCCAGCCTCCGTACCAGCGAATTTAACCAACTAAGGTTAAAATTCCCGACCCTGCCGGGAATCGAACCCGGGACCCCTGTGACCAAAGGCCAGCATGCTAACCATTTAGCCATGGAGCCAGACATCCGTAGAATGTCTTCATTATAAGAGTTGCTTGCCTGAAGGGCTAGACCTTTGGATTTTTTTACATACAATATAGTTCAAGAATGGTGTAGTAGGCATCCTCTTTAGACGAATGGTATAGAAATATGCATCTCCACTTCTTAATTATTTGCTCAGTTGATATTTATTCTACGTTAAATGACACTATAGGAATATATTCGTCATCTCCTAAGTTCCTGAAATCTACACCACGGCCAGCTTACACAAGCGCAAGATAATACTGGAGTGAAATGTCCATTAATAACAAGACTGGTGGACAGACACAAGATGCCTTCGTGTCAGCTTATATTTTATTGCTTTTAGACTTCCGTGATCTTCGAATATTATTTCTCACACTTCCTCCCGTGATCACATTCATTTCTCAAGAATCCAGCCAAAAATATCCTAATTCAATCCATCAGTCAAATAATCAATCATTAATGATATACATTTAGGGCTGCCGCCCAGATAGCAGATTCTCTATCAATTGTTTACTTAGAACTTTATCGAGCAGTTCCCTTGATAAATTATTTCGATCCCTAATTCCTCATCCTATAAAAAATTAGCTCCAGTTTGTCGTTTTGAATTCCAGCTTCATATTATGATCCTTCTTACCTTTAAAACTCCACTCAAGCTTATTCGTCTATTAATGACATTCCACGCCTTCTGTCCACAGACAGTTCGGAACATACCGCTTATTCAAGCAGCTCGTCTCCTTACTCCCACCAAAGTCATCCCAGCCCAAATTTTGTAACGTTGTTGTAACACTGCTCTTTTGTCGGATGTTGCTGCTTTCTATCTTTGAATATTTTCCAGTTCTCATATCAAATAATCTTGATGTAAATCCCATACAATGGAATCATACTCTGAGTTATTACCGGAGAGTTATAGCCTACGCCTTTTCCTTTCAATCTTTACTACTACCCTCATAACCTTATGAAGAGATCTGTAAACCTTATTTACAACCTCGTCAATATGGTTACTCCAATGAAAATATCTCCTATATTAACACCTAGATGATGATGGTGATGATGATGATGATGATGCTTGTTGTTTAAAGGGGCCTAACATCTAGGTCATCGGCCCCTAATGTTACGAAATGTAATGACAATTTAAAAGTCCAAAATCATCCACTGACCACAATGCAAAATGTGATGGCGAAGAATGCAGGGTGAATATGAATTTAAAACACTCAGTGGATCCGACACGCAATGCCCCACATTCCCAGAAACTATCGTAACACAATAGTGTTACTGACCAAGGGACTGCTTCTAAAGCACAATCCTGAATCGATGATGCTTGTTGTCTAAAGGGGTCCAAAATCCAGGTCATCGGCGCCTCATAATGGTACTTATCGCTAGTAAAGCAGAACCATGGTATATTTGCCATGTTGCGGTACTAGTCAAAAGTAGCGTAGACTCGCGGTATTCCACACATTATGGTACCATTCACAGGTAATGTGATATGCACATGTAACGCAGACCTATGGTGTTCCTCACATTGCGGCGCCACTTACATGCAACGCAAACCTATGGTATCCCTCACATAGGTGTACTAATCACAGGGACTCGTACAATCCTGTGGTGTTCCTCACGTTGTAGGTACTAATCCTAGACAACGCAGGCCCACAGTCTCGCTCATATAATGGTACTAATCACAGGCAACTCCCAGACCTATGGTGTTTCTCACATAATGGTACTAATTACAGGCAACGTAAGCCCGCGGTATTCCGTATGTAGTGGTACTAATCACGGGTAATATAGGCCTAGATCCCACCCTGATTCACACTCTGTTGCCACTAATCACAAACCTATTTTATACGTAACACAGTGGTACTAGTCGCAAATAAAGGCGGCCCATAGTGTTTCCTGCGTGATGCTACTAATTACAAGTAGTCTCATGGTTCTAATTCGATCATCCCTTGGTCGCCCCACTCAGTCGCCTCTTATAACAGACCCTACCGTCAAATGAAAATTTGACATAATTTGTTCTCTTGAATTCCAACTTTGTCTTCATATAATGATGTTTCCTGCGTTTAAAAGCTCCACGATAAAATGAAAGAAGAAATTGAGTTTTTAAAGAAAGAAAGAAAGAAAGAAAGAAAGAAAGAAAGGAGATGATTGGCGCAGACTAGGATCAATTATGTTCGAGATGGAATAACATTGCACATTTTGTCACGAGTCCATGTATAACAATAATTGGGCCATATCTTAACCTTCATAGAAGGGTGCTAGGACGTGGTCATCAAAAGATATCATTAAAAGAAAGAATATGCATTTCACTTGGAAATACTAACTTAGGATTTCAACAGTAAAGTTGCACTCTTCTAAAATTGAGTATGGCATACTTAGATTAATATGAAGAATCATTGTTACTATGAATAAGAATGTAGAGAAGTTGGTCCCATACATTGTCTTCAAGAATGAATTTTCCCTAATGCTTTAATTGAATCACGCAAGATCAAACAATCATGTTGAGACCCACTATAGGTTATAAATATCATGCTAGATTTAATGATTACTTTAATGTAAATAGGAAGGTTATTGTGAGACAAGATTTTGCTGATCTGGAAACTTATAACTTTTTCCGTAGGCTTGTGAGGAGATATAGTAAATATCATGAGATAATTCACCATTAGAAGGCACTAAACAATATCTCATCAAAATATACTATGAACAAATAAGAATATTGCAATAAATAGGGAATCTTATCTGCAAGGAATAGGATACTTTAATATAACCAAGCTTCCCATGATCAACTTGCATTTATTAACAATTATATTGCAAATATTGTAAATACGATGAATCATTAGCTTATTTCAATGGTGATATAAATATATGCTACGAAGAATATGATTGCTAACAAATAATTCCAACCTACCAAATGTTAACTTGTTAATTAAGTTTGAATTTTGTTTTATTTTGATATTCCACTTTTCTCTTCCAAGATTTTATTTTTATTAATAAATCACAGTAGTTAAGGTTTACTGGATGTCTTATTCATAGCTTGCTATGATAACATAAGATGCCATACAGTCGAAGTGATGAAATTTTGGGTATTAACATGATTTATGGATGCGTCGGATGGAGACGTCCATCGAATCTAATGGTACATAAAATAATTAATCGGCGTATCGACTTTCTTTTCTGATCGCACCTAAAGCAGTTATTCAATTAAAAACCCTGAGAGACTGGCCGGGATTTCTTTTACGCAACCCATCCTGGACGCGGGAAGGGCGTACTCCTTACCGTAGGCCTTGGTCGAAAAATATGCTGCAGCTGCAATTTAATTTCTTTTGACGTAGAGTTGCAGTTCTCTTTGATAAACCATTCAGATTCATTTCATTTTCTTCTTTTCCTACCGCTTTTCCCACACCTGTGGGGTCGCGGGTGCGAACTGCGTCGCAAAATTTGATTTGGCCCTGTTTTATGGCCGGATGCCCTTCCTATACGAAGGGATGTAATCACTATTGAGTTTTTCTGTGGTGGTTGGTAGTGTGGTGTGTTGTCTGTATATGAAGAGGAGAGTGTTGGGACGGACACAAATTCCCAGTCCCCGAGTCAGAAGAATTAATCAGAAGCGATTAAATTCCCCGACTCGGCCGGTAATCGAACCCGGGACCCTCTGAACCGAAGGCCAGTATGCTGATCATTCAGCCAACGAGTCGGACAACATTTTCATTTATTGAGAAATATTCACGATCGTTAGCTTTTCGCAAAGGGAAACATTTATTTTTGCGAAGAGGCAGGAACTCCTTGGTCCGGGCAGATACAAACCATTTTTTGATGAGTGTAGCCTAATATAAACATAATGATCTATCAAGAAACTCCGAGTTACAAATAACAAACGATACTGATATATTTGACCGATTATCCTTTATTTTGCTCAATTTTGATGATGTTGATGATGTTGATACTTGTTGTTTAAAGGGGCCTAACATCTAGGTCATCGGCCCCATTGCTCAGTTTTAAACACAAGGCAAAGAGGAAGTAATCATTAAGATTACTGCGAAGAGATGGGTTAAAGTCAGGATATTTTCTGACATGTAGTCTACTTAAGTTCAACTAAAAGTCATTCAACCGTGGATGGACTCAATCTTCCAACTTTTAGAACGGGAAGAGACCACCTAAATAATATAGCTGGTCATAATGTAATTATAATTCCTTCAAATCTTTTTCCTCCCATGTGGGATTTATTTGCCGTAGTCTTATTTATACACTCACATTCATAAATACAAAAGACAGAACACCTTGAAAGATTAGAGGCAGGAAGTTTTCACAGGACATGTGCATTACAATGTTCTTAAGACATGATTAGCATTTGAATCATGTCGAACCTCAGATTGAAGGTCCACATCGATATCTCGGCGCATCACCACCGACTGGTAAAATGTGCCTGCGGCTCCCGTTGTCGCTACAAACCGAAGGTAATGGATCAGTGTGACATAAGCAGACGTGCAGGATGCCTCGCAGACGTACGCGAGAACCGTGCCATCAAATGAGCGAGTTTGAAAGAGGGCGAATTATTGGCATGAGGGAACGTGATGAATCCATCCGGGAAATTGCTGCTCGAGTGGGACGAAGTGTATCGCCAGTGCAAAGGCTGTGTACAGACTGGTTCACAGAAGGCCACACAACACGACGATATGGGTCTGGTCGCACCATCTAGACCCCACCCCCACCCCCACCCCCACCCCGAGAAGATCGACACTTCATCCGAATGGCATTGCAGGACAGAGATGCATTCTCCTCGGCTCTGGTGCAACAGTGGAACAGTGTAACACATCGTACACTATGAGGAGTGACAGTCTGTCGTCGTTTATTACGATCTGGGTTACCGGCGCGTCGTCCACTTCTCCACCTACCTTTGACGAATGTGCATAAACATGCTAGACAGCAATGGTGTACGGAACGACGTCACTGGTGACAGGAATGGCAGCAGATAGTGTTTTCGGACGAGTGTTTGTTTGAAAATGATGGCCGCATTTTGGTTCACTGCCGACAGGGGGAGAGGAATCACATTGACTGCATTCGCACAAGACATACAGCGCCAACTCAGGGCCTTGTGGTGTGGGGTGCTATTGGGTACAACCACAAATAACAGTTGGTGCGTGCCCAGGGCATTGTGACCAGTTTGACCTACATGAATGACATCCTGCAACCCGTAGCCATACCCTTTCTGCACGACACCCCAGACGTCATGCTTCAGCAGGACAATGCGCGACCACATGTTGCTGCACGAACACGTGTCTTCTTGTTGTCACAGGACGTCAGACTGTTGCCCTGACCCGCCCGATCACCGGACTTGTCGCCAATCGAAAATGTGTGGGATATGGTAAAACGACGGGTGCGACGCTGTGACCCAATATCAACCACCAAAGAAAACTGTGGAACCAGGTGAATGCAACGTGGATGGCTATACCTCAGGACGCAATTCGCGCCTTATACGCATTGATGCCATCACGCATGGAACAAGCTATCGGCGCCCATGGAGGACCCAGTGCCTCCTAGGCAACAGGACACATGCCGAACCTAGATGACTGAAATGCTAATCGTTTCTGCAGAACATACTAATGAATATGTCCTGTGACTTTGAACTTCCTATCTCTAGTGTTTCAAGGTGTTCTGCTTTTTTATGAATATGAGTGTATCTACTCTATATTAAACGACGTGTACTTTAGGTATAATTTCTCTGAAATGAAACACTGCAGACCTTAATTTGGACGCTAACATGTTTTATGTAGAACATTTCTTAAATAATATCGTAACACATCTTCTTTGAGAGGAAATTGATGAAGCAGTGAAAGAGGAAGCACGGAGCTATCAAAATCAGATAATACCGTATATGAGAATTAATAACTTCCGATATTAAATAACCAGCTAATTTAGTATGGATGAGCATGTTTCTAGGAAGCACAGACTCCTTATAAGTTCTTAAGAACATTGAGAACATTCACAAATATATTCTAACCATGTCTTGTCTGATCGAAGCGGAACAGCGCCTATTAGATAAAGCGTTACCAGAATGGTTAAGTTTGGAGGAAGCAGGGGGCGTAGCACACTCATTCCGGCCTTTCATTGAGAGCAATTATCTGAATTTCCTTTTACAGAAAGCAAACAGAGCATTTCCGAGGCTTCATTACATTATCGTCAGGTGCAATGCTCGCTTTATCTTGATCTCCCCGGTCCTGTTCGCTTCTGTATCTTCTTTCTCCTTTAGGAATACAGAAAACAGAACATCCAGTTAAAACTGAATCATTATAAATTACTTACACCCGAGCCTTCTCAGAGGCATCCTTATTTTTATCGATATCTGTTTTGTCAGTAATTGAACACATAGTCAGTATTCAATGTGATTTCCTGACAAATGTCAAATTATTTCAAGAACAGTCATTTTCTCTTAATCTACTCATTTATTAGCATTTGTTGCATGATTCCTACATTTTCTCGTATCGTCCACTCAAACTGGAAATTTGAAATCACACGCATCACACGATCACATGAAACAAAATTGTCTTTCTAACCTCAATGCCGGCAGCGGGCACAAAACATCAAGTGTTCCTGTTCTGGGACTAAATATAATAATAACAGACTGCCTCTGTCGTGTAGTGGTTAGAGTGATTAGCCGCCACCCCCGGAGATCCGGGTTCCATTCCCGGCTCCACCACGAAATTTGAAAAGTGGTACGAGGGCTGGAACGGGGTCCACTCAGCCTCGGGAGCGCAACTGAGTAGAGGTAGGTTCGATTCCCACCTCAGCCATCCTCGAAGTGGTTTTCCGTGGTTTCCCACTTCTCCTCCAGGCAAATGCCGCGATGGAACCTAACTTAAGGCCACGGACACTTCCTTCCCTTTTCCTTGCCTGTCTCATACAATGTTCCCCCCCCCCCCGCCACCGCAAGGCCCCTGTTCACCATAGCAGGTGAGGCCACTTGGGAGAGGTACTGGTCATTCTCCCCAGTTGTATACCACGACCCAAAGTCTGAAGCTCCAGGACACTGCTCTTGAAGCGGTAGAGGTGGGATCCCTCGCTGAGTCCGAGGGAAAAATCGACCCTGGAGGGTAAAGAGATTAATAATAATAATAATAATAATAATAATAATAATAATCTTTATGCATCATAAACCTTAACTTTAGCAGGTTATTCTAAAATTGCAGATTTCGAAAAACAAGAACATAAAATTCCAAGGCAAGTTTTCGGCCCCACACACACACAAAAATGGAATTTGGAGTAAAAGGCGTACTGCAGACCTTTATAGTCACACAGATAGTCACGCTGTACGGAGGAAACGCTTGAAACTTTTTGGACACAATTTTAGGTTGGATGATAATAGACTCATAAGAAGATTATCCAATATAATAAATAAATAATAAATTCCCAAAAAGTGGATAATAAATTGGCTGCAGGAATAAATTGACCTGAATAAATTGTATATTAGGGAAAACATTATGAAAAATCACTAAGTCTTCAGGACCTCAGTAAATAAACACACGTTTGTGGTGAAAACTAGCAGTAAGACTGGCACAAAGTGGTCAAAAAAACGGAAGAGGCAACACGGTGAGTTCATGAAGAGAGTTTGGAAGAACGGGTAGACGAAAGTCATCAAGCCAATGAACAAGTTCCAATAATAATAATAATAATAATAATAATAATAATAATAATAGTAATACATAATAATTATAATATAGCCTCAGCTAATGTGTACAAGCACTTTTTTTGAAGCCATTTAAGCTGCTCATTTGCCAATTTTGACTTCCCATTTTGTTCTATCGCCAACGGCCGCAGCCGTGTTGAAACACCGGATCCCGTGAGGTCTCCGAAGTTAAGCAATATTGGGCGTGGTCAAGATTTGGATGGGTTGCCCCGCACTGTTGGTGGTGGTGGTGGTGGTGGTGGTGGTGTGGGTTAGGGACTGGAGGACCAGAAAGGAACTGGCCGCCCTACCGTACGTAAACTCCGGATCAGGCACACCTCTGTGGAGGTTCGGACCTGCCTTCGGGCAGAATACACCCTTACCTTACCCTTACCTTTTGTTCTATCGGTTGGAAGAGAAACCAAAAGTCTATTTTGGTGACCTTCTGCTGGTTTATAATTAATTTTGTCGGGTGAACACCTAATGTGCAACCAACGATCTTATATATGCCAACATCGTACGATGAATGGACACACTTCCGCCCTTCATAAATCCAACTTCTTCTGCAGGGTATGAACCCACAATCTTGACGTCTGGAGGCCAATACTCTACCAATTATCCACAGACGAAGCTGATAAATCGATGAGGCGGCTGAGCATGATCGACTGAAATACTCCTACGAGGTAAGTAATTTATCATTAAAATCTGTAGTCAGTGCGTTACCATTTACTGTCAACTCATTCTCCTCTCTCTGTGTTTACTCACACATCCAAGGCACATATCGAAAGGCACGTGTTTTATTTCTTGCGTACAGATCGAAACCAGACAGTCTAAAGATAGTGAAAGACCCGACAGAGGACTAGACTAGCTAGCTTATGGGTCAGAAGCTACATCGGACTCTCATGGAGTGAGTGACCTGAAGCCATCAAAATGACTGCCTAGGTTTCTGGAGTACGTTCCGTTCACGGCAGAAGAAACGTCCTCTCAGTTTTAATTACTGCGTTGAGGGGTGATAGTACATTACGGGGATCTAGGTGTTAATGCAGCCTGTGAGAATAAAGTTCGGTGAATGAAGTCAGAACGGTCAATCCGGCAACACTAGCGACACGCAACGCTACACCTGAGAAGCAGCAGGTTTTGACCACCTGATCCCAACGTTGTTCAGTTGAGCATCGTGTGTGTGCCGTGTAAGACCTGTTTGACACCTTGCCTCTTTAGTGCGTTGGTTCTGAACTGCGAACAGGAACATGAACGACCAAAAGATCAATGTACAGTTTTGTTTTGATCTTGGTAAGGCACGGAAAGAAACGCATGCGATGCTGGTACGTGTTTATGAAGATCAAGCATTGCCCTTGAGGTGTGTGTACGAGTGGTTCGCCCGTTTTCGAGGAGGCCGGGAAAGTGTTTCTCACAACTCCCGTAGCGGAAGACCGGCGACCACCGTCAGTGACTACAACATTGAGAAGGTGAGGACATTAATCACGAGCGATCGGCGAATAACTGTGCGCATGATAGCGGATGAACTGCAGATTAACCGTGAATCCGTGCGACAGATCGTTACCTAGAAGTTAGGGAACAGGGAAACGTGTTCTCGTCTTGTGCCACATCATTTGACTGACGATCAGAAGCAGGCACGCTCAGAGGATTCACAGTATTTTGTCGAAACGGCGGATGCGACACCAAATTTCTTGAACTGTACTGTCACTGAGGATGAAACCTTATGTCTCCGGTACGACCCTGAAACGAAACGGCAAAGCATGGAATGGCGTTCTCCGGGATCCCCTCGTCGGAAAAATGGTCAGAGCCGAAAAGTCACGCACGCATCAAAACGATGCTAGCTTTGCAAACTATGGGCTGGGGAGACGTGGGAGTAAGAAGACAAGTTGCTCGACTAAGCGGTATGTTCCGAGCTGTCAGTGGAGAGGTGGCGTGGAATGGTGTTAATCGACGAATAACCTTGATTGGAGCTTTTAAACGTTGGAAACATCATTATTTGAAGACAAAGTTGGAATTCAAGAGAACAAATTATGTGAAATTTTCATTTATAAGAAGATAAATAAGGGATTGGAATAATTTATCAATGAAAATGTTCGATAAATGTCTTTCTTTGAAATCATTTAAGAAAATACTAGTTAAACAAATGATAGGGAGTCTGTCACCTGGGAGACAGTTCTAAATGCAGATCAATGGTGACTGATTGATTGGCCCATGAAGATGTTAACATGAGATTCAGACGCCTCGATTCAAGATCTCCTCCTATTCAAACAGCCAGCACAGGAACTTGTTAGGAGGAATTACAATCCAAAAAGTGATTGGCAACAAGGGTGGAACAGTGTAGCTCCAACTCAATGGGAGCCAATGTTCAACTTTAAGAATCTTCCAGCTAGCTTTGATTTGTCCGGCAAGACATGGGTAATCCTCAACAGAGTCCGTACTAACCATGGGAGATGCGGTTCAATGATGTTTAATTGGCGTATGTGATCTTCACCAGCCTGTGACTGTGGTGCAATTCCTGTAAACAGACTATCAAAGATATTGACACTGAATGTGTTGGTAGGAAATTCGTTGGATCAACACAGGACTTTTTGATGGCTTCTACTATGGATAGAAATGTATATCTACAGTAAATCTCTGAACACCCTTTTGCTTTCATGATTGTTTCAGCTGTTATAATGTGCAGTAGTGTGCGGTAAACATATTAATTACCCCAGCTGCATAAATGTTGTTTTTTTAAATATAAACAATCGTAGCCCCACTACAATCTCTAAAGTCAACATTACCATCTTATAAGGCTGCATTTTTCGTGGAAACGTCTACCTGAGAATGATCTTTCAAGAATATTTTCAACCGCACGCTCGCACATACTTCCAAATTGATATCCACGGCAGTGACGACACCATCATAACTTAATCTATAGCAGATTTTAAACAATGCACTTACAGTTTCATACGGTGACGCTTCGTGATAGTACAGTGATGGTTTTCACAAAAATACACTGGGATTATTTGGGATTTTTACTTAAAAAGCCTAATCTAAACTAATCAGCAAAATTTAACTGGTATTTTACCGTCGTTGAAGTTTTATAGTTTCACTCGCATACTGAGTGTACATGCATCAACGACAAACGAGGGAAAATATTTGTCACGACGTATAACACACGTTATATTCATGAAGAATGCCACAGAACTCGCGAAACTTTCACCTATGGGCCTAATCCAAGAGGAACAATACAAAAGTTCTCTACGTTCCATCATTACAGACAACCAAATAGGAACTCTGTGTTCATGCTGGGCAACCTAAATATTTTTCTGCGGCTATCGGAACACATACTCTACACTTGCCATCAATGAATTTCCCGAAAAAAACTGTATACATGCCGAAACTCAAGACTAAAATATAGTATTCTATATTACAATTGATTCCAAATATTGGCTCTATTTTTATTAGCAAAGTTAAGATGTTGATATTTTTTCTTGTAGTCTCTAGTGTATGGCACTGAAGACTTCGAGAATCAAGTATTAAAACTAACACCCCGTACCTAAGCTAGCTGGCCTGTCACCGTAAATTGCTGTCGGGGGAGAGGCCACAGCTCCGCCTCGAGGAAGCTTCAAGTGCATGCGTCACCCAAGCGACCTTAAATTTCGCTGGGGGTAGCTCTCTATCGCGCCGGCATGGAAACCCAGCTCGCTCGAGAAGCTGTACTGCGGTAGTGTGAGCGGATTATCGAAATACTTGTACTTGGCTTGGCTTAGATGTTCGCAAATCGTTAAACATCATAAAAAGCGTTCTAAGGAATAATTAGAAAATATTACAAAGTTCTTTACCCCAGCAGTGCTGGGGTAGATGGAGTTCAGTGCACGCCACTGATAATGTGTATATTTTGTACTTATAATGTATATATGAATGTTGTTTTGTGTACTGTACCATGCGCTAATAATAGTGATTGATCCTCGGGCAATAACCTCTGTCGGCACTCACATAGAGAAAGAAACTCTTGCTCATGTTCTGGGATCTTCCCACAACCATCAGAACAGATCGCTAATCTCAAATGATCTTCAACGGAAGTCGCGTAGGCTGTATATAGGACGACGTCTACCTGTCGAGTCTAGTGTAATGAAACGCATAGACTAAATTTAAGAAAATTATTCGTTATCATGGCATCAACAAACAAAAACACAATGTTCACGCTCTACCAAGGCATTGCCGCGGACGCATTAGAAAAGTGACCTGCTTTACGGACACCTAAGGTCGTTCTTTAGCTAGAGTGGCTCTTCGGTCGGCTTGCGTTCTACGTTGTTTGAGGTTAACGCTATGAACTAAGCAACTGTATATGGGCTGGTCCATGAACAGAATCTCTCATAGAAATAATAGGAGTGTTTGCCTGGAAGTGAAAGTGGGGAATCATAGTATTACAGGACAGCCTATAGCGGCGGGGTTCGTACCCACTTACCTCCCGAACGCAGAGCTTGGTTGGCTCCATAGCCCTAGCGCGTTAACCCACTGAACTGCAATTTTTCTTGAAAATAAATATACATTGATTACGATTGAATTTGACTTAAAAGAGAACACTTTTGCTACAGCAAGTTAACACACTGAAACACAGTTCACATTCTAACAATACTTCAACACAGTGCGGTGGATCTTAAAACACTCATATACATGCAGTGCTCCTTACACTTATCACATTCATAGCGGGATTCACCCCTGTTCTTTCCCTTGGGATTTTTTCCTCTGCAGTCATAGCAGACCCCGCACCTTTTTGATGGAGATGCCTTGCTTGCTGTTGCTGTTATTTTGACAGAGAAGTGACTGCAATATTTTCCTTGCAACCTCACTGGTGTACTTCCTGCACTGGGCCAGCCTCTGGTTGGATAATCAGGCAGAACAACACCCTCCAAAATTTGCTCCGCAACATCACCCCTGAAACTGGAAAAGCTGGGCCTCCTTTTTTCAGGATTCAGTATGTGAATAATTACTTCAGCCTTCCTTGGATTCTCACCTAATCTTCTTGTTGCCACAGAGTTCAGTTCTCCATCTACAATACACCACATATTATTTGGTACATTGTCTGTATGTGTACACTTTCAGTCTTCTAGGTTATGCACACGCCCACCTGCGTCCCCGTCTTCATTTTCTTCAATAATGTCATCTAATTCTTCGGAATTACTAATGCTAACGTCACTCGAAGGTAATTCAGTATCACTTTCATCGGAAAAACCGTCACTGACGTCGCTTTCCTCCAAAAAACGTAATATTCGAGCTTCATCCGACTCGGCCATGACGGCAATTTACTCGATCATATTTAGACTCTTTGGCGGCGAAATACGTAGCTGAAGGGCAAAGATAGCTGAAATACGATTACCAACATTTGGGATTGCAAAGAAATATCGGTATGTATCCGTGGAAACCTCAACAAAGCAATAAAAACGGTGGACGGAAATTTCCGTCATTGCATTTATGGCAACCCGCGGACAATCCACTCATTTACTACTCATTATCAGTAATAAATTGACTTTATATAAATGTCTTATTAATTAATATTTTCACAGTGACACAATAGTAGTCTATATGTAATTTAAAAACTTTCAAATTGTTCCTAATTAATGACATGCTTGAACACGGGGCCCGAGGTTCTTCGTTTTGCCCATTCAAGGAACGCCTTGGAAATTGCTAGTTGGCTTGTTAATTTTGACCTTCTTATCCTACTAAAATTTCTTCATAAATTCTTTATGTTGTGTCTTGCGTTCTTCTGACCATTTCTACTGTATTCTTTCATAAATTTCTCCCCCTGTGGGTGGGGGCGGTAGAATAACACCCACGCTGCCCCTGCCTGTCGTAAGAGGTGACTAAAAGGTCACCAGGGGCTCTTAACTTCGGAGCATGAGTTGGCGACCACGGGGCACTCAGCTGAGTCCTGGTATTGCGTCCATTTACTTGTGACAGGCTCCTCACTTTCATCTGCCTATCCGACCTCCCTTGGTCAACTCTTGTAATTATCCAACCCCGACGGTAGTAGGCCTATATATCGATACCTAGGGAGTCCGTGGTGTAGGGGTAGCGTGCCTACCTCTTACCCGGAGGCCCCGGGTTCGATTCCCGGCCAGGTCAGGATTTTTGCCTGGACCTGAGGGCTGGTTCGAGGTCCACTCAGCCTATGTGGTTAGATTTGAGGAGCTATCTGACGGTGACATAGTGGCCCCGGTCTAGAAAGCCAAGAATAACGGCCGAGAGAATTCGTCGTGCTGACCACACGACACCTCGCAATCTGCAGGCCTTCGGGATGAGCAGCGGTCGCTTGGGAGGCCATAGCCCTTCAAGGGCTGTAGTGCCATGGGGTTTGTTCTTTTGCCAAGTAAGTCTTTCATTTTCTCGCCCTTGGTGGCCCTTGTCTTTCTTTGGCCAACACCTTCCTTTTTCGAAGTGTCAGATCCCTTCCATTTTTTCCTGGTTAGTGTAATATAGAGGACGGTTGTCTAGTTGTACTTCCTCTTAACAGAATTATCACCATCACCACCTTTCATAAATTTCGTTGTAAATTTGTACTTGGTTTTCCAAAGGCTCTGCTATTTCTTATGATGCCTTCGTTTAGATCTTCCTTTGTTCTTCTAACCTGTTTATCTTGATATTCTGTGAGTTGACTAAATAATATTTTGGTGAGTACGCTATTTGTTATCCATTCTGTACATATGCTCATAGAATTATCATCATCATCATCATCATCATCATCATCATCATCATCTTCATCATCATATAGCCTCAGCTTCTCTGTGCAGGCATTATGATATGACACCATCTCGACTCCATGCCTGTCAGTTCGGACGTTCCATTTTATTCTACCAGATTGCAGATAACTTACTTCCTTACTTAATCCGATTACCGTCCAGGGTTGGTTTGTCTCTCGGACACAGCGAGGGATCCCACATACATCACCTCAAGGGCAGTGTTCTGGAGCGTGAGACTTTGCGTCGAGGTTGACAACTGGGGAGGAGGACCAGTGCCTCGCCCAGGTGGCCTCACCTGCTATGCTGAGCAGGGGCCTTGTGGGGGTATGGTAAGATTGGAAGGGATAGACAAGGAAGAGGGAAGGAAGTGGCCGTGGCCTTAGGTCAGGTAGCCTACCACCCCGGCATTTGCCTGGAGGAGAAATTAGAAACAACGGAAAACCACATCAAGGATGGCTGAGGGGGGGAATCGAACCCCCCTCTGCTCAATTGACCTCCTGAAGCTGAGTGGACCCCGTTCTAGCCTTCGTATCACATTTCAAATATCGTGGTAGAGCCGGGAATCGAACCCGTGCCTCTGGGGCTGACAGCATCACATTAACCACTGCACCACAGAGGCAGACTGCAGAGAAATTACTGAGTTTTAATAATTTTGATTTTCGGATGAACACCAAATGTGTCACCACGGATCTCTAACACACAGACATCGTGCGACATGGGGATACTTTACTCCACCCTTCAAAAATCCGACAACATCAGTCGGATTTGAACACAAGTTCTAGGGATCAGGAGGCCAACACTCCACTCCACTACTGATCCACAGAGGCATTTTTAAAATTAACAATTGGCTTTTCGTCACACCAGTATGGGATATGGAAGGGCCAGGGGTGGGAAGGAGACTTTTTTGATTTTTTTTTTGCTATTTGCTTTACGTCGCATCGACACAGATAGGTTCTATAGCGACGATGAGACAGGAAAGGCCTAGGAGTGAGAAGGAAGCAGCCGTGGTCTTAATTAAGGTACAGCTTCAGCATTATCCTGGTGTGAAAATTGGAAACCACGGAAAACCATCTTCAGGGCTGCTGACAGTGGGGTTCGAACCCACTATCTCCCAGATGCAAGCTCACAGCTGCGCGACTCTAAGCCCACGGCCAAGTCGCCCGGTATGGGAAGGAAACGACCGTGGCCGATAATGAAGGTACAGCCCCAGCATTTGCCTCGTGTGAAAATGGAAAAGCACGGAAAACCATCTTCAGGGCTACAGACAGTAGGTTTCGAACCCACTGACTTCCGAATGCAAGTTAATAACTACGTGACCAAAACAACGCATTATTATTATTATTATTATTATTATTATTATTATTATTATTATTATTATTATTAATATTCAAATATCCTATGAAATGTTTGTAAAATTTCAACGTGTGTGCAATATTTTCATTGAAATTAGCTTCGCATTAGAAAGCTAATTATATTGCCTGAGTGTAATTTAGCGAGCAGAATTGTGGTGCAGGGTGCGAGTGGAACAAAATTTAAGAATGTTAATTATTCCATTTTGAAAGGGTTCCATAATAAAGATAACGACTGCTAATATTTTGTTAATCCTGAAATGCTATCATTTGTTATTTTCATTTGATATCATTATCGCATAATCTAAGCGATAAACATTTGATTTCCGTTGATTCTGAAAATCCCATGCAGCAAATTAATAACTAGAATTAACTAAAAACCAATAAATTGACAAGTTTTAATTTCTTTATCTACGTTAACCAGATACCGAACTGTAATTGCTATCCGGGGGTTGTCATCATTCCTCATAGATCTATCTCATTATTTATTATCGGCTAGAAAATAAGCACAGTTATTTACAGGTGAGCAAGTGTACCCCCACGCCGATCAGCTCATTCATTTCATCAGCAGGGGCTGGGAAAATGCCCTGACATTTTCATGAATGTTACGATTACGAAATCAGATACATAAACAATCTCTATATTTACACCAAGAGCTCTACAGTTGCTGTGCCAGGTTTAAAGTATAACATGTGTTCAAAAGTACATATTTCAAGTAGGATATGGCGACACTTATTATGCAATTCGATTCTCTTAGGAGAGTTGATCAAGTCCTGTTCAAAAGGTGTTGTTTCCACCTCACAATCATTTTTAGTATTTCATCCACATGCACTGCAGTGGCATCAGTTCCTGGAAGCGAGCTGGAAGCAAGCTGTCAATCATACCCTGCACCCTGCTGAGTTTTCAGTGATCCTTGTTTGGTGTGGACAGGTTGCCAAACCACTCTTCAGTTTGTACTCTTTCTTTGTGTCGGGTGCAGTGTAGTGATCTTTTAGTGAACGTTTAGTGATCTTTTAGCATTTTAATACAATATTTAGTGTATATATAATATTTCTTTTTCTAACACTTTTTCCACATCTGTGGGGTCGCGGGTGCGAACTGTGTCGCACATGTGGATTTGGCCCTGTTTTACGGCCGGATGCCCTTCCTGACGCCAACCCTGGATGTAGGGATGCAATCACTATTGCGTGTTTCTGTGGTGATTGGAAGTGTAGTGTGTTGTCTGAATATGAAGAGGAAAGTTTTGGGACAAACACAAATACCCAGTCCCCGGGTCAGAACAATTAATCAGACGCGATTAAAATCCCTGACCCAGGCGGGAATCGAACCCGGGACCCTCTGAACTGAAGGCCTCAACGCCATTCAACCAATGAGTCACACAATAGCTATATAATATACATCATAGTTTTAACATTTATAACTAATCAGTTTAGCTCATAATATAATAATTATATTAATTGTCGATAATATTTTATTATTCTTATTATAATAGTCCAACTCGCAGTATTCATTTTCCTATGGTAACTCGTAAAGAAAATTGATCCTCACTTCCGCGCGGTGTAGGAGAGTTTATTTGCATGACGTATTTACGCACTCCTACAGTATAATGTATTAAGTTTCATTTTCTTTTACACATTAGCATAGGAAAATGAACCCAACGAAAATTGTACCGATGGACTACAACCATACATATGTGGCTGGGAGGCGTGACCATTCTTAAGGAGAATAGTAGGTAGGAAGAGCATTGGGAGATACGAGGCTTCGTTGTAAGAACGACAATGTACTGCACGCTGCAATCCATTTCTTCCATCAGTAGTAGTTGTATTTATTTTGGCTCTGTCCGGTGGTAATTGATGATGCTCAAATGCGTCAGCCTCATGCCGGTAGATTTACTGGCACGTTAAAGGACTCCTGCGGGACTAAATTCCAGCACATCGGCGTCTCCGGAAACCGTTTAAGTCAGGGCCTCTCAGAGTGCATGCGCGTGGTGCAAAAGACGACTTGGCTTGGTTGACCAGAGTGCAGACCCCCCACTCCACGATTTGGAGCAATAGCGCTAACTCTCTCTTTCCTTACGCCTCTCTCGCTCGCTCCGCCTGTCTCTCTCTCTCTCCCCCACTTGCGCCGTAGCGCTCCAAATCCGGGCTGAGTTGAGCCGAGTAAAGCCGAGTAAAGCCGAGCATAGCCGAGTAGCCCGGAGACGAAGCGTTGATCCGAGCCATACCGAGCGGCACCGAGCGGCACCGATGCACAGTGCACGGAGCTCTTGCGCCTCGCTCTGCACGCGTGAGATTTTGGGCGTTTGAGAGGCCCTGGTTTAAGTACTTAGCGGGACATAAAGCCAATAATATTAATATTTATTTATTTATTACGACCTATTTAAGAAAATAAAATACTACACGCACTCCACCAGCTATGTTGATATATGGAAGGTTCATACAGCAAACAAAGGCATTTTATGTTAGCAGTTGATGATGATGATGATGATGATTGTTGTTTAAAGTGGCCTAACATCTAGGTCATCGGCCCCTAATGGTACGAAATGAGACGAAATGTAACGACAATTTAAAAGTCCAAAATCATCCACTGACCAGAGATCAAAACGTGAGGAGAAGAATGAATGGATGGACACGAATTTAAAACAATGAGTGGATCCGACCCGCAGTGTCCCACATTCCCAGAAACTAATAGTATTACTGACCAAGAGACTGCTTCTAAAGCACAATACTGAATCGATGATGCTTGTAGTCTAAAGGGGTCCAAAATTCAGGTTATCGGCCCTCATAATTGTACTTATCGCTAGTAAAGTAGAATCATGGTATCTGTCATGTTGCGGTACTAATCCGAAGTAGCGTAGACTCGCGGTATTCCACACATTATGGTACTACTCACAGGTAATGTAATGCGCACATGTAAAAACAGACCTATGGTGTTTCTCGCATTGCGGCACCATTTGCAGGCAATGCAAACCTATGGTGTTCATCACATAAGTGTACTAACCACAGGGACTCGTACTATCCCGTGGTGTTCCTCACATAGTGGGTACTAATCATAGGCAAGGCAGAACCGTGGTGTTGCTCACCCATGGTGTTGCTCATATAGTGGTACTAATCACAGGTACTGTAAAAGCCGGAAGCACGCACTGTTACTACTAATCACAAACCTATTTTGTACCTAACATAGTGGTACTACGCGGAAGTAAAGAGACCAATGGTGTTCCCCACGTGGTGGTACTAATTACAAGTAGTCTCATGGTTCTAATTCGATCATACCTTGGTCGCCCCTTTCAGTCGCCTCTTACGACAGGCAGGGGATACCGTGGGTGTCTGCGTCCCCCACCCACAAGGGGTTTGTTAGCAGTTGGGCTGCAGTGAGAATTTATGGTAGAATGAGTTCTTCGTTCAAGGTACTTGCAGTGTTTAGACAAGGCTGTAATCTTCCACCTCAGTTTGTTCATAGTTTTCATGGATCATCTAATGAAAGGCATAACGTGGTAAGGATGGATTCAGTCACATGGTAATGTAGTATAAGCACTTGGGACTTTGCCTTAATGGCACATTGTGCTGACAGCCTATAATCTAATATCCTGGAACTTGAAAATAGGTGCGATGAGTATATTATGACTGATATGACTGTCAGAAGTAAGAATCCTAAGAGAATAGAATGTCAGATTGGGAATACAAAGCTGGAACAGATACATAATCTCAAGTATTTATGATGTGTATTCCTCCAGGATGGTAGTATAGTAAGTGAGAATAAAGGTGTAGCGAAGCTAATGCAATTAGTTCGTAGTTGCTCCCGGACGAAACTATTTTTACAACGGTCTGTTTTCAGAACAACTTTGCTTTACGGAAGTGCAAGCTGGCGAACTCAGGATATCTCATTCATATGTTAGAAATAACAGGCATGAAAGTAGTGAGAATAATCGCTGGTACAAACAGGTGTGAACAATAGCAGGAGGGTACTCGGGATAAGGAGATAAAGACTAAGTTAGGAATTAACTCGATTCATAACATTGTACGCATAAACCGTCTCGGAGGTGGGTCATGTGAGGCGAATGGAGGAGGATGGCTTACCTAGGAGAATAATAGACTCCATTATGGAGGTTGAGAGAAGTAGAAGGAGACCAAGACGTCGTTGGTTAGTCATAGTTTCTAATAATTTAAAAATAAAAGGTACATAAACGAGATCACAGAACTAGTTACTAAAAGACGATTATGGCGGCGTTTAGTACAGTCACAGAGGCTTGCAGACTGAACGCTGAAAGGCAAAACATTCTATGAAGAAACTCGTTATTTAGACAGGTTTTCATCTCTGTAAACCATTTATCTGTCCAGATCGATCTCACGGTCCTCCACAGTCTTGTATGCTACTGAATGGTTGGCCATCACTCGGATAAAGAGGCCTTAAGGCGAAAGAGAGGAAATTCATGAGGAAGATACTCGGCTCACGTCAACATTCTGAGCGAGAATATCGCCTGACTTCAAATGTAGAGTAGAGTTGTACTCTGAATTTGAAAAGCTCTCACTTGGTATGAGAAACCACCACCTTGTGATTGAAGATCATCCACCTCGAAAAATTTTTGGTCTTCTCGTGACTTGAAAATGTACAACTCCATTGACAACCGCAGAAAAGGAGGATATCACCGGTGTTTCTGATACACAGAATCAAGAAAAAAATAATTTCCGAACCTGTGTACAGGGGATAAAGGATCTTCCGGAAAGAGTGAGAAGATGGCCTGGCGCATAGTGGTTTCAAGAGCAAATAACTGCTTTCTTCTTCAAGACAAAGGAGTACTGGAAATCCGGAAAGGTTAATAATTGTTCACCGTGGTCTTAAGAGGAGGAAATGGAATGCTAAAGTAATAATAATAATCACCATCGTCATCAGTCAAACGGACTAGATACGCCTTAGTGGTCAGAACAAAAAAATGGGGGGGGGGTAACTTTCCAAACCACACGGAACATTATCAACGGCTTTCTTTTAAAACCTCGTAAACCCCAATACTCTTCCTACACATTATATTACGACTATACCATACAGCAGGGCCTCTCAGGGTGTATGCACCAGTACATTGCGCTGTGCCGGTGCAAAAGACGAATTCGCATGGTTGACCAGAGTGCATATCCCCACTCCTCGATTTGGAACAGCGCTGTCTCTGTCTTTCCCAATGTCTGTCTCGCTCGCTCCCCCTGTCTCCCTCTTCCTCGCTTGCTCCGTAGCGCTCCAAATCCAAGCCGAGATGAGCCGAGCTTAGCCGAGTAGCCCAGAGACGAAGCGTTGGTCCGAGCCGAGCCGAACCGAGTGGGACCAATACCAACGCACTGTGCATAGGATCTCTGGGCCTCAGTTTGCACGCGTGAGATTTTGGGCGTTTGAGAGGACCTGCCATACAGTATATACACTGACTGACAGAGCAAATGCAAGGAGTGGTTCGAAAAGGATGAAAGTTGGGGAAAAAATAGAGACGGCACGGACGAATAATTGATGTTTATTTCAAACCGATATGCAGGTTACACAATGCGCACGCCATCGACTCAGTAGGATGTAGGACCGCCGCGAGCGGCGATGCACGCAGAAACACGTCGAGGTACAGAGTCAATAAGAGTGCGGATGGTGCCCTGAGGGATGGTTCTCCATTCTCTGTCAACCATTTGCCACAGTTGGTCGTCCGTACGAGGCTGGGGCAGAGTTTGCAAACGGCGTCCAATGAGATCCCACACGTGTTCGATTGGTGAGAGATCCGGAGAGTACGCTGGCCACGGAAGCATCTGTACACCTCGTAGAGCCTGTTGGGAGATGCGAGCAGTGTGTGGGCGGGCATTATCCTGCTGAAACAGAGCATTGGGCAGCCCCTGAAGGTACGGGAGTGCCACCGGCCACAGCACATGCTGCACGTAGCGGTGGGCATTTAACGTGCCTTGAATACGCACTAGAGGTGACGTGGAATCATACGCAATAGCGCCCCAAACCATGATGCCGCGTTGTCTAGCGGTAGGGCGCTCCACAGTTACTGCCGGATTTGACCTTTCTCCACGCCGACGCCACACTCGTCTGCGGTGACTATCACTGACAGAACAGAAGCGTGACTCATCGGAGAACACGACGTTCCGCCATTCCCTCATCCAAGTCGCTCTAGCCCGGCACCATGCCAGGCGTGCACGTCTATGCTGTGGAGTCAATGGTAGTCTTCTGAGTGCAAGCCTCCTTCAACCAATTGACGGGAAATTGTTCTGGTCGATATTGGAACAGCCAGGGTGTCTTGCACATGCTGAAGAATGGCGGTTGACGTGGCGTGCGGGGCTGCCACCGCTTGGCGGCGGATGCGCCGATCCTCGCGTGCTGACGTCACTCGGGCTGCGCCTGGACCCCTCGCACGTGCCACATGTCCCTGCGCCAACCATCTTCGCCACAGGCGCTGCACCGTGGACACATCCCTATGGGTATCGGCTGCGATTTGACGAAGCGACCAACCTGCCCTTCTCAGCCCGATCACCATACCCCTCGTAAAGTCGTCTGTCTGCTGGAAGTGCCTCCGTTGACGGCGGCCTGGCATTCTTAGCTATACACGTGTCCTGTGGCACACGACAACACGTTCTACAATGACTGTCGGCTGAGAAATCACGGTACGAAGTGGGCCATTCGCCAACGCCGTGTCCCATTTATCGTTCGCTACGTGCGCAGCACAGCGGCGCATTTCACATCATGAGCATACCTCAGTGACGTCAGTCTACCCTGCACTTGGCATAAAGTTCTGACCACTCCTTCTTGGTGTTGCATTTGCTCTGTCAGTCAGTGTATTATACTGTAACAACAGTATATATTATACTGTAACAGTGCGTAAATTCGCCGTCCAAACAACATTCCTACAATACGGTATTCCTTTATACCATAGCTTAGGAAAATGAATACGACGAAAATTATTCTGACGGACTGCATATATGTGGCTGCGAGGCGTGACCAATCGTAAGGAATAAGCCCTATAATGGGTAGAAAGAGCATCGTGACATACGAGGTTTTAAAAGAAAGCCATCGATATGTAACAAAAGGTGCTTTTCTAGTAATAATAAAATTCATCATTGCAACGCTGTCGTCAAACCGGTATCTCTGTATGCCTCAGAATGTCTTATCCTCTCTCAGAAACTTGTACTCGCTAAGTTAGAGCAAAAAAAGACAGAAAGATTCTCCACAACTCACTTGGCCCAAAGTACAAAAAACTGAATCTAGATAAGAAAATCCAGACAAGGAATCTACACTACGATGGATAAGATCACCGACACAATGCGCAAACGCAGGGCTCGATTCTACGATCAATTGCGACGGATGGGCGACTCTCGGTAGACAAAAGGCCTTTTTAACAATTTCGACTCAAAACTGAAAACAACAATCCCTGGTACGTCAACGTCAAGAAGGACCTCGAAGAAATGGACCTACGATCTGATGACGTGCACAAGCGAGACCTTTTCAGAAACAAGCATCGTGACTTTTGGGACTTTCCGTGATGAGAAATAGACAACTGGTGCTAATTGGTTGGATGAACGCCGTGATCGACGCAGCGAGCTGATGAAAACCTACTGAATCACGAATATTGAATAGCGCCAGAATATATAAAGAAACTTATCGTGGTCTATAGTTGGCTGATTAGTGAATAATAATAATAATAATAATAATAATAATAATAATAATAATAATCAAATACCTCAGGTACCGTGCGCAGGCATTTCGGTATTATGCCAGTTCGAATCCCACTGTCGGCAGCCCAGAAGATGGTTTTCCGTCGTGTCGCATTTTCACACCAGATAAATGCTGAGGCTGTACCTTAATTAAGAATCCGGCCGCTTCCTTCCTATCCCACCATCGCCATGAGACCTAGCTGTGTCGGTGCGACGTAAATCACCTTGCAAAGATAAAAAGATGCTGTTCTAGAAAGCTAAGAATAACGGCCGAGAGGATTCGTCGTGCTGACGTCACGGCACCTCGTAATCTGCAGGCCTTCGGGCTGAGCAGCGGCCACTGGGTAGGCCAAGGCCCTTCAGGGCTCTAGTGCCATGCGGTTAGTTCGTTAGGCTGCCTGATGACAGATGACAAATGAACGAATCTCTTTTGGACGGTCCCTGGCTGAGTTTTAATTACCAAATGTGTAACCAAAGGTATTTTACATGCCGACTTCTAACTGATGGAGTGCTGTATGGACTTCCTTCCGCGCTTCAAACTTCCGACAATCTCTGCCGGGTTTGAACCCACGATCTTTGGCCATATGCCTTTTTGCAATACCTATGATATGGCGCGAACCTAGGGATCATGTGACAGACTGCTACTTCTGCTTGACAAATATATCTGGAATAAGTTCGAAGTCCAGACATACTGTTAAATATCCATCTTTGGATTCAGCAATACGACCAGTGCTTCATGGGCCAGGACTTTCCATAGCAACTCCACCAGATGACAAGACTGAAGAATTTTTCGAACATCAGGATGATTTACAGAAGGATCCAGATTTTGCGGAAGATGATACTATAAACGAACCTCACTTTGTAACACAGGAGGATTTAAATTATTTGGTTCGTGATCTTGGTTTAAGTAAAAGCAAGGCAGAATTACTCGCCTCAAGAGTGAAAGGATGGAAGGTACAGCAGGGTGACGCCAAAGTAAGTTTTTCTGCAAACGCCAAAAGGAATTGGAACATTTGTTTTCTAAAGAAGAGGACCTAGTTTTCTGCAATGATGCTGAGAATTTATTCCAGGATTGGCGTTTGTTCACAGACTCTTCGGAAAGAAGTTTGAAAGGAGTATTACAGTATAATGGAAACATATGTCCATCCATTCCTTTAGCCCATGCAATTGGTTTGAAGGAAAATTATGATAATATAAAGCTCTTACTTTCTGCTATAAGGTATGACCAATTTTCTTGGCATATATGCAGGGATATGAAAGTTATAGCCATATTACTAGGGTTACAGCTTGGATATACCAAATTTTGCTGCTTCTTGTGCAAGTGGAATAGCAGAGATAATCATTTTATTCAAAGTAATTGACCAAAAAGACAGTCACTTAATCCAGAACATGGAAATGTTCTTCACTTGCCACTTGCACAACCTGAAAAAATCTTATTGCCTCCACTGCATATCAAACTAGGCTTGTTTAAGAATTTTGTGAAAGCTCTGAATCGTGATAGCAGTGCATTTCTCTTCCTAAAAAATAAATTCCCAAGGATCAGCTATTCTAAAATTAAGAAAGGAATATTTGTTGGCCGTCAAATAACAGAACCGATAAAAGATATGCGATTTGAAAACCACTTAAATACACAAGAAGTAGCTGCATGGCAATCTTTGAAAAAAGTTGTTGGAAACTTCAAGTCTGATAACCACAGAGAACTTGTCAGTGAGATGATTGACAACTGCAAGATAATGGGATGTAATATGTCTCTAAAAGTACACTTCCTGCCCTCCCATCTCGATTTCTTCCCTGAAAACCTAGGGGCTGTGAACGACGAACACGGGGAGCGTTTACACAAGGACATCGTGGAAATGAAACGCGCTACCAGGATAAATGGTCCCCACACATGCTGGCAGACTACTGTTGGATACTGATAAGAGACGTTCCTCAAGAAAAATACAGAAGAAACTCCAATTTACATAAATTTTAGGTGAGTAAATGTAATTTCAGCTAAAATTCATAAGACTATAGTGTATAGACACCAAAAATAGTTTTTATGTTATTACTCGAAAACCCTGGGTGATGGAAAAGTTCTGTAAAATGATTTGAAATCAGCACAAAAAAGTAAGTCAAACACCTATTGTTTCCCTTGTAACAAAATAGTTGAAATTTTGTCGACCAGTGTTATTTTAATATTTAAATCTTTTGTTCTTGGACTTTGAGGTACCATGTTTGTTGTTTGTCATGATTTTGGTTTTTTCTAGGGAGATATATACGGTGGATGATAGCTGTTTTCGACTGTATGGGTATTTCTTCTTCTTTCCTTATTTTTATCGAAAACACAGTGACCGGGCGAGTTGGCCGTGTGCGTAGAGGCGCGCGGCTGTGAGCTTGCATCCGGGAGATAGTGGGTTCGAATCCCACTGTCGGCAGCGCTGAAGATGGTTTTCCGTGGTTTCCCATTTTCACACCAGGCAAATGCTGGGGCTGTACCTTAATTAAGGCCACGTCCACTTCCTTCCAACTCCTAGGCCTTTCCTATCCCATCGTCGCTATAAGACATCTGTGTCGGTGCGACGTAAAGCCCCTAGCAAAAACAGAAAACACATTGAAGGGGTGTAATTGCGTTTTTGACAGCTTTTTTAACTGTTACTCTAGTTCAAGGATTTACTCCCTTGCTTTTTCCATTGTTTCAGCAAACAAGGCAGTATCATCTGCTCTTCTTGCAACCCAGTCTAATTCTACTCTTTATGTTTTTATTCCATTCTCTAACTACCTTCTCAAGTACACAGCTGAACAACAATGATGAGAGCCCATCCCCTTTCGTACTCCCATTCTTATTTCGAAGGAATCTGATAGTTCACCCATGAATTGAACTTTCGAAAACGTTGTGGTGGTGCTTTTATGTTATTAGTTGTTTTCTTATCCAAACCTATTTCCTTCTGGACTGATAACAGGGATTCTCTATCAATCGAATCATATGCCTTTTTGAAATCAATGAAGGAAATTATGTACGTCTTTGCTCTTGATTTTTGGCATGCCATAATGTTTATGTGGTTTAGTATTTATTCAGAGCATGACCTACCCTTTGAAAAGCCTCCCTGGTATTCCCCAAGTTGTAAGTTCAACTGTGGCTCTGCTCTCTTAAAAGAACTTTAGAAAGAATGTTGTATGTTGTATCCAGCAATGATATTCCTCTATAATTGTTCGGGTCTATTTTCAAGCCTTTCTTGTGAATAGGGTGGATGATAGTTGTTTTCCACTCTATGGATACTTCTTCTTCTTTCCAGATTTTATCGAAAAAACATTGAAAGGGTGTAATTGCGTTTTTGTCAGCTTTCTTCCACAATTCGGCCACTATTTGGTTTTCTCCAGATGCTTTGTTGTTTTTTAGTTCTGAACTGATCTTTTGTAATTCTTCAGTTGTCGGTGGTTCTGAATCTGGCCTTTCAAAGTTTCCTTCTAGGAACGTTATTTCCTTATTTGGGATTGATTCAAAATTGTCGAGGATTGGTTCATAATTCAAGAGTTTCTGAAAGTATTCTGCTACTATCTTGCAATGTCCTGCGTTATTGTGAGCAATGGCCCCATTTACATCCCTGAATTGGAGAGTGGGTGCTTTGTATCTTGATAACTTTTGCTTGTAAGTTCTGTAGAAGCTTCTCGTGTTGTATTTGGTAAATTCTTCGTCAATTATTAGGAAAGTTTTGCTTCCATATGCCTCTTTATCCCATTTTATATTTGTATCTACCAGTTTCTTTACTGTAATGAAATTTACTCTGCTTCTTTCTGTTGTCTGTGGTTGCCAATTTTTCCAAGCATATTTTCTTGTTTCAATGTGTGCATCACATTATAGCGACCACCAGGCATCATTTCTCATTTTTGTTTGAGGAGCTATCTGTTCAGCTTTAGTAAGTAGGCTTTCCTTGATATTCTCCCAACTTTAGGTCTGAATTGTTTCCGTTGCTTTTGTGAAGTCATCTGAAGTTTGTATTTTTTCTGTGCTGTACTTCCGACCCTTAATTTGTTTTACTTTGTATTTCCTGTTTGGGATTAATTTGAACTTAATTTTTGAGAGGTAGTGGTGCGAATTTAAATTGGCATCCCTGAGTACCTTAGCATTCATGATTTCTTTGTGAAAGGTTTTCGTGATCGCCACATGATCAAGTTGGAATTCCTCTAGACAGGGATTTGGGGATACTCATGTCTTTTGTCATCGTGGTATTTTTTTGAAAGCTGTAGATTTAGGAATTAAATTGTGTGCCTTGCAAAGATCTAATAGCCTTATGCCGTTTCTATTTGTTCTATTTTGGGCAGGATAACCTCCAACGATTTCCTTATATTTTTTTCTGTACCAATCTGTGCACTAAAGTCTCCAAGAAGGATGATGCTATTTCTATCTGGAATTTTATAAATAAGGTCATCTAGTTGATTCCAAAAATTTCCACTTTTTTCTTTGTTTTTTCCTATCATCTTCATCTATAGGGGCATGAATATTTATTATTATTATTATTATTATTATTATTATTATTATTATTATTATTATTATTATTATTATTATTATTATTATTATTATTGAGAGTACACGTATAAATATTAGCGTCGCTTACTGTAATATTGAACATTAAACCGACATTCGTTTTACTCAATTATTTGTTTTCCTTCTAATTCATTACGACATCTAAATATTTAAAATTTGCGGCTGTTTTGCTATCATTTGTGTTATTGTAAGCATCCAAACGTGAATTTTCCGCTAATTATATCTTATCTGATACGCCACGTTAAGAATGGTTCTTTGTTTACATAATTAGCGTAACATTTGCTGTTGCTACCCATTAAGTCACAGCCCGCTTCCTATTCGCATGTTTAATATTCTCTCTTCCAATTGATAACCCTGGGAACGAAATAATTTGTGGGTAATTAATCATGTCATTTGATACCTCCTTTGACACAGGCTGATGGAAGCACAAATAAGAACGTAGGAGTATGACTAGGCGGTACTTAAATTAGACACTCCCACATTTTTTATTGTTTTAAAGATCCAGTGGCAATTTCTCTTACTTGGGATCTACAGCAATTAGTCCATCTTGCTCAGGTTGTCTTAACTGCCATGATTGAAAACTGAACAAAACTAAAAATTTGGAAATGATAACTCGTTATAGTTTAACCCATATTTATTCGATTTTGGGGGCTTCCAGATCAGCAGGTCTACAGCAGAGAGGTCTGATACGTAGAAAGGCCTAGCAAGAAAATGTCAAATGAAATAAATTGACAAAGAAGTTTTCCGTCCAATAATAAAACGTCTAAGGCAAATATTTAATAATAAACGAGTCCATAGGAAAAACGACTAAGTAAATATGTCTAGTTTTGAAAAGTGAAGAAACAATTATGGAATAATTTCCCCAGGCAATGATAATGGCCTTAATGACATTACTAGATAATGAGACTGATTTCATTCAACTTTCGTGCAAATTTTTATGCGAAACTTATCATGACGACGTTCGCTGTAGCGTCGAATAATAATTTCGAAAATCGAAATCGAAAATGAACATAGTAATTAAAACTTAACTATTCATGCAAAACAAAAGATATGAATTGTTGTTTATTAATTGTAAATGTCATTGGTTTAAAACTATTGTGCAATAATGTGCCGCACTTCTAATCCACAATCTTTCCTTCAGACCATCATTATGGCATTATATTATAGTTTATTTGACCTCATTTTAGTGGATATTATCATGAATAGACATACACATATTTATTACACATTACTGTAGTAGTCATTTTCATTTGTAGCCGCAGAAAAAATGACGTTATTTATATAGACATTTTGCGATTAGACCTTCTGTGATTGACTTAATATATAGATATATTTTACTTAGATATTTTTCCTTTAGGCTTCATGACTGGGGGCCGGGCTGAGTGGCTCAGACGGTTAACGCCCTGGCCTTCTAACCCCAACTTGGCAGGTTCGATCCTGGCTCAGTCCGGTGGTATTTGAAGGTGCTCAAATACGACAACCTCGTGTCAGTAGATTTACTGGCACGTAAAAGAACTCCTGCGGGACTAAATTCCGGCACCTCAGCGTCTCCGAAGACCGTAAAAGTAGTTAGTGGGACGTAAAGCAAATAACATTATTATTATTATTATTATTATTATTATTATTATTATTATTATTATTATTATCATGACTGGGGCTCTTTTAGGGAGTTGTTTATTTATATTTATTTATTTATTTATTTATTTATTTATTTATTTATTTATTTATTTATTTATTTATTTATTTATTCCCTACTAGCAAAACCTGCATTGAAACAGGGATTATAAATCGGATTTGATAACTGTTAGTAACAATATAGAACAGTTAAATAATAACTTACCTTCAATGAGCCTTTCTGCCACGTTTCATCTCTCCCCTTAACCTCTACGCCAATTAGCTTGTCATTTTCAGTAGAAATTACCTGTACTTCTAACAGATTTCCCAGAGTATTTTCTTTCAAGATCCTGGACGTAGCCTACATTTCCTTTCGCTTGCTCCAGATATTTCTTCCATTGCTCCTGCCTTAAAGTTCCTCTCACCCATCTCGACACTTATCACTATTGGATACCAGTGATGATGATTTTCAGCTCATTCCACCTTGCTATACCAAGGTCGACATGCTAGCACTCCGGGTTGTATACCCAAAATTCTCCTTGCACACGCCATAAATGAGAAATAATCAGGCAAGCTAAGGTTTAGGAAAAATGCGATGTACAGTTTTGTAGGATATTTAATTGTAAATCCCGTATTTATACTTCGTTACTGATACTAGGAACAGTATACACGTTAGTTTACCCAAACACAGGGATGTATTTATTTTGGAAAATCAATCAATCAATCAATCAATCAATCAATCAATCAATCAATCAATCAATCAATCAATCAATCAATCAATCAATCAATCAATCAATCAATCAATCAATCAATCAATCAATCAATCAATCAATCAATCAATCAATCAATCAATCAATCAATCAATCAATCAATCACTACTGATCTGCATTTAGGGCAGTCGCCCAGGTGTCAGATTCCCTCTGTTGTTTTCCTAGCCTTTTCTTAAATGATTGCAAAGAAATTGGAAATTTATTGAACATCTCCCTTGGTAAGTTATTCCAAACCCCAACTCCCCTTCCTATAAACGAATATTTGCCCCAATTTGTCCTCCTTCAATTCCAACTTTATCTTCATATTGTGATCTTTCCTACTTTTAAAGACACCATCCAAACTTATTCGTCTACTGATGTCCTCCCACGCCATCTCTCAACTGACAGCTCGGAACGTACCACTTAGTCGAGCCGCTCGTCTCCTTTCTCCCAAGTCTTCCCAGCCCAAACTTTGCAACATTTTTTGAAACTGCTAGAGTTAGGAAGAAATTGCAAATGAACCTTTTTTGTAGAAAATGTATTTGACTTGATGGGTTCCATTATTGAATAAAACTGACAGATGGTGGTGCTTATTGTTTTAAGAGGAAGTACAACCAGGCAACCATCCTCTATTGACACTAATCAGAGGGGGGAAATGGAAGGGGTCCAACAGTTCGAAAAATGAAGGTATCGGCTAAAGAAAGACAACAGCTCAGGTAGCGTATTTACTTTTAAGGGTTCTGACACACAGTTCTTTCGACGTTCTCTTATTTAGTCTACTGCTACCCTGATAAACTAGTATAATTGTATAGCTAACAGTCTGTTCTTCTTCTGGCCTTCACTGAAGGCTGGCCACAATCACAGCGAAGTTTGTACGATTTTCGGCTGTCCTCATCATTCTACTCGAATTTAGTCCTGTCCAATATCAGGCTTCCTTCGAGTACGACCTCTACGACCATCAATTTTACCCCGCATGATCAATTTAAGTAGGTTGTACTATGTAATATGCCCAAGGTAGGCTGTCTTTGTTTTCTGGATTATATACACGAACATTCATTCCCTCCTCATGCGTCTGAGTACGGCAGTATTACAAACGTGGTCACTCCACGAGATCAGTCACATCCTTCTGAACACCCACATCTCGAAGAAATTTATTCTCTTGATGGTGTTACACTTCGGAGTCCATGTTTCAACACCGTACAGAAGCACTGAATATACACAGCATCTGACGAAGTTCTGACATGTCTCCAAGCTCAGGCTTCTGTCACACAGAAAACTAGTAGGAGCCATTTCTAATCGTAACAGTCTATAACAATCTGAACTAAACAGATCTTTTTATGGCGAAATAATTTCTGAAATTACCTGAGAATTTCCCGAGTTGTGCCTCCACAAACAAAAACAAACGGTAAAGGAAGATGAGGAATTTCGTAGACAGCACAATTCCGAGCTCTACGAACATATAGAGATGCTCTCTGATTGTGCTAGGAAAAGGAGAGTAGCTTCTATGGCCATATATTCTGTCTCCCAAAACACTGACCAATCACCTGTGCATCTTCTGGAAGAATAAGAAAAATCGTACCACTTGGATGAGAGAAACTGAGAAGGACATTGAAGCACTGGGAATATCAGATCTTCAAGATAGACAGTCTGTGAGACACACTCTGAAAGGCGTCCATCGATCCCAGGAAAAAAACCGGAAGAAAGGTGCCCCCTGGACAGATGAAAGAAAGGAGTTAGACCGGCAGAAAATGTGAGAATAGTGGGCAAAATTCAAAGCCCAACAGTTGAACAATCGTGGTCCAAAGTAGGCCCATGCGAACCAAGAAGAAGAAGAAACGAACGAACGAACGAACGAACTCACAAATGTTTTTTTTATTTATGATATTAAAATAGACTAGCAAGAATCTGTATCCAAGTTCACTGTCTTCACGAAAATTCTTACTCTGAGTAGATGCACGAATTATCCCTGGGGGAGGTAGAATACATCCATGGTATCCCCTACCCGTCCTAAACGGCGTCTAAAAGGGGTGGACCGCACGGTCTGTTAACATAGGAGCGATGAGAGTCATGCCTCTTTCATTGTCCCTCCAATTAGTGTTAAGAGACAATAGTTCCCTAATAGTACCTCCTCCTAAAAGAATAAAAAACACCCCCACCAGACGCAACACGCCGAACTTGTTGAACACCCCAGTGTTTCCAGTTTTCCCCCATGGTGCAGAAAATTAGTTACTTTAGGCAGAAGACCGAAGAAGAATGACTTACCTCGTATGTTGCCAACACCCGCTCTCATATTGGGATGTCGAGATACCGGATGCCCCCATGCGTTTTATGGCGGGCAAAGGACACCGTGGCCACCAACAAGGGGAGCCATCTCAGTCAGCATTCCACCTGGATAAGGGCATCGCATACACAAGGGCAATTTTCAAACTAACTTCCACCAGGACTGACCGCTGTTGGCTGTTCGGGAAGAACATTGCGGGTGGTATACATAGGCTGGTCCAGGTGATCTTTTGACGCAAATGGAAGTCAGGGTTGTAATTCCTCCCCCAGAGTGCATCGAAGACTAGCTGCATATTGGATATTTCTGACCGATGAACCAATACCATCCCGTTATCACCCATAAGTTCATATCGCCAGTTCATGTGATGGCTGCTGAAGTCTCCAAGGTAGATATAGCGTTGTGGAATGTCGACAGTACAGTTGAAGCCCAATTCACACGCGGAGGCTTGTATAGACTAACAATTCTTAGATTACTGATCTGAATAACTAACTGTGAAAATGTTGTCTTCCTATGCAGAATTAATTATTTGCACTGGGATTAAGCTGTACTTAGCATACTTGGTTGTTTCACTACTACTACTACTACTACAACAGAATACATTCTTCCCTTGAAGGAGGAGGCGGTCCTCTTAGACGGTGACGCCGTCTCTCAGGCCAGGAGAGTTATAGTTGGTGATGGAGCAGTTGAGGGGGTTTACGTCCGTGGCTTATACTAGGGACTGCCCTGGCATTCGCCTTAGTGCAGGAGAATGGAAAGCAATTCTCAGTTCAGCCGACGGTGGAGACCAGCCCTCTCCGTCTTCAGAATGCAGAGGTGTAGAGCCACGGTAGAGCCGTGCCCACGTTCCCTCTGCTCGGTTTGTCGGTCGGATTGTAGATCTCTCGGTCCACGGAAGTGGCTACTCCATATTGTGGGGTGATGAATGGCTTCCAATACAATAGAGTGCAGCCCGGTTTGCTTCCTCTCGTTTGGATATCCTGTTCGTCTTTGGTGTGCGTCCCCTGAATGCTGATGATGTCAATATCAAGAACCTACAGTAGTTTTCGTAGGGGTTGCGTGAACGAATTCGATCCACGAAATGTGACTGTATTATTTGTCCCAAATGGAAGATAATAATTGCTTTTTCTTAAAGAAAGTCTAAAATCTGCGATAAATTAAGAAAAAGTACGAAATATTTTACTTTTAGAGAATAATGTGGATACATACTTTACTACCTTACAACTACTTTTCCCGCTACGTCGCAGCGCTTCCGTATGTGTTTTGTTTGTCTAACACTTTCGTGTGTGATGTCTTTGCTCACTGAAGTTGCTTGAATTAATTATGTGTCGTTTTCTTCATGTTGCTCATTCATTTGGTGCCCTGACTCATTCATTATTATTGGTCCAGGAATCATGCTATTTTCCTTTCAACAAATCAGTAATATATTTATTGGTTATTTTTTGCTGTTTGAATTGCCCGCGCTAATCATATGGACAAAGATAGTGACAATTCACAGACATAGCACTCCCATTCGTTGGTGCTAACCCTGGACCTCAAGAAAGAAACAAAATACGGCATGAGCAGCGGAATGCAACATAAGGGAGTCCTGTCTACAGCCCGTAAGTACGTGTACATATTTCTCTAGATATTTCTCTAGTGACAACGGTATTTCTTAATTTACCGCATATTTTACACTATATTTGAGTGAAAGCAATTATTATCTTCCATTTGTGGCAAATACTGCAGTGACGTTTAGCGGATCGGATTCGTTTACATAACCTTTCGTAGGTACTCGCTTTTGTCTGAACTCAGGCCTTCATTGCTCAGTTGCGTAATGAGGACTAAATGTCCAACATCTTCTGCCGAGTGGTTCTGAGAAGAACCGACGTTTCATCTACTGCATTCGGTCGCCTCTATAGCGTAACGTTTAACACTACTAGCTGTCGTTCACGGTGGTCCTGATTCGATTCGTGGTACTGTCAGAAATGAATGGCAGGAATGCTTGTAGGCGGTTAAAACGATACAGCTCACCTCCATTGGAGGTGTGCCTGAAAATCACTGCCCCACCTCGGAATGAGGATACGAGTTTACTTTTCCGGCTTCTTGGCTGAGTCGTCAGTGCAGTAGCCTTCGGTTTAGAGGTCCCCGTGTTCAATTCCAAGTCGAGTTGGAGATTTTAACCTTAAATCTCCTGGATCGGAAACTGGGTGATTTTACTGTTCCTAACATCCCTGCAACTCACACAGAACACTATCCTCCACTACATTATGATGCCGCCCACCCTCATCGGAGGGTCTGCCTTATAAGGGCTGCATCAGGATGGCAATTGACACACTAAATTATTATTATTATTATTATTATACCCATTCAAAAGTATGCAGATGCATTTGTCTATATTGTAGGCCATACTTGTGTATTACCGAGCTCGATAGCTGCAGTCGCTTAAGTGCGGCTAGTATCCAGTAATCGGGAGATCGTGGGTTCGAGCCTCACTGTCGGCAGCCCTGAAAATGGTTTTCCGTGGTTTCCCATTTTCACACCAGGCAAATGCTGGGGCTGTACCTTAATTAAGGCCACGGCCGCTTCCTTCCACTTCCTAGGCTTTTCCCATCCCATCGTCGCCATAAGACATATCTGTGTCGGTGCGACGTAAAGCAAAAAAAAAAACTTTACTTGTATATTACATTTCGCTTTTACGTTGTACGTTAATATCTTCAAGTTTATGGTGTTGTCAACTTATGAAATATGGTGTAAGGCGTTTCCCGGCATTGTCCACGCAGTATTTGTAAGAGAGACCTTCTGAAGAACGTCTTGTGGGTGGGGGTAATATAATGTATCAATGGTATCCCCATCTGTCGTAAATGGCGACTAAAAGGGGGACTCCTATCATCGGATGAGAGTGGACAGCGTCTCTCATAGGAAGTTCTTTCAGTATAGGGAGAAATAGTGTGTGAGTTGCGGAAATATTAGGGGCAGAACAAAAACTCAGCCCGTGAGTCCCAGGGATTAACCAGACGTAGTTGAAATCCTACTAACCGACCTGAAATTGAACCCGGGACTGATGATCCGAAAATCAAACAATTGATCATTTATTTATGAAGCCAGACAACATTAATCCTATGTAGAAAATAACTTCACGTCATGAACATGTCACACATTTTCAGGGTCCAAATTTCTATAACAGCTCTTGTGTTTAAACTGGAGCAAATATTTCAGTTTTCGCTACTTAATTTAAGTGGTCCGAAGCATATTTTCAGTTATTATTAACATTTATAACAGGGGACATGTTGGATCCAAACCACAGCAAACGCGCCATCTCAGTTATTCAGATGGAGATGGAAGAGTATTTTCCGTGAAGTTTCGTGATGTAGTGTAACCGTACAACAGGGTTACAGACTTCATTCATCATTTATTATTATTATTATCATCATTAATTGAGCCGATTAATTAGATTTTATATTCTGTTTTTCATCATTTAGACTGTAATAATTAGGTATCACGCATATTATATTATTTAATCATTGGATAAGGGAATTTCGTTTGTAATTATTCTGTATATTAATAAGTGAGATTTGTTGGTTTCAAATAGTCATGCTATGGCTTGTAACTCTGGCCAGATGAGCTGGCATATTATTTTGCAATCGAGGCTATGTTTAACTGAGACTGTATTGAGCAAGTAAGTTTCCGCTGACACATGCAGGGTAGTCATCCGTAGTCCGCGTGGGCAAGCTAATACGACACATGACTGATGACATCAATGCGTGGTCACGTGATTTCGACCGAGTGTCTGTATTCGCCAGCTACCGTATGTTGAGGTGGAAGGGATGAACAGAGAGTAGGGAGATGAGTGGTCATCACGAGGTTATAGAAGTCGATGCAACAGTGGTGAGAAGAAGGAATGGTGGTGAGAGCTAAGAAGTGGTTAGATGTCTAAGAGTGGTGGTGAGAGGAAGAAGTGAAGGAAGCAGCTCTAAGAGGTGTTTTCAAGAGGTCTTAGAATCGTCAAAGAGGTCTACTAGTGGTGGTTGGATCTGAGTAGAGACTGGTACCGTGCTGATAGAGAAACATCATCTACTTGTGAGGATGGACTACACAATGTGTTTCAATAATATTTTCCAATTTTTTTGCAATCTATTGAGTGGACGTAACCGCATTGGAGATCACTACACTCGGGAAGGAAATGCAGGCCAACTCCAGGTTACATAAGAATATAAGATTACAGCAGACTACTACTGACTTCAACTCAGTGGTTTTTCCAGGAATTTCAAGTTCAACAGTGGTGTGTGCAGCCCTCAGGTAATTACAGAATCCGACATGTTATGCTTTAATAACATGAAGATGAATGTAATCAGTGGCAATATCATATTTCACTTCAAGTTCATGCCAATAGCTTTTTTTATTTAGATTAAATTTTCTTTTTGATTGTAACAACAAATCGCACTGGGTATACATTTTTGGTTAAATAAAAATACGGCAATGCTTTTTCATTGTGACGTAAATTATAGTCATAAACTCAGTTTTATCTTAATTATAATTAAGTGATTTTATTTCCAAGTACAATCCTCAATTGTGGAAATGCAACCGTAATCTACCATTGTCCTGATCCATATTCCTGTATATTGCCAGATGTGTGAGTTTATCACCTCACGCCTTGAAATAATTGAGATAAGAGGCATGCTCTCCGAATTTTGTTGTTTCTTGAAACAAATGGCGCTCAACAAATGTAATGCATATTGTGTGAAGGAGATTAAGGTGTAAGAGTAGTGGTAGGAGTAGGCACAGTAGATTTAGATTTTAGCTAATATTATGTTTATCCGGAAAGTTCTGAGAAGATATATGCCTCAAGAAAAGGTAATGAGCACATGGTATTATATGTTCGTCTCATTTAATCTTTTATCATACTCAGTTTTGATTATTATCACAATCTTATCTTACCATATATAAAAATGGATGTATGTGTGTGGGTATGTGTAATTGACACATCTGCTAAACCACTGGAGCAATTTCAATCAAACTTGGTACACGTATGACTTACTATCCGGAGATGAGCACTGTGGGAGTAAACCACCTCTAGTACCATTAAGCCGGGGGGGAGGGAGCTCAGGGGCACTAGGTATAAAATAATAAAAATAATGTCGAATCCTTACATTTCCGGGTCACTGAGATGAATAGTAACACTCCGAATTCTCTTAAAGTCCACGTTCAGCCCCCTTTTGGGTGAGGGCGAGGGGGAGCGAGACATAAAAATAATCGAAAATAGTGTCGAATCCATAGTTTTCGGAGTCGCTGAGATGAATAAAAACACTCGGGATATTTTTAAAGTGGAGGGCGTATACACATTATCTATCTGGAAAAGTTAGTAGAACCTGCGTCGCTCAGGTGGCAGCGCGCCGGCCTCTCACCGCTGGGTTCCGTAGTTCAAACCCCGGTCATTCCACGTGAGAATTGTGCTGGACAAAGCGGAGGCGGGACTGGTTTTTCTCCGGATACTCCAGTTTTCCCTGTCATCTTTAATTCCAGTAACACTCTCCAATAACATTTCACTAATCATTCAATAATCATTGCCCCAGAAGAGTGCGAAAGGCTTCGCCAGCTGGCACAATTCCCATCCTCGCCACTAGAAGGGAATTCATTCATTACATTCCTGACCCGGTCAAATAACTGGAAAATAGGCTGTGGACTTTTTCTGGAAAATATACTGTGTCGGCAAGACGCCCTCATAACGCTAGGAAAGTGGTCGAAATATAATCTATGTTAATAAATCGAAGTCGGTTTGGAGCGATCTATATATACCGTGTAAGGTATAAAAATAAAAATAGACGTTAAATTGATGAAACACTTTCAGGCATCTTAGAAATTTGAAGCATGGTATCATAGTAGCTGATGATTTCAGGATTCCTCAAAAAAAATTCAAAATTCCCTGAGGGTGCCACGCCCGGGTTTCAAATTTGTGGCTCAGCTTAAGAACCCAGTCGGATATATTTATCCAAAACGATAACCTATAGGTTTCATGGGCTTAAAAGATTCCTGAAGTTACTCATTTTTAAGCCCCTCCCTCAAATCAGGATGGCGGCACTATCTGCCACACGAGATAAAAAATTGAAATTTTGACAGATTTTGATCATAGCTTTTAGCCTGTAACTGACGGAAAAATTTCGAGATGTTTAAATTGTTCACTTTTTACTCCTGAAAAATATCAATTTTGGATGCAATTGTAATGATGGTTGAGTCCTTTCTTTCTACGTATTTGGTGGGTAAACGGTAAGTCGTATCACAAAAAGGATGGCACAGTTTTGGTTCAATTTTGGGTGATCTACAACTTTGGTCCTATGACATTTTGTCGTATCCCTTATATGTTAGATTTGGCTGTATTTCCCGATTGTACGTAAATGTTGTACTTTTTACATGTATAATTAATAGTTTGACACACTTATAGGCAAGATACTTGTAGAATCATCAAATTCGTCACGAGCACTGGCCCACCCAGTGACCATATGTGAGCTAAATTCTATGTTTATAGCTGCCACATATGTGTAGGAAAAGTAATGAAATATTCGAAAACTCTGTCCAAATTTTGCCCTATTTTACATTACTAACTCAATCTAAACCATAGAGTATAAAAGAGATAATGTCATAGTATCAGCCATTCAGACCACTAAAAGTGGCTTCTTGTGGTGCAATCCGTTAGTCGATATGACGTACTGTTTACCAGCAGTTTATCTGTAAATGAAGGTCTAAAATGTTGTAAAATGCATATGCTTTCGTATGTCGATCTATATAATTATATTCATTGAAGTCGATTTGTAACGATCAACTGTTTACCAGCAGTTTATCTGTAAATGAAGGTCTAAAATGTTGTAAAATGCATATGCTTTCGTATGTCGATCTATACAATTATATTCATTGAAGTCGATTTGTAACTATCAAGAAAGGGGATATCTGTCATTATAATTAATATTTTGCAAATCGATTGTGACTTCTAGTAGGAGGGCGTCTGCTATTGTAATCAGTACTACACACATCAACTTTGACTGGCAGTAGGAAAGGGGTCCTTCTCCAACTCCTGTGTAACTGGCATTATTAAGGAGGGCCTATAATTGTAATGAATAATTCCCTTCTCGATTAGACTGGAAGAAGGCACCGGAGCACGCAATTTTGCTCAAAATTCCCCTACCCGTTTGTGTCTGACAAAATGCAAGTGTGCCCGCCATGAAAAAAATACCCCTCTAAAATGCGACTGACATTAGGCAAAGTGGTCTGCTATTATAATAGAAACTCACCAACTCAAGTGTAACTGGCAGTGAGCTGACTGGCATTAGGAAAAGGGACCTATAATTATAATGATAACAGCACAACTCAATTTTGACTGGCGGCACGGAAGGTGTCTGCCATTATAATAAAAACTCCACAACTGTAATATGTCTGGAAGTAGGGCGAGGGGGAAAGGGAAATGGGATATAAAAATTATCTAAAATAGAGTCGAATTCGTAGTATTCGCGGTCGCTGAGATGAATAGTAACACTGCGGACTTTTTTAAGTCCAAGTTCAGTCACATTTGGCATAGGGGTAAAAAAGGGTGAAAACATAAAATTACCAAAATAACCAAGAATATCGATGTATGTGTGAATTTTCCAGCGTAGCTGTCAACTATATTTGGTAATGTTATTAATAGCTATCTGTGAAAAATACTGTGAGGGCATGATACCTCTAAAAACCCTCAGGGAGGGGTTGAAGTATATATAGCTGAAACCGACCTATAATAGTGTCGAATCCATAGTTTTCAGGACTATTGGAGCGATCTGAACCAACCTTCGTACACTTATGACTTACTATCAGGAGATAAACCACATGGGGGTATGGCTTCCTTGGCACTCCTAGGGGTAGGGATTGGAGGGGGTGAGATATAAAAAATTATCAAAAACAGTGTCGAATGTATAGTATTCGGTATCGCTGAATTGAATAGTGACACTCCGGATGTCGAAGTCCAAGTTGAGCTCCAGTCGGCAGGGACTGTGGTGGGATAGAGAAAAGAAAATATCCAAAGAGACCGAAATTATGGATGTTTGTGTGTATGTTCCAGCATAGCTGTCAACTATGTACAAATGTTACCCACTATCAGGAAAAAAATACTTTGGGGGCAAGGCACCTCTAGAACCCCCTAAGGAAGTGGGTGAAATATAACTAAAAACGACCTATAGTAGTGTTGAATCCATAGTTTTCGGGACTACGGGAGTGATTTCAACCAAACTTGGTACCTTAAATCTTACTTTCAGCAGACAGACTGCGTGGAGGTATAACAATCCTAGCACCCCTAGGGATGGGGCGGGGTCACTGAGATGAATAGTGACATTCCGAACTTTGTGAAATTCAATCTCAGCCTCTTTTCGGATAGGGGGGTGAGAAAAGGTGAAAAACAAAATTTCCAAAATGACAGAGATAATGAACGTATGTGTGTAGGCTATGTTCTAGCATGCCTCTCAACCCAACTTTGCACACACATATGATTATTATCCGGAAGAAATTACTAAGGGGGTAGGAGACCGCTAGTAGCCCTACCCTTAGAGGGCGGGGACGAATTATAAAACATACGAAAAGAGGGATGAAATATCAAAATAATAGATAAAGACAAATATTAATGTACAGTCAATATTTTTCGGGGTCGCTGAGGTGAATAGTGACACTCCGGATGTCGTTGAAATTCATATTCACACCCCATCGGCATGGGGATGAAAAGGAAATGTCTAGAATGACAGAAATTACGCATATATATGTGTTTCTTCCAGCATTGTCCTCATACAATAGTCAATTGGTAAACAAATGACTTATTGTCTGGAAAGGTACTGTTGGAAGACAACACCTAGAACTCTTAGAGGAGGGAGTGAAATATAAAAATGAATGAAAACGACTGATATCAATGTCGAATCCAATTTACGAAGTCGCTGAGTTGAATTGTGACAGTCTGAATGCTGGTTAAGTCATACTTCAGCTGCAATCAGATTGCAGGTTGAGAAGGGTTGAAAATTAATACAAAAATGAGCGAGAGTGTGGATGTACGTGGGTATGTTCCAGAATAGCTCTCAACGAAACTTGGTACACATGACTTAACATCTGGTAAAGAATACTATGGAGATGGGAATGGGAAGGGATGGTATGTAAAAATAATGGAAAATAACCTATTTTAATATCGAATCCATTGTTTATGTGTCGCTGAGATGAATTGTGACGCTCCGGATTTCGGTTAAGTCCACGTTGAGCCTCCATTGAGACGGGGGGCTGTGAAGGGCTTGAAAGTAAATAGTCTAAAATAAACTAGATTAGTGTTGAATCCACTGTTTTGGGGTCGGAAGGCTGATCAGTGACAGTTTCAATAACAGTTCAAATCGTGTATATCGTATCTATAGTGCCACGGGTAAATACATAGGCCTATAGTTATCACTTACTATTTTTTCGATAGGATTAAATACTACCCAGTCAATTCGAGCTTCCATAAGTACAAAGTTTTACTCGAAAATTGTCTAAAACTTGAAATCAAACACATATAAATAACTGTAAAATTACATAATGGATCGTAAAATATCAGTCAACATGTCACAAAGGAATTCTATACAAATTCACTTCACACATAACTAACTGGTAATAAAATATTAAAGATAAACTTTCAAAAACGCCGGGTACTTCAGCTAGTACAATTCAATTCACGTTTCATGTTGATACAAACCCTTTGGATAACCACGACAAATATTACATCCATAGTTTCAATTGTTTCTGAGGAAAGTGTACCTGTGAAGAATGTAAGTATACATATGTGCCGCCCTGTCGTCGTAGTCCTTTTCGGTGATTCCTGAAAGGGATGACTAAGCCAGCTCAGCGACCTCCCAGCCGGCTCGAGAACATGCCGCGGCCTGTCCTCTATTGGTGCCTACGCCAGGTTTCCCCGTGCGCCTTCTGGAAGGTGCAACCAGAATGTTTCGTCTGTAGCCGAGCCCCGAAATTTCTAGTCTTCAATTATGAAGTTCTAGAAAGGAGGCTAGCCGCGGGCTGTCAGACAGTGTTGGAGTTCGGTAGTCTGACTGGGGCGGAAGCAAAGTTGTCTGTCGACATTGTCCCACTGGTGTCACAGCGTGTGCACTGCCGTGGAGTACTGACTGGAGTATGGCATGTGTAAAATTCTTATAATTTCCTCGTTAACGACCGGTACGCTTTTGAAGACTAGCTGGCCGACTGTGTTTACTTGTCCGGCGGATTGCCAGGATTTCCCTAACTCGAGACACAGCTTTGTCAACTCTCCGTTTTAACAATTTAGCCACTGAGAGCGAGCAGCGAGACTGGACGGAACTGTGTGAAGCTGTGCAACACTGGAGACTTGACATGTGAACTGGCTTCAGGACCGGCACGCTTTTGAAGTACTGCACGTGGATTATCACTAACAGAGCAAGCTTGCTATTGGTTTAGATCATCTTGATATTGGACACAACAGAGGCAACTAGACTGTCATAAATCTGGTTACCGTCGAGATGACGGGGTGTACCGCTTAACATTTAAGTCGCCGGCCGTTAACGAGGAAATTGAGAAAACTCTACCGACGTGGAGCGAGTTCTTGGAGCTTGACGGTAATAGTACTGGTTGTCGTCTGTGCCCAGTCGGAGTCAGAGTATCTGAGTAGGTTACGGCGTGTGTACTGCCTTGGAGTACTGACTGGAGTACGGCATGTGTATCGACGTGTAGTGAGTGATTGGAGCTTGACGGTAGTAGTACTGGTTGTGTCTTTGTCCAGCCGGAGTCAGAGTATCGTCGCGTTCCGAGTGGAGTATTGTGTGTACTGCCTGGGAGTGTGGTGTGTGAACTGTAGGTAGACCGTCGTGGATTCAGTGGTCGGAACAGTTGATGTGAGTAGTTGGGGAGTGTTAACTGGCGTTGCTGTGAAGGGAGTGTTGGATAGTACTATTGAATTGTTGCTGTTGCGTGACCTCTGTTTAGTTGTCACTGTTATGTAGTTCAGAATGGTTGACTTTCTCTAGAGTCGAACCTAGGAACAGTCATCGTGTGTTGTAGGGGGTCAGTAGCCGTGTGTTCAAACCTCTGCGTGCAGCTGAGCAAGGCAAGGAGTGGAGCGTGTGAGCGAAAGTGAAAGGTATCCTGTCAATAAGAATTCATCCGTCCAGGTAGACCAGCTAACCGGCCGCCCGCTGTACAGAGGACAGCAATAAGTGGAGTCTGGTCATTCATGGTTGAATAGAATTGTGTGTGTGTGTGTGTGTGTGTGTGTGTGTGTGTGTGTGTGTGTGTGTGTGTGTGTGTGTGTTTGTGCATTTATTGGGTCAGCCTAGAATTAAATTAGAACGATAAAACAAACAGTTTTTTTTTTTTATTTGCAGCAGTACCATGCTCTCATTCCCTTTCTTAAGTGACTGCCTTTCAGCTAAACATTTGAAAAATCACTGAAATAGAGACATTTGAATGTAAATTGTGCACACTATACATTCAAGCTTTTTGTTACTTTATGGACAAAAAAAATGCATATTCCGCATAAGATGGTATATCTTAAAGGTCGTCTATAGAATATTTTCATAAGTTTTCAAAGGCATTCTTGGGTCATGATAGCTGAGTGACATCTTCACTTGTTTTCTCTCTTCGGTACCGCGGTTCGAATCCTGAACTACACGTGTTTGTTTTTCGAATGGTAAGCCACGCGCGAGTGGTTTGGATTCCACGTGAAACTGGAGGTCCCGTGGCTGTGACTGCGAATTTTACTGTCACAAAAATCTGCATATATGTATTTGCTTTCTTGCAAAGGTATTTTACTGTAACCTACACCCAACCAATCTGAAAATCAATTCAGATGTCTATTACAGTATAACCATTTGGAGATATTAATCCAATATATTTAAGATAATAGGCCATACTCGACGATCAAAAAGAAAGGTATTTTGGTTTTCAATTAAGACTATGTGATCCATCTCCGTAATAATCAATCAATCAATCAATCAATCAATCAATCATTGATCTGCGTTTAGGGTCGTCGCCCTGGTGGCAAGTTCCCTATCAATAGTTTGCCTAGCTTTCTTCTTAAATGATTTCAAAGAATTTTGAAATATATGGAGCATTTTCCTTGGCAAATTATTCCAATCGCTAATTCCTCTTCTTATACACAAATATTTGCCCCAATTTTCCCCCTTGAATTCTAATGTTATCACCATATTATGATCGTTCCTACTTTTAAAAGGGGCTGCCTAGCCGAGGCAGTAATGGCATGCTCGGTTCGCCCGGAAGGACGTGGGTTCGAATCCCCGTCAGGAAGTCGTAAAATTTAAGAAACCTGATTTCCACTTCCGGAGGTGCATATAGCCCTGAGGTTCACTCAGCCTACACCAAAAATGAGTACCAGGTTAATTCCTGGGAGCAAAGGTGGCCGGGCGTAAAGCTAACCACTCTACCCAATCACGTGGCGAGGTTAACAATGGTGGAAGCCTTTACCTTCCACTCCTCCAAGGGCCTTCATGGCCTGTACGGAGGTGTCTTTGCTTTGCTTTTTCCTACTTTCAAAAGCTCCATTCAAGCCTATTCGTCTACTAATGTCATTCCTCGCCGTCTCTCCACTGACAGCATACCGCTTAGACGAGTAGCTCGTCGCCTTACTACCAAGTATTCCCAGCAAAAAGTTTAACATTTTCGTAACACTGCTCTTATGTCGGAAATCACCCAGAACAAACCGTGCTCCTTTCCTTTCGATCTCTTCCAATTCACACAAGTAACCTTGGTGTGCGTCCCTAACACTGGCATCATAGTCTAAGACTTATAGGCCTACGCTCTCCCGTGTTCATCTACCCCTGAATACCCTTTTGACCATATGAAAAGATCTCCAACCTTTTATTTACGACCCAGTTAATGTGATTACCCCAATAAAGATCTTTCCTCATACAGGGTGAACAACATAAAGCGGAACCAGTCCCGCAGCCCGGCAGTGCAGCCTGCACACGGGATGTGCGTGCGTGACAGGAATTCACCAATACATACATTTTCGGGTAAGCTATTTCTAACAAACAAACAACACAAAATTAAATGTACTCATATGTATCACGCCAGGAGATGTTGAGATGTTTCTGGCACCTGCTTGTTCATTACCGCTCAATAACTCTGCACCCCTTCGAACAGAGCCATACGAATTTCCATTTCCTGAGCAAGTCGTCGAAGTGATTTTGTAGGAGACCTTTCCAGAGCGTTACCAATATTACCTACAGTTTCTTGTGTGAGTACTGTACGTGGTTTATTGCATTTCTCATCAAGAAGACTTCCCATCTTACGTAATTTATTTACTAATCTATTAATCGAAGTCCGACCTAGAACTTGAACATCAAGAAACTCATCTTGAAATAACCTCCTTACGGCCCTCGCACTTTCTGTACGGACGTATGAATCGTAAATGAATACTCTGTGGAACAGAATACCGATACCGGTACCCGACTTGAGCCACCTGAGCCATTTCACTGAAAACAAACACTATACTAATGTCACCAACGAAAAACGTGCCACGTTTGCAATCTGCAACAAAGAATGAAACCTGACGCGGTGGCACGCCCTTCAGTACATCCGGCACTGTATTTCATCACCGGTCGACTCACTCACTCAGGAATTCCCGCGCACAGGATGGAGCGGTTCCGCTTTATTCTGCTCACCCGGTATTAACACACAGATACCTACAATGATCCTTATGAAGTGCTCACCCCATCAACACGTCATTAAAATTGGGAAGACTTCTCTTCGTGAAACCTGCAACGTGACTTTTCACCACGTTCACTGTCATACCATTGTCTACTGTCCATTTCACAACACAGTCGAGGTCTTCTTGTAGTCGCTCACAGTCCTGTAACTTATTTATTACTCTATACTGTATAACGGTATTGGCTGTTGTATCTATCAACACCCAAAAGAATTCCATTAATTCGTCGCTATTCGGGCAGAAGGTCATATCTCACAATGGTCTTCCAAACCATTATTTTCCTTAAGACTGGACACGTCTCCCAGCCACTTATGGATATACAATCCATCAGAGCTATTTTCGTTGTGTTCATTTTCGTATTCCAAGTTGTAAGGAAAACCTTAAGTGCTGATGATGATCGATTGATGTTTGTTGTTTAAAGGGGCCTAACATCGAGGTCATCGGCCCCTAATTGTACGAAATGAGACGAAATGAAATGTCAACTTAAAAAATCCAAAATCCTCCATTGACCAGAATTCAAAGCGTGAGGACGAAGAATGAATGGATGGACGGATATGAATCTAAAACGATCAGTGGATCCGACCCACAGTGCCGCACATGGACAGAAACTGGCACAAAACAATAGTATTACTGACCAAGGGACTGCTTCTATAGCACGATGCTGAATCGATTGTGCTCATAGTCGAAACGGGTCCAAAATTCAGGTCATCGGCCCCTCATAATGGTATTTATCGCTAGGAAAGTAGAACCATGCTGTGTGTAATGTTGTGGTACTAATCAAAAGTAGCGTAGACTCGCGGTATTCCACACATTATGGTACTATTTACAGGTAGTGTAATGCGCACATGTAACACAGACCTATGGTGTTTCGCACATTCCGGCGCTATTTACAGGCAACGCAAACCTATGGCGTTCTTCACATAAGTGGACTAACCACAGGGACTCGTACTATTCCGTGGAATTCCTCACATAGCGGGAACTGAGCATAGGTATGGCAGAACCATGGTGTCGCTCATATAAGGGTACGAATCAAATGTACTGTAGGACCCACCTCCTGATTCACACACTGTCGCTACTAATCACAGACCTATTGCGTACCCAACACAGTGGTACTACGCGCAAGTAAATGCGACCCATGGTGTTCCCTGTGTGATGGTACTAATTATAAGTAGTCTCATGGTTCTAACTGGATCATCCCTTGGTCGCCCCTTTTAGTCGCCTCTTACGACAGGGGATACCGTGGGTGTATTCTTCCTCTGCGTCCTCCACCCACAGGGGTTTTTGTGTTTGGTCCGCGAGAAGTATTTTATTTCCCTCAAGTCCGCCGGCAAGCCGGTTAGGACCCCCCTATCCGCCCCCTGGGACGCGCCACCTGGAAGTATCACCTCTCCCCCTGCTGCGCCAGCGTAGCAGGTTCGTGTGACTGTAGGAGTGCGTAAATAAGTCGTGCAAACATACATTCCTAGAGTGCGGTACAATAAGGTTCATTTTTCTTTACACGTAAGCAAAGATAAGTGAACACAACGAATATTGTTCTGATGGACTAAATATCCATTTGTGACTGGGAGGCGTGACCAGTCTCAAGGAAAATAATGGACAGGAAAAGCATTGGGAGATATGACCTTTTGTCCGAACAGCGACGAATTCATTTCAGCCCCTAGATAATCATTTGAACGGAAAACAGTTTTCAGATGTTAATGCTGAACAAGCTCTTGGATGACTGCTTCGTCACCATTCAAACCCAGTTAAAGTGGAACCTTCGTAAACGGTCATCTTCACTTGGCGATCGCCTCAGTAAGCGGCCTTTAAGTGGTCACCGGACAATGAGATCAGCGGCTAGCGACATTTCACAAAACGATTTGAATGAAACCGCCGGTCATAACCACTACGAATGCTTTGTTCACCCCTGAGACAGACACTCAGTAGTAAAATCGACCTTTTTTCAAATCTGGCCACCCAAATAGTAACCTACTATAGTTTTCTGGGGTAGGCCTGCAATAAATACTGTCCTTGTTCCTCATACTAACTTCTCCGCGTTGCCTACCAGTAAACGAAGTTGTAAATTACCCTCGACAGAGAACGAGGCGGCGTGATTTAACAAGCCGGCAATATGCGAACTCAGTAAAAATATTTGGCTTGGAATAATGTTTGACTGGAGTGCACTACTGTTACGCTTATTGGCAGTTTGGGGGACTGAGTTCAGTTCAATCAGTGGTTGTCTAATATACAATGCGTGATTAACCCGGGTTGTTTTTAAACAATGAATGGGAGGCGGAAAGCGATTCTCAAAAAACGAGAAAGAATTTTCTGTAAGGAAATAACTCTTAGAATCTTTTGAAAAGCGTGCCGCTAAAAGGAGATGTGGTAATACAAGAAAACACACCAATTATATCCCGTAGATGCATGTGCAATTCTTCTACCGCTTTTCCCCACAGGTGTGGGTTCGCGGGTGCGAACTGTGGCGCACATGTGGATCTGACCCTGTTTTAAGGCCGGATGCCCTTCCTGTGTGGAGGGATGTATTGACTATTGCGTCTTTCTGTGGTGTTTGGTAGTGTGGTGTGCCGTCTGAATATGAAGATGAGAGTCTTGGGGCAAACACAAACACCCAGTCCCCAAGCCAGAAGAATCAGTCTCAATTGAAATCCACGACCCGGCAGGGAATCGAACTCGGGACCCTCTGTACCGAAGGCTTGAACTCTGACCATTCAGCAAGGAGTCGGACGCATATATAGGCCTACTGTGTATTATTTGTTATATATGTAGCCGATCATGTGATGAAACTGACCTCTTCACCGATTCTAAAATATCGATACCTGAATTTAGCGGCCATTTGCACTAATGGCCATCTTTTTGTAAGAACAACTGGTGACTGCTTTAGGCAGGTTTGTACTGCGTGAACGGACTTAACAATATTACCTAAAAAAAAAAAAAAAAAAAAAAAAAAAAAAAAAAAAAAAAATTAAAGATGCTTAAGTTATGAAATAATCGAAGATACTTCGATGAATGAAGGCTGAGCGTAGTGTTGTGGAGCCTGGCTCTGCATTCGGGAGACGCGTGGTGGATTCGAACCTGACAATTGGTTTCAGTGATTTTCTATTTTTACTTCCAGGCAAATGCCGATACAGTTCATGTTCATAGGAAACAGGTGATTTTTTCCACCTCCTTGCCCAATTTAGTTGACGATCATCCATTTCATCTTCATTAGCTCCTCTACTGAGATTGACGTCAATAAGGGTGTCCGGCCATTAAAACTTACCGTATAAATTCATCTCACCTCATCCCAATCCCGTATCAAAAGCAAGACTAAGGGGTAGACAAACAGTTTGATGAATCAAGATTAATGTAACATAAAATCTTTCCAGCCTGTCAAACACACAATTCCGATATAAATTACAATAGCCTGTAAAAAAATACGCACTATTAAACAAATAATTAAGCCTCCGTGGCTCAGGCGACAGCGCGCAGGCCTCTCACCGCTGGATACCGCGGTTCAAATTCCGGTCACTCTTTGTGAGATTTGTGCTGGACAAAGCGGAGGTGGGACATTTTTCTCGCGGAGTACTCCGGTTTTCCATGTAATATTTCATTCCAGCAACAATCTCCATTAACATTTCATCCGACAGTGATTTATCATTGCCCCAGAGGGGTGCGTCAGGCTTCGGCAGCCGGCACATTTCAAATTCTCGCCGCTAGATGGGGGCTTTATTCATTCCATTTCTGACCCGGTCGAATGACTGGAAACAGGCTGTGGATTTTCATATGTATTTCATACAAATAATTACATGTTTCGTTCTACAAGAACATCCTCAGATTGTAATATCTTAAATCACGCGTCTATATGTACAGTATTGTTCATGCTGCGTAAAGTTGTGAATGATAGTTTGGTGTAGGATGCTAAAGGGTTTAATGTGTCACCTATTCAATACATACACCTTTTTAAACATTAGGAATTTATTATTAATTCCATTTGAGACATGTTTCGCCCTTCTTTGAGGGCATCATCAGTCAAATTATCTCCTCAAGTCAAAAATCAGGTATCTGATTAGTAATTAAATTATAAACATTAAGATACATTGCAATGGGAAAAATTAAGCAACCAAGAAAAATTTTGTTCACTGGTGGTACAGTTAAACAATATAAGCTTATAGACATAGTAGTCGGCACCAATGCATAAAATCACTGGGTATTTTAGCAGAGTCCAGCAGTGGTGTTCCGAAGAATAATTGACGCACTCGTTAGAAAATCATAGGAAATTATAAAGTTTATACAAATATTTACATTGAAACAGTCGGGGGAGAAAAGGTATAAATATCTGGCGTCAATGTTCGTAACATTAATTACTGCCATTGGTTGAACGATTACAGGTTGACAGGGTAACTATACAGTAAATTTACAATATCCAATTGAACAGTTGAAAAATTACAGCTTATATACATATTTACAAGAGAGCAGCTTGGTGAGAAAGGGTATAAAGATATCTGGTGATAATGTGAACAAGTATCAATAAATAATGATTGTATTAATACACAACCGTCATCATATTGACTTAATGAAATAGAATACTTCTATACTAGGCTATCTAGTCTGTCTAGAAGTATTATCGGTGTTTTCTGTTATTATTTAGTATTATCTAGAAGTATTTGATTCAGTTAAAATGGTGACAGTTGTGTACTAATACAATTGAAAATGAAAACCTACAACCTGTTTTCCAGTCATTGACCAGGTCAGGGATGGAATGAATGAAGCAGATATAGGCTATTAGTACGATGGGGTCGCCACTCCCAAAGTGATTTATTAATGACTGATAGATGCTATGAAATGATAATGGAGAGTGTTGCTGGAATGAAAGATGACAGGGAAAACCGGAGTACCCGGAGAAAAACCTGTCCCGCCTCCGCTTTGTCCAGCACAAATCTCACATGGAGCGACCGGGATTTGAACCACGGTATCCAGCGGTGAGAGGCCGACGCGCTGCCGTCTGAGCCATGGAGGCACTACTAATACAATTATCATTTGTTAATACTTCTTCATAATATCACCAAAATCTCTATCATTGACAAGTTTACGCAACGTAAATAATACTGTACATATACACGTATGATTTAAGTGATTTGATACAATCTGAGGATGTTCTTTTAGAACGAAACATGCTATTCTTTGCATAATAGTGTTTATTTTGTTTACAGGATTTTATAGTGTTATAATTTATATTGAAATTATGTGTCTGACAGACTGGAAAGGTTTTATGTTATATTTAACGTAGTCAACACTGGAAAGTATAGGTTCCATCGGAACGAATCAAGTTTATGCTTAAATGCATACTTTTCATTTTCACCTCAGAAAAATTCTCAGATTTAAATAAAATTCGGTATAATGATTACAATAGTTCCATAGCGAATACGACTCATCATCAAACGACATGTTCAGCATTAAAAAGATGGTCTCAAAGTTTACGACAATGTGTTCCATTATTGAATTCTCGATATGATATAAGCAGAGCACCTTTAGCATTCCAAAGCAGTCATAAACCCAATTGAATATTATGACTTAAACGGGCTGGAAAGGAGTATATCAACATAAATTTGATCACGCTACAAGAGCAATGAGCGCATCGCACATACGTATTGTGTACGCAATTGTGAAATTCGTTTGACAACATAATCTCTGATAATAGAGTCTTTTGAAATGTTTGGTGATGAAGATTGAACAATTGCCATTGTAGTAACGCATCATTGAGAATGGAGCTATAACCCACTAAGGCCCACGTGTAAATCCTTTTATCTTGGTCTAAAGCTAAGAAAACCAACAAAACAGTTACATTTGTATTCAGCAACAACATTATCTCGGTTTAAAATTTTACCGGAGAAAGGTTGGCCAGTAAACAGGATATCTACAGTACACGAACCTTTTTCTGATACGTGAGCTCCCTCGTGCTGCATCGATAGAACTCGGTTAGCTTCAAGATTCGTATTGGCAATCTTTGACATACAAACTATGAATCGCCGTGAGACATCTGGTGTACACTTTACGTACTAGTGCTGGTGTTGTTTACACAGCAAAGATAAACTATAGAATTCATGCTGGGAGCAAGATTCGCATCGAGAAATGTTGTATAATGTTGGCACAGTGGTTCGCTTAAGATAATAAAGGTTTAGAAAATTCCTATCGATCGATCATATTATCGATTCAATTCAAATTTCATTTCCATTCAGTTGGCAGTATAACCGGAACCGGGAGAGCTCCCTCCTTACTCCTCACCCCCGTAAAACCTGGTATCAAGAAAAAGGTTCGCGTACTGTAATATCTTTTCAAGATGGCAGCTTGTTGACGACTGCAAAATTTGACTGAAAGAGAAGATCACGGCGATGAGGAATATGACCAAGATTATGCAATAAAACGTCCTAGGTGGATAAAAAGATCGCGCTACGTACTTGGAGAACTACGATAACACTGATTTTGATACACATTTTACGTTATCTAATAAAGCTTCGTCAACGTCAGTCGTATCCATGATCGAACACATAAGCAGGACTAAGACGAATTCTCGATCATAACTTATACCTTGTATGGTACACGCTTGGGTCTGTTTTTTTGATGAAGAACTAAGGAATATTAACTTATTTATTGGGTAAATTGTACGATGTATACTGTAGCATATAATTTGTTTTCTTATTATCTGTAATATTATGCTTTCTGCTACCAAATTCAGTAACAATTCACTATCTTGGAAAGTCTTTCTTCGTTTCTGGTCAATAGCGGGCATAATTTAAGAAAATTATTTGCAAACAACGAATGTAATTAAAAAAATCGTTTATAATTCGATAATGGCGGCAGCACGTAGTCATTTGTTTTCCGTGCATTAGAATGAAAAATTTAATGTTCAAATTCAGATTGAAACGAAATCTTAGCTCTAGTAAACCGAGATAATAAATTCCGTGGTGACTACAGAAGTGATCGTTATCCGAATATTGGAAATCTAACAGCAAAAGTAACTGACAATGGCGAATACGGGCCTCAATGTCACGATTCTTGACAAAGTAGTTAGCTGTACAGTGCTTCTTACAGAAACGTGTAGTACCATCTGATTGTCTGGCTGTGAGTTATGTCGTGATAATGCTACAAGCATTGTCATCAATCAATCAATCAATCAATCAATCAATCAATCAATCAATCAATCAATCAATCAATCAATCAATCAAATCAAATCAAATCAAATCAATCAATACTGATCTGCGTTGGGGACAGACGCCCAGGTGGCAGATTCCCTATCTGTTGTTTTCCTAGCCTTTTCTTCAATGATTTCAAAGAAATTGGATAATTATTGAACATCTCCCTTGGTAAGTTATTCCAATCCCTAACTACCCTTCCTATAAACTAATATTTACCCCAATTTGTCCTCTTGAATTCCAGCTTTATCTTAATATTGTGATATTTCCTACTTTTAAAGACACCACTCAAACTTATTCGTTTACTAATGTCATTCCACGCCATCTCTCCATGACAGCTCGGAGCATACCACTCATTCGAGCAGCTCGTCTCCTTTCTCCCAAGTCTTCCCAGCCCAAACTTTGCAACAATTTTCTAATGCTACTCTTTTGTCGGAAATCACCGAGAACAAATCGAGCTCTGCTTTTCTTTGGATTTTTTCCAGTTCTTGAATCAAGTAATCCTGTTGAGGGCCCCATACACTGGAACCATACTTTAGTTGGGGTCTTACCAGAGACTTACATGTCCTCTCCTTTACATCCTTACTACAACCCCTAAACACCCTCATAAACTGTGCAGAGATCTGTACCCTTTATTGACAATCCCATTTATGTGATTACCCCAATTAAGATCTTTCCTTATGTTAACACCTAGGTACTTACAGTGATCCCTATAAGGAACTTTCAACCCAAAGAACTTTTCCTATTTGCGAAAGTCACAACCTGACTTTTAACCTCGTGTATCATCATATCATTGCCTGCTGTCCATCTCACAATATTATCGAGGTCACTTTGCAGTTACTCACAATCTTGCAACTTATTTATTACTCTATACAGAATAACAACATCTGCACAGAGCCTTATCTCTGATTCGACTTCTTTACACTTACCATTTATATATATAAGAAAACATAAAGGTCCAATAATACTACCTTGAGGAATTCTCTTCTTAATTATTACAGGGTCAGGTAACGATTCGCCTACTGTAATTCTGTTAGATCTATTTTCTAGAAATATAGCCACCCATTCAGTCATTCTTTTGTCTAGTCCAATTGCACTCATTTTTGCCAGTGTAACATTTGAAACCGTCTGACCGTTAGTGAAGTATATCTTGAGGTGTACGAATGTTACATAAATCTATAGGAAATACATAATAATAATAATAATAATAATAATAATAATAATAATAATAATAATAATAATAATAATAATAATAATAATAATAATAATGATGATGAACATCGTAAAGACCGAGTTCATTACCAATATCGAGTACGTCCTTAGGACGATAAGATTTAGTGATACCAAACATATACTTGGACAGTAGATTTCGGAAGACCTAAGTGAAACGATTGCTCTCGAACAGAGCATAATTAAACCAGACAAGGCATACCATGTCTACACAGAACTGTACGCCTCAAAATATCTATCGATGTATGCCAAACTAAGACACTACAATGCAATAGTCAGATCGTCAATCCTCTACGCAGCAGAGTGCCTAACTAAGAAACCCCACTAAGAGCCCTCGCACTGCAAGAAAGGAAGTTCCTGAGAAAGATATTTGGACTAAGGATCCTCTCAGATGGGAGGCGATGGTACAAACAGAACTGTGAAGTCTACCAACACTAAGAAACCCTCACAGATGCCATCTGAAGAAGACGGCTGGCTTTCTACACACACCCGTATAGAATTAACTTCCACAGGATGTCCTCCTGTATAGAATGGGATTGCACAGTATGTCCTATAAGATCTTCATAGTAGCCAGGAAGGGTAACTTCACTGGATCTTTGTAGATCCAGCCGGTAGAGAAGGATCTTTGATAATTTAATATCAATAATGGCATAATAATTAATAGAAGTTCAACCATGAAAATCAGACCCTTTCTAACATCCCTTACAGAAGCAAACCAAACAGAGACCAGGAAATGGTGTGAGGAACGGAAGATAGAGTTCAGCAGGAAAATGAAGGATTACTGGGCCACAGTTCTTCTCCTACCCATTTCCTCTAGTACTTTTTCTGCGTGATTAGCAGTAGCAGTTTCCATCTTTCCACTATGAAGAATGTCTCCCCGGATAGTTCGTACACCAGTCTGCTCGGTGTGTACTTCGACGCTGAGAGAACTGTCTTTATTGACTCGTTCTATGTCTACCAAGTGTATATCATCCATGTGCTAGCTGTAGGCCATAATGTTAGGCATGGTGATGCTTTTATTTCAAATAGTTTCATGGCTGTTTCTATTGATAGTTTCCCGATGTTCTGGATGACCTTCACGCTTCTGATGGCTGCTGTTTCCGTCTCTTCGAGATGTGTTCGAAACAGCCGTAGTCTGGAGTGTTATTAGGAAAGAAATAGTGTATTTGCATATTTTACTACCCCTTTAATTTGAAGAAAACTAGAACCTGGTTCACCTATTTATTAATACTATATTATTTAGCACGTTTTACTCTATGTCCTAATTCGTTTGGTTGCGGTTAGTACTATTAACTAGCGTCCCCAGAGGTTTGGGTTCGATTTTCCGTACTGCCGGAGTTTTTAAAAATTAACTTTCCGTCGCACCGACGATAGGATAGGAAAGGCTTAGGAGTGGAAAGGAAGAGGCCGTGGCCTTAATTAAGGTACAGCCCCAGCATTTTCCTGACGTGAAAGTAGGAAATCTCGCAAAACCATCTTCAGGGCTGCCGAGAGTGGGGCTCGAAACCACCATCTCCCGGATGCAAGCTCACAGCTGCGCGCCCCTAACCGCACGACCAACTCGCCCGGTGCCGGGGGTTTAACAAAGGCAGGAGTGCTGGTGTGTGGTTAAATGTAGGGGGGCGATGATCCTGAAAAGAACCACCCCACCTTATTTATTTATTTATTTATTTATTTATTTATTTATTTATTTATTTATAATTGTATCTGTATACAGGAAGTGTCAAATTATTCCGTTAATGTTAGGTATACCGAAAAATTGTTCATAATATAATTTTCAAACTTTTGTGTTTGATGCCTTCTACCTTATGTGAAACCAAATATCTCCACCAATAATTGTTATATCCAAACCGTATATAGAACAAAAAGAGAGACATGTTAATTTCTAACCTTTTATGTCTGATTCATTTTTATTCTACGAGATATTTTTATGTACATATCCATGAGTTCAGATTTGAATCGCTGTAAGTCCATAAACGGCGAGAATTCACCGCGGCCCGCATCCTCACAGAGTGCCCCGATCTCTCTGGCCTAAGACGGAACCTGGGCCTGCAGAAGACTATCGAACACATACTAGCCGATGACGCGATACTGCTGATTTCGCCATTCGCTTTATGTGTGACAGAGGATCAATGAAGGGTATGTCCGACTCGTTGGCTGAACGCTCAGCGTACTGGTCTTTGGTTCAGAGGGTCCCGGGTTCTATTCCCGGCCGGGTCGGAGACTTTAACCTTAATTGGTTAATTCCTACGGCACGGGGGCGGAGGTCGCCTACGGACGTCAAATAGAAAGACCTGCACTTGGCGAGCCGAACCCGTCCTGGCATATCCTGGCATTAAAAGCCATACGACATTTCATTTCAATGAAGGATATGTAAATTTCGGGTGTTTTGTCACTCACGTTCCCTTTTGATGATTTTAGGTCCCGTTCGGCTTACTAAGACAGTTTTTGTTTTTAAATATTTTTAAATTTCCCTTCGCTTAAATAATGTTATTCTTATTTTTGTTTCCACTTAATTTGCTCAGAGAGGATGGCAACCTAGTCGTGCTCTCTCTTAAAACAAAAATCACCACCATCAACAGCGAACGTAGGGATATTGCTCTGTTGTCATGGTTACAAACTAAGTGGCGATAGTGATAATTGTTGGCAAAATTACTTCTATATGCTGCAAAATTACAGAGTTCTGAACTTTCATTGATCAAGAAGATCGTGAAGATATACAAGGAAATTAGAAGAAAAACGGGAAGAAACTGCGTCTCAAAAATAAAGTGAATCATAAGGAGAGTCAGGCAGTGTTGAAAACCTAGTTTTCGAATGCCCTAACATCACATCGCAGAGCTAGAAGAAAACAAAAAGGAAAGGTCTACAAGGTCGTAGGCCGCAAAAATTATATGGATTTATGAGCAAGGATAAAAGTGGTTAAGCCGAGCGAGTTGGCCGTGCGGTTAAGGGCGCACAGCCGTGAGGTTGCATTCGGGAGTTAGTGGGTTCGAAACCCAAACCACTGTCGGCATCTCTGAAGTTGGTTTCCCATCTTCACACGAGGCAAATACTGAGGCTGTACCTTAATTAAGGTCACCGCCATTTCCTTTCCAGTCCTGGCCCTTTCCTACCCCATCGTTGCCATAAGACCTATTTGTGTCGATGCAACGTAAAGCAAAATTGTAGAAAAGAAAGACCTCATCATGACCCGTTCGGCTTACTAAGACAGTTTTTGTTTTTAAATATTTTTAAATTTCCCTTCGCTTAAATAATGTTATTCTTATTTTTGTTTCCACTTAATTTGCTCAGACCTCAGTAGGTTGGGTATTTTACCCCTGTGTCTATGTCCAGTGAGGACAACTTGAAGGTGGAGTTTGGTTTAAATTTTGAGAGCGAGTGGCTCTTTTAAAATTGAGTGTTGTACGCCTCGTGGAGGCTTTTCAGTGTAATTTGGAGCAAGGGCTCCTAGGCATGAATGGGGTTTTCTGCCCCTCTGTTGAAACTTGTGTTTGGGGTAAAACTGAGCTGATTGCCCAAGCAGTGTAAAGTCAGGGCGCGAAGCCCAATTCCTGTAAATATTGTAACTACCCTTTTTGATTTGCTACTTTGTACCTGCCATGCTTGTTATTTCTTTGTTTTGAAAAGAAAATATAACCTTGTTAAATTTTAAATTAATTTTGCTTTCGTAGCTGGAGACCTATTCACACCCGCACCTTCTTTCACCTCTACCTACCACGGAAAACTCCGTAACAATAATAATCAAAATATTTGAATAAAAGATGTGAATTGTAAGACTTGGCAAAATGAAATTGAAATTTATACCTAAGCCTACACAATATTAAAAGATAGAAACACGGAATATAAATATAATACAATGACGATGATAATGATGCAAAACGAAAACCGAGTTATAAACTCACTGAATGTGAATCCTAAACCTACACGATATAAAAAGGACAGAAACACGCAATATAAATATAATACGATGACGATGATAATGAAAATGGCTGAATAAATAAACTACAGTCCACAGCTGTTCTCAAATATGGATAAGCACACCTAGCACTCCCAACAGTACAACTGTTACCTCCAAACTCTTTCCGCAAAGTGACATACACACATTCTTCAGCTGGCCTATTAACAAACGAACAACGATTTTACGCTAATAATGATGAATATAGCTTCAGGTGAAACCTACTTACGCGTGAAATGAGTAGCCTATTAATTCATGAAGACGAACACAGTCAACGACACAAGAAAGCTGAATTTTCTCAAAAACCGTTAGAGTTACGAACAAAATGTATATGGCATTTCTTGCAGAAACTTTTAAATTTCAATGCCACACTTCGTTTTCCGATAGGGCCAATAGTTTACCCGTTACTGCAGTTATTTCAACCATTCTCAATCACTTCTGATCTGCATTTAGGACAGTCGCCCAGGAGGCAGATTCCCTATCTGTTGTTTCCCTAGCCTTTTCTCAAATTATTGCAAAGAAATTGGAAATTTATTGAACATCCCCCTTGGTAAGTTATTCCAATCCGTAACTACCCTTCCTATAAACGAATATTTGCCCCAATTTTTTCTCCTGAATTCCAACTTTATCTTCATCTTGTGATCATTCTAAGACACCACTCAGACTTATTCGTCTACTGATGTCATTCCACGCCATATCTTAACTGACAGCTCGGAACATACCACTTGGTCGAGCAGCTCGTGTCCTTTCTTCCAAGTCTTCCCAGCCCAAACTTTACAACATTTTTCTAATGCTATTCTTTTGTCGGAAATCACCCAGAACAAATAGAACTGCCTTTCTTTGGATTTTTTTCTCGTTCTTGAATCAAGTACTCCTGGTGAGGGTCCCATACACTGGAAGCATACTCTAGTTGGGATCTTACCATAGACTTATATGCCCTCTCCTTTACATCCCCATTACAACCCCTAAATACCCTCATAATCTTGTGCAGAGATCTGTGCCCTTTATTTACAATCATATTTATGTGATTACCCCAATGAAGATCTTTCCTTATAGTGACACTTAGGTACTTACAATGATCCCGAAAAGGAACTTTCACCCCATCAACGCAGTAATTAAAACAGAGTATTTGTGAAACTATCAACCTCACTTTTAATCCCATTTATCATCGTACCATTGGGTACTGTCCATCTCACAACATTATCGAGGTCATTTTGCAGTTGCTCACAATATTGTAACTTGTTTATTACTCTGAACAGCACATCATCGTCTGCAAAAAGACTTATCGCTGTTTCGATTTCTTTACACATATCATTGATATATATAAGAAAACATAAATGTTCAATAATACTGCCTTGAGGAATTCCCCTCCTAATTATTACAGGGACAGATAAAGCTTCGCCTACTCTAATTCTCTGAGATCTATTTTCATTTCATTTTCATAGCCTCCCGTTCAGTCACTCTTTTATTCAAGTCCAATTGCACTCATTTTTGCCACCAGTCTCCCATAATCTACCCTATCAAATCCCTTAGGTAGGTCAATCGTGATACAGACCATTTGACCTCCTGAATTTAGGATATCTGCTATTTCTTGCTGGAATCCTACAAGTTGAGCTTCATTTGAATAACCTTTCCTAAACCCAAACTGCCTTCTATCAAACAAATTACTAATTTCGCAAACATGTCTAATCTAAGTTAATCAGAAAGAATGCTTTCCCAAATCTTACATGCAATGAATGTCAATCTGACTGGCCTGAAATGTTCCTCTTTATATCTATCACCCTTTCCTTTATACATAGAGGCTACTATAGCAACTCTCCATTCATTTAGTATAGCTCCTTCATGCAAACAATAATCAAATAAGTACTTCAGATATGGTACAAAACCCAACCCATTGTCTTTAGTATATCCCCCGAAACCTTATCAATTCCAGCTGCTTTTCTAGTTTTCGACATTTATTATCTTACTGTAAATGTAAATGTATATGTAAATGGACATTATCCTTGTAACCAACAATCTTTAGATACTGCTGACTGAATCCTTCTGTCTTTTTAAGAAAAGATCCTCGCATACACACCCCCCTTGTTCATTAATTATTTCTGGAATATCCTTCTTGGAACCATTCAGCCAACGAGTCGGACACAAGATGAAAATAAATAAATACACAATAAACGTAATGGAATGCGGTCGAACGAAGTCTTGTGATGCAGGAAATATTAAATTAGGAAATGAATACTGTTACTTGAGTAACAGTATAACTACCGATGGTAGAAGTAAGGATGACATAAAATGCAGACTACCATAAGCAACGAAGGTCTTTCTTAAGAAAGGAAATTCGCTCACTCAAAACATTGGTATACAAATTAGAAATAAGATTTTGAAAACTATCATCTGGAGCGTGGCATCGTATAGAAGTGAGTAATGGTAACTCAGAAAGATAATAGAAACTTTTGAAATGTGGGGTTACAGAAAGATTATGAAGTTGAAATAGGTAGATATAACCGTGAATGAAAAGATACTGAATCGAGTTGGTGAGACGGGAACGAATGGGCAAAATTTGACCAGAAGAACGCCACACATTAAGACCCCCAGGGCTCGTTCAGTTAGGTTTTGAGAGAAGTGCGGTTTGTAAGAACGGAAGGGGTATATCAATGCATAAAGAGACGAACATATTAGAATAGATGTAGAATATACAGTAGTAGTTACGTGGGAATAGCACAAGATAGGGTAGCATCAAACCAGCCTAACGGACTGATGACTCAAACAACACTCTCTTTACTATCCTAGGCATTATTGTATTGTTGGTTTTCTTCAACTTTCATGTTCTTCTATGATTTACAATTAGCATGGCATAGATAGGTTATGTTCTGATTTCGAGAACTATTCGCAGGATTTTAATGACACCCACATTTTGTATTAAATAATGCAAATTTCACTGGAAGCTTTCGTTGATATGTCTATTATGTTTGTAACCGGAGTTTACTGAGTGGCACAATGTGAACAATATTTTCTTAATCTGTTACAATTCATCTAATTATGGAATGTTTATGTAATTATCTCCCGTTGAAATTCAGGAACTGGACATTAGCCTCTTTTACAAGATCTTGCCGGGAGTGAATGTGAGAATGAATGACGTAGTACTTAAGTATTTGCATATACCGGGCGAGATGGCCGTGCGGATAGGGGCACGTAGCTGTCAGCTTGCATCCGGGAGATAGTGGGTTCGAATCCCACTGTCGGCAACCCTGAAGATGGTTTTCCGTTGTTTCCCATTTTCACACCAGCATTTGCCTGATGCACCTTAATTAAGGCCACGGCCACTTCCTTTCCATTCCCAGGCCTTTCCTATTCCATCATCCCATAGTCGCCAGAAGACCTACAGTATATGTGTCGTTGCGACGTGGATTAAATTGAAAAAAAATTATTTACATAAATACTGGCATTAAGATGCGCTAAGTCACGTAGATCATTAGTTTCCTACCTAACTTTAGAACCAATGGTGTATATTATGTTATAATTTATTTGTTTGTTTTTAAATATTGTTAGAATCATCATTATTACCCACTGCCATCTAGTTACACTCAAAATGTTGTCAATATGTAATCATATAGCCCACCCCCATTTTTCAAAGCAAATTGTTTGTTAAAAGCTGCTCTCCCCTTCATCATCATCATCATTGTTGCCATAATCATCATGGCATTAATGTGTAAGAAAGACGATTTAACCTTTAGCATAGAATGTGGTTAAGTGTAAGAGAGGGCTAAGAGCCTTAACTTTGCCACTTATAAATAAATAAATAAATACATAAGTAAATAAATAAATAAATAAATAAATAAATAAATAAATAAATTAATTTAATTAAATATGCATACGTTCTTCCAATTAATGACGATTATGATGCCACAAACCATGTAGACCTACACAAATTTCTCTCTGGGTTTTTTTAAGTGCCTGAGTGCTTTGATGAATAAAATTAAATGAAAATTTACGAGAAGGTTACAGTGTCAATACGAATGTCGAAAAGCATGACAATTAACCTACTGAGAAAGTGTGCGTATAAAATTTTGCAGTTATTTAGCCATCGTCTTCCCTTAACGAGACTTGAACCACGGAAATACAGAAGTGGAAAGCTGATGTTTAATCGTCTGAAGCAGGAAGGGGTGTTCTTATACATAAGAACAAATGATCATTTAATATAAATTTGAGGCGTTCCATTCAGGCAGACAGCCTTGTAAGAAAGGAACCCGTAGTTAATTACCCGACAAGGAGCCATCTGGCGACCTGTTTCCGAGGGTAATTTATGGTGTGGGATAGAGAGAATGAAGACGACACTGCCACTAGATTGACCAGTGGTGATTTAGTGACTCACTCGCGCGCAACTCGCTCGGACCGGTTAGACTCGACTTTTCTTCAGACAGATGGTTGGCTGCTGGTCAATCAGTGGTCGGCGGGAGACTTTTGTTGGCCTTACAGATTTATGTCGCCGTTACAGAGGGCGTGCGGTGTGGTCACCTCTTCTGGGAGGCCAAGGTTTAACACACTATTAACTCTTGTCAAAATAGTGGTGGGGTTTCCGTACAGAACTTGTTGAGCGTCCTCAATGGTATTAGGGTCTCATTCGCTACAACTAAACAGAGATATCAATCTTAAAATATACTTGTCCTGATTTTCTATTGCGTAGTATTTCAGAAAGAGTAGAGGGGTCTTTCAATACCTCTACATCCACCTTCTCCTTATTCCTACTCTTTTTCCTCTTCTTCAAGTGTTGCGGTGATTGTTGTCTTCTCCATCGTATGTCCAATAACATGACTGGTCCAATTTGACCTCTGATAACGGCAAGGCATATTTTAACGTAGACTTACGTTCCTCGACAAGGGGCACATGGAAAGAAAAATGTTAAGACGCTTTTAGCGTTTGGGAAGAAGGCGTAAATCGCCGAGGAAATTTAACTTACGATTATGTTGAATGTCTCAGTTGGCAGACAAAAGAGAAGGCTACCTGTTTTAAAAGAAAGAACATATGAAATGTAATTTTCATGTAATAGCCCTTTAAGGTAAAGAAAAATTTGTGACGTCACACGCATACTCTGTTATAAGATGGCGCTGTGTTGACTCGCGCGCTGAGTTCGAGGTTAGCTGTCGTTGTGAATACATCGTGCCTGTAACAAATTTAATAATGGAAGAGAAAGGTTTGAGAATAATTTGGCAGAAACGTGCACAAGAAAGAGTTGAAGCGATTGATCTTACGTTTACTCGTAATATTACACCGAACTCTTAAATTATGTATCTCATATCACAGACCAATACTTCTTTTTCTACCGCTTTTCCCCACGCTTGTGCGGTCGAGGGTGCGAACTGCGTTGCACATGTGGATTTGTCCCTATTTTAAGGCCGGATGCCCTTCCTGATGCAAACCCTATATGGCGGGATGTAATCACTATTGCGTCCAGCTCCATGGCTAAATAGTTAGCGCGCTGGCCTTTGGTCACAGGGGTCCCGGGTTCGATTCCCGGCAGGGTCGGGAATTTTAACCAACATTGGTTAATTTCGCTGGCACGGGACTGGGTGTATGTGTTGTCTTCATCATTATTTCATCCTCATCACGACGCGCAGGTCGCCTACGGGAGTCAAATCGTAAGACCTGCACCTGGCGAGCCAAACATGTCCTCGGACACTCCCAGCATTAAAAGCCATCCGCCATTATTTTCATTTCATCCCTATTGCGTGTTTCTGTGGTGGTAAGTTAGTAATGTTTTATTTTACCTGGCAAGGTTAAGGCCTGAAATATACATACATTACATTGTATTACTTACAATAACTAGATCTAATAGACTACAAATTAAATTAATAATAATACAAGAATGGAGAGATTACATTAAGATGAAATAAATTAAGATTAAATTAAGATGAAATAAATCAGATATAATAAAAGGATAAATTATTAAAACGAATATCCTACGTGTAAAAAAATGCAGTAGGTACATAAAATTTGATTTTAAAAACAAATCGGTTAAGAATTTTACACTCTCTACCAGGACATCCATTTGGTAGTGTGGTGTATTGTCTGAATATGAAGAGGAAAGTGTTGGGGCAAACACAAATACCCAGGCCGCGTGCCAGAAGAATTAATCAGAGTCGATTAAAATCCCCCATCCGGCCGGGAATCGATCCCGGGATCCTCTAACCCCAAAGGCCTCAGCGCTGACCATTCAGCCAATGAGACGGACCACAGACAAATAGGCCTACTATACGAAGTTATTACCATATTCCAAGTGTACCACGCTCTGTTGAATAAAATGTATTATCCACATAATATTTGTCTCTTATTTCTAACAAATAAGTCTAAGCAACCTTCAAAAACCTTGCGGGCGTTACTATAGCGACAGCCTACCGCCAAACGTTTTAACACTCAATTAATAACAGTAGTCAATCAGTGCAAGAAACCTCCATGGTCTGACACAATGATTAGCCGGTTCGAGTCCTGTTGATGGAGAATCACCATCAGAATGTTGGCCGGCAAAATAGGGGAGATGATGGTGTGTGTTCAAAAGGCGCTATTTCCATCGAACGTTGCGAGGAAAAATCCATACAACGTATAATAAAAGCCTCATGGACGTAGCCTACCATGATCGGGTATGGTACAAATTTTAAGGAACTACATCTGTCCGGCTCCATGGATAAATGGTTAGCATGCTGACCTTCGGTCGCTGGGGTCCCAAGTTCGTTTCCCGACAGGGTCGGGGATTTTACATTCGTCTGCTTAATTTCTCCGGCTCGGGGGCTGGGTGTTTGTGTTCGTCTTCATTCTTCAGTTCCTCAAAGTCGATTAATAATTAATAAGCAGAAACATACAAAAACAATTCAGTGCATAATTAATAAACAGGAACGTACAAAATTGTAGCTGGATAAAGCCAAAATTTAACAACGAAAAAGGGGCATTGCGTTTTGCATGGTCTGGATTTCTCATGACATTCGATAGTATTCAACTACCAGGAAATAGCGCCGTTTGGAGAGACAGTTCTCAGTTTCTAATCACTAGACTGAGTGCCAAAACCCTAAACCTCTCCGCAGTGTTCACGTCAAGTGAGGGCATATGGCGTTTATGATGGTGATTCGTCCATCAGATGGAGACGTTACGCCTTGAGCAGACCCCTTGGTGCTGTTTGATAGGAGTAGGCTACGTGCCGGCAAAGGGTTTCAAGGGCCGATGACCTGCGATGTTAGGCCCCTTAAAACAACAAGCAAAAAACAGCACAAGGGTTGGACACACACACGAACAGTCAGTGTAATGCTATAGTTAATTAGCTATCCATTTTGTTTATTTCCGGTTTCGTGATATTAGAACATTCGATACCTAGACTCCCAATACACCTCTTATGATTCCTTCTTCCCCACATTCTTCGAGAGATGGTAGTCTGTGTTCATAATCCAACGACACTTCGGGCTTCCACTATTATTAGAAGTATTCGTATTCTTATTATTACTATTATTAACTTATTTCTATATATTTGTCACCTCTTCAATTAATATGCGTTTTCAAAAGAGACCCGATTGAAGATATACCTGGAAAATGAATTACTAAACCAAACCAAACCCCATGGCGCAACAGTCCCGAAGGGCCTTGGTCTAAGAAGCGACCGCTGTTCAGCCCGAAGGCCTGCAGATTATGAGGTGTCGTGTGGTCAACACGACGAATCCTCTTGGCCGTTATTCTTGGTTTCTTGACCGGGGCCGCCATATCACCGTCAGATAACTCCTCAGTTGTAATCATGTAGGCTGAGTGGACCTCGAGCCAGCCTTCACATCCAGGTAAAAATCCTTGACCTGGCCGGAAATCGAACCCGTGGCCTTCGGGTAACAGGCAGGCACGCTACCCCTGCACCGCGGGGCCGGCAAAATTAATTACTACGTGTCATTAAATATACTGAGGCGCTTCTCCGTATTTAAGCACACCGGTCCATTTTTTTTAAACCGTACCGGGGTTCATTCCTGGAACATTGGCCACAGAGAGAAAGATAACTTATAACCAATTACGCCAAGCAGCATATTATTATTATTATTATTATTATTATTATTATTATTATTATTATTATTATTATTATTATTATTGAAAAAACCTACAACCTGTTTTCCAGTCATTGACCGGGTCAGGGATGTAATGAATGAAGCATATATAGGCTGTTATTACAATGGGCTCGCCACTCCCAAGGTGATTTATTAATGAGTGATAAATGCTATGAAATGATAATGGAGAGTGTTGCTGGAATGAAAGATGACAGGGAAAACTGGAGTACCCGGAGAAAAACCTGTCCCATCTCCGCTTTGTCCAGCACAAATCTCACTTGGAGTGACCGGGATTTGAACCACGGTATCCAGCGGTGAGAGGCCGATGCTCTGCCGTCTGAGTCACGGAGGCTCTATTATTATTATTATTATTATTATTATTATTATTATTATTATTATTATTATTATTATTATTATTATTATTATTATTACGGCATGTGGCCCAGGAGAGGACTGGTGCAGATCAATCAAGTTAACGGCCTATAGGCGACCTGGGAATCTATGAGGATGGGGCCCTAGCTTACATGAATTCTAATGCTGACGACGACTCAATCTTCCAGTACCCGAGCCTGGAATCGAACCCGGAGCCCCTTGATCCCTAGGCCAGCATGCTCACGTTTTAACAATGGAGCCGGGCATTTTTTATTATTATTATTTAATAACAATAATTGTTAGCACAGGAAGAAACGGAGTATACAGTATTGTCAGTTATGCTAAGAGCTATTTTTATTATTATAGCAATAATTATGTCTTCTTCTTCTTCCTAACTTCGTCCTCAGGTACAAGGTACACTTTTTCTAACCTAACCTAATGTAAAGTTCCATTCCTCTGGACGGGGAAGCGGACCACCTGGAGCGGGACGCCCTGTCTTTGGCCAGGGAGATTTGATATGGAGGAGATGTATGGTGAGAGTGAGAGGGTTGGCGGCCATGGCCTATGCTAGGAATTGTCCCGGCATTCGCCTTTGTGCAAGGGAATGGAAAACCACGGAAAACCATTCTCAGGACAGCTGATGATGGGGACCAAAATCTCTCCGTCTCCCGAATACAGAAGTAAAAAATTCACGGTACAGCCGTGGCCACCGGTCCTCTGGTTGGTTGGTTGGTCTGTCGAACAACGAAATTTTGTTCTATCAAATAGGCAACATCCGTCGGGTATGCGTTGACGCTTTTTTATATCCGATGTAATCATATAGGAAAAAATACTTATTATATGTAAGTTAATCTCATGTCCAATACTGCTACTCAAAATCAGCACCATAACATTTCGGCACAAGTTGTACCAAACGCTGACGGAGTTCTGTGTCCACGTGGTAGGTCTGTGTTGAGTTACTCCCGCCCTCTACGGAGCAAGAGACACAATAAACACCAACTTTCTCCCCTGGTGTTAATAAACATCACACAATGCAATGTCCACGCATGGTCAGTCTGAATACTGACCACAGCTGTTAACTCTCGGACAATGCTCGTCTTTTGTAAATAGAGCACGCTTCTAGCTCAATAGAATTCGACACAAAGAACCAGCATGCTCAGAGGAAGTCATTCCATAAATTTATGGTCTTTACAGTCCCACTTATCTAAGTTGTTGATCTTATTAGTTTCTGAAATATATCCGAGAATGAACTGACCAAGTTACAATGTCTCTTTACTGTGCTTTATCACGTCAGAGTTTGAACAACGTATAACCAATGGCCGATGTGGAACGAACGCAGTACGTTATACAGAGGTAGCTTGCTTCCTCGTTGGATGAAATGTGAACAACTAGAAAGGGGATCGGTACAGTGTAACACATTTAAAAATTCGATTTTTCACATTATTTTAAAATTTATAACCCCACTCTTCTGGTTTATTTTGGTGAGATAATTATTTAAAGGGAGAGACCTAGCTCAACACGGGGAAAATAGGCCAATATTCATTCGATTGTTGTATATGCTACAAACGTTGTTGACATATGCTGCAATACTGCAGTGTTGGCATGCTTAAGAGCAATCAGAAGCAACTTTAATAATGTCAAAATTCTAATTATAACATTTTAAAATAAAATGTTCAAAATTTCCCGCCTTTTTAACAATATATCACGGTTTCCTTCATAACTCTCTGACTGATTCACGGATAATTATGATTTTTTCAGAGTTTCCTCCCATAATGTTGCACTACAATCTGTACCTCAATTCAGATCAATAGGATTTAAATTCGATTTTATATAACATTTTTATTTAAAAAAGCTATTAATATTTTCTAGTGCTCGGAATAAAAACGCGACAAAAAATCCAATTCACAGTCTATGTTAATGATTGAGGTTCATTTTGTAGCTGGAGGTTTGATACACATCTTAAAAAAGGAAAAGTACGAAAATTCTTATAAACTTGGAATTTATAAGGGAAACAGTGATATACCGTTAAAAAGGCGGGAATTTTTTAATATTTTATTTTATTAATTATTAAATTCTGACATTATTGAAGTTGCTACTGGTTGCCAGGAAGCATGCCAATACTGGGATATGTGCAGCAATTGTCAACAACAATTGTAGCATATTTAACAATCGAATGAATATTAACCTATTTGTTCCTTTGTTAAGCTGGGTCTCCCCCTTTAAATACCTCCATTCGTTTAGGAGTTATGATTTAAAGAGCGCGAATACGACTTATGTGGCACGCCGCACAAAATGCTAACATGTTTTAGTGTTTTTAACGTGTAATAAATAGGTCGAAAATCTGCCAACATACTATATTTTAACAATGCGCTCTAACAGTGAAGTATGTCACAATTAATTCTATGGCCATATTTCTTACAAATTTTATTAGGTTAAAGCAAAAAAAATCTTATTCTTAAAATTTACCTGTCTTTTGGAAATGTAATTTTCAGTAATGTTTGCAAAATAATATCATGAAACGTTCGGTCGCATGGACATATATTATTATTATTATTATTATTATTATTATTATTATTATTATTATTATTATTATTATTATTGCTAGTTGCTTTACGTCGCATCCCGACACAGATAGGTCTTATGGCGACGCTGGGACAGGGAAGGCTGGGAGTGGGAAGGAAGCGGCCGTGGCCTTAATTAAGGTACAGCCCCAACATTTGCCTAGTGTGAAAATGGGAAACCACGGAAAACCATCTTCAGGGCTGCCGACAGTGGGGTTCGAACCCACTATCTCCCGAATACTGGATACTGGCGGACATATATTATGTAATGCAATCTAATACCTCAATGAAGTAAAATGAGGGGGGTTCATGATGATTTCAAAGAAAAGAACCGGTGGGACACTAGACAGTGAAAAGTAACTGACACGGTAGTCTGTAAAGGTTTTCCATCCCAAGTACAGGCTATTAAAAGAGCACCGCTGCACGTGCGGGTCATTTTCTCAAAACTGTATATTTCAAACCTGCTTCCCTTGTAACTCCTAAATTATCCGGTGTCTTACAATTATTCTTTTCCCTCGTGTTCTTAATGATAGAGTCAACAAAACTAACCTAACTCATCATTTTTTTTCTAGTTGCTTTACGTCGCACCGACACAGATAGGTCTTATGGCGACGATGGGACAGGGAAGGGATAGGAGTGGGAAGGAAGCGGCCGTGGCCTTAATTAAGGTACAGCCCCAGCATTTGCCTGGTGTGAAAATGGGAAACCACGGAAAACCATTTTCAGGGCTGCCGACAGTGGGATTCGAACCTACTATCTCCCGAATACTGGATACTGGCCGCACTTAAGCGACTGCAGCTATCGAGCTCGGTAACTCATTATTATTATTATTATTATTATTATTATTATTATTATTATTATTATTATTAACAAATACATCGCAATTGGGAAACGTCCCGGTGGCAATGGTCACTTACAGCTGTGTGATAATAAGGTAAAGTTGTAACTGTTCGCTCTCCTAAGGTTCTCATTAGAGGAGACGAAAGTTATTTATTACCTGGGGACACATGAATATAAATATAACTATATGTGGCTTGCCCGCAAATTGCCACGCAAATAGAATCAATTAACATTCCATGGTTTGCCATTTCTCTATGTAATGTGTGGGCGCCAGCGATACAGTTTTAAACAAAACTGTAAAGCAAAATTTATATTTACTACCATAGAGACTTTTACTTAAATCACAGGGGTAGGATTTTAAATAATTAACCATTAAGTATCGCTTGAGAAAGAAAATTAACGCAATATAAAATACAAATGAATTTATTATACAAAAAAGAAAGAGATGAATCGGAAAAGTTCCTTTAAGCGTGGAGGGATTTAAGAATTTACGTTACTGAAAATAACTGTTGCTTGCTTTATCAAAGCAGAACTAAACAACAACAACAACAACAACAACAACGAAAGTACAACAAGCAGTTCTATAGAAAGAAAATATTACAAGAAATACTACTAGTTGAACATTCTTAAGTATAGGTTATCTAGTGCTTAACTTTACCGCTTACAATACTATAGGTTGAGCTTAGTACTAGATTAGCCTTACAATGATAAAGTAAAGTTAAAAACATAATTACCGAACAACAACAACAAAAAGAGTACAACATACAATCCATGGAAAGAAAATATTACGGGAAATACTACGAGTTTAACACTCTAAATCCAGAATCTTCATATACAAATTCACACACAACTTAAGTATTTCCAGTGCTTAACACTACGGCTTACAATACTACAAGTTGAGCTTCCTACTTTTTTTTTTTTTTTTTTGCTGTACGTCGCACCGACACAGACATGTCTTATGGCGACGATGGGATGGGAATGGCCTAGGAATGGGAAGGAAGCGGCCGTGGCCTTAATTAAGGTACAGCCCCAGCATTTGCCTTGTTTGAAAATGGGAAACCACGGAAAACCATCTTCAGGGCTGCCGACAGTGGGGTTTGAACCCACTATCTCCCGATTACTGGATACTGGTCGCACTTAAGCGACTACAGCTATCGAGCTCGGTGAGCTTACTACTAGCTTAACATTACAAGTAATAAAGTTAAAAACATAGCTAATTACCTAACAACAACAACGTCAGTTCAACAAACAATTCCTTGGAAAGAGAATACTACAAGAAATACTAATAGTTTAACCTTGTAAATCAAGCAGCAAATCATAAATTCAGTGTCCGTAATTTACAACCTTGACTTTTCATTTTACACTAGCACTAGTGATCATCTTAAATGACTTGATACCGGAAGGGAATGTATCAAAGACTGCTGCAGGTAATTTATTCCAATCCCTTATGGTCCTGTTTACGAAGGGAAACTTGGCCATATCCGTATGCTGGTTTATGGTCCTAATGTTACGCTTGTGACCATTGTTCCATAAATACGAGGGAGGTTCCAACCTATTCCTAATACTACTCCAGACATCCCTTCCCGTATAGCTCTTATAAAGACCTCAGAGGCGAGCTCTAGTTCTTCTAAATTCTAGACTTTCCCAATTAATGGTATTCCTACTATTCCCGGTTACGAAACGCATCGCTCTTCTTTGAACTCTTTCTAGGGAATTTATTAAACCTACCCTGTATGGATCCCAGTACGCAGATCCATATTCGATAATCAGTCTCATCAAACATTTATAAGCTTTACTTTTAGCACCGGGATTAGCTTTTTTGAGATTCCACCTATTAAAATATAACGAACTCCAGGATTTCTTAACTACATTTTCCACTTGCTCCGACCAGTTTAAGTCTTTTGTAATAGTAACACCTAAGTACTTACAGCCATCAGCTTCAACAACACTTTCCCTTCCAAGTTCGTAAGCCCTCTTTCCTGTCAATTTTTTTTTACTGAAACACAATTTCTTGCTTTTTCTGCTGTGGATTTTCATTCGATTTTCACGCGCCCATTTTCCAATCCTATCTAAATCCTTCTGAAGCAATAGTTCGTCCTCCTATTTCTGTATCTCCTGCTATGTAACGCAATCAGAGACGCACTTCCAGTTGTATCGAATCACCCATATCATTCATGAAAACTATGAAAAGAATTGGCCCAATAACGCTACCCTGAGCCACACCAGACGTAACGTTTACTGGAGAAGATGGCGTTCCTCACACCCCCACCCTCTGAGTTCTTCCATTGATGAGTTCTTGTATCCATTTCACAACTCTGATATCAATGTCTGTTGTTAAGGAGGATGTTCGCGGCTGTGAGCTTGCATCCGGGAGATAGTAGGTTCGAATCCCACTATCGGCAGCCCTGAAGATGGTTTTCCGTGGTTTCCCATTTTCACACCAGGCAAATGCTGGGGATGTACCTTAATTAAGGCCACGGCCGCTTCCTCCCAACTCCTAGGCCTTTCCTATCCCATCGTCGCCATAAGACCTATCTGTGTCGGTGCGACGTAAAGCCCCTAGCAAAAAAAAAAAAGAACGAAAAAAGGAGGATGTCATGGGGCACAAGATCGAATGTATTAGCAAAATCAATTACTACTACATCAATCCTTGACCCATTGTCGAACTTATCCGATATATTTTAAAATACGGAACAGAGCTGGCTTTCGCAGGAGAAACCTTCCCTAAATCCATGCTGCCCCTTAAATATAATTCCATAAGAGTGCCATTTTAACCTCAAATAATCTACTATTAATTGTTTCATTTGTCTGCATACGATTGACGTCAAACACACCGGTCTGTGGTTATTCAAGTCGCTCTTATCACCTCCTTTGTGAATAGGAACTACAATGGCCGATTTCCAATCTTCTGGAATCTTCGTGCTGTTCAGTGATATATTACATACTGTATTCTTATTAAGTATGGTAGGATCGCTTCACCCCCGAGTTTTTTTGCTATTTGCTTTACGTCGCACTGACACAGACAGGTCATATGTCGACCTAGGCTACGCCTAAGATTGGGAAGAAAGCGGTCGTGGCCTTAATTAAGGTACAGCCCCAGCATTTTCCTGGTGTGAAAATGGTAAACCACGGAAAACCATCTTCAGGGCTGCCGACAGTGGGGCTCGAACCCACTATCTCCCGATTACTGGATACTGGCCGCACTTAAGCGACTGCAGCTATCGAGCTCGGTACCCCCGAGTTTTAGTGCCTCTCCGGAAATAAAATCTGGCCCACATGATTTACGTTTTTCTGAGTTTAGAAAGACCTTTACGCAATAATGAAGCTTTAATTTGGAAATCATTATTGGTTTTCGGAAAACTGCCCTCGAATAACTGTACCGCCAGATTAAAAAACTTTCCATAGTGCTTATTTAATGCTTCCGCTTTATTTGTGTCTGTCGTCGCCAATAAATCCCCTCCTATACAAAGAGAAGGAATTGACTTGTTCTCTCCCTTCAAACTTCGTACATATTTAAAAGAAGGGTTCCAGGAATTTCGATTTTCATTTAGGATATTGTCAAGATAATTCTCTTCGGCCATTTTCTTTTCTGCTACCAAAAGCTCCACAAAACTTCTATACTCCGCTTTGCATGCATCATTATTATTTATTCTGTTGAACGCTCTCTTAGTCTTAAGTGTAAGCTTCCTAATAGTTGCGGTATAGTACGGCGGATCCGAACTTTCCCCAATTATATTTCTGGGAACGAATTTATTCAGTGCAGTATTTAAAATGATTTTGAAATTCTCTCAAATATCGTCCATCCCCTTGCCCTCCTTTATCCAATTAGTATAGTGCAATCTCAAATAGTTTGAAAACTTACGGAGTCTCCCCTCCCATAGCACCAAATAGTCGTAGGAATTCCCACATGCCTCGTAATACAAGTATCCCAAGAGAGATTGAGTACCACTGCACTGTGGTCACTAATCCCCTGAATTACGTCACAAGATATAACTATGTCATCCGGTCTGACTAGAAAAACATCTAAAAATGCTCGTTTACATGTATTCTTTGTAACGACTTGGGAAAAGCCATGCTTCCTGCGATAGGCGCCCCCCGAGTTGACCCAGCTCAGTTTATTGACGGTAGTTTTAGATCCCCTGCAAGTATAGTTCTTTTCCCGTAGCTTATATTCGCACATGCCAATCAAAGACGAGTGATCGTGTATAAACCTGATTTCATTACTGTTTGGAAAAAATATCTACATGCAAAGAATTGACCAAAATATGTTACGTAACACCAAATTTAAAATACTGTTTTTGCAAATATAATTATGGAAGTGGTCAGTTTTGTAGCTGTAACTTCGAACAGTGCATTTATAAAAAGCAGAAAATTAATATATTCATAAATGGCTCGTCTATGGAGGAGACGGTGAGCACCGACATACAAAGAGCTACCATTTGAACAACTAATCAGCGACTTTGACAATGCCAAAATCAGTTCTGAGAAATGTGCTGCCATAGTAAACAAGTAGCATGCTCCATTTTGATTGTTTCATTTCTGAGATAAAGAATTTTTAATATTTATATTTTTATATATTTAATATGCCCAAAGTTTGAGGGTTGTTTAGTGCACCGAACCCCTTCTAAACGACTTCTTTCTCCTTACCGTTTTCGAATTATCTGGGGTTGCACTATTATCCGCACACTTTATCTTGGTGAATTTACACCCTAGTGCTGAATCGGTCGACCTCGGCGATCTTCGAGATTCGTACTGGCAACCTTTGAAACACAAACTATGAATCGCTTAAGCATCGTTGCGCGACATCTGGCGTACACTTTACGTACTAGTACTGTTGTTGTTTACACAACAAAGCCAAAGTATAGAATTCATGCTAGGAACAAGATTCGCATCGATAAATGTTTTATAATGTTATATAATGTGTATGTGACATAGTTGTTGGCTTAAGATGATAACGGTTTAGAAATTTCATATCGATCGATCATATTCTCGATTCAATTCAGATTTCATTTTCATTCAGTTGGCAGCACTATCAAGCTCCCTCCTTACTCCTCACCCCCGTACACAAAAGCGCCAAGATAAAGTGTGCGGATAATAATTTGCATTAAAACAATTTTTACGGGAAGATGTCCTTCATGACGCAAATGTTATGTGGAGATATACCGAGTGGCCCAAAACATGATCCAGGCATATGAGCGTTAGAAGGCTGGTCAAACTGGTAAGTGATTTTCAAGAAATAATTTGATATCTCCCACCCCTATCATTTTACCAGCTGCTGAAATTAGCGAATCAGATCGCTTCGTGGACGAATTCAAATGGGCTTTCCAAGGCGAAGTTGTTAAATCTGCACGTGGATTAAGACCAACTTCGGAGCACCATTCGAATGAGAAGATATTCACCACAGGAGGGATTTGAACACGGACCTTCGAGCTGACAGGACAGCGCCTTACCAAGCACGCTTCAGTGACACTGGCTGAAATCCACGATGTGTTTATGTTTCAATGCTGATTTTTTAGCGCGGCTTTCAAGGCAATTTAAGTCACGTGAAGATGTAGCAACACCAACATGTAAAGCTGGCGCTAGAAATCGAATTATATTTTTCATATTATTTATCAGTACTGTATGACCAACACTCTAACGGTCATATACCCTTTTCACGTTGTTTTCGACCATTCTGTAGGCCTATATCACTACTGCGTGTTTTCCTGTGGTGGTTAGTAGAAACTGATAGCGGTAGTGGTGGTGATAAATGCTTTAAAAGGAAGTATAACTGGACAGCCATCCTCTATTAACACTAATCAGAGACAAAAAATGGAAGGGGCCCGATACTTCGAAAAATGGAGGTATCGGTCAACGAAAGACAAGGGCCACGAACAGTGTGAACATGAAAGACTCCCTAGCCCTCGGAACCTAATAGCGTCGAAGACGAAAAAGTACAAGAGTTGGCTGAGGGAGGTTGAATAGGACAGATGAAAGTGAGGAGCTTGGCACAAGTAAGTGGAAGGAATGCCAAGATTCAGCTAAGGGCCCCGTGGACGCCAATCAACGCTCCCAAGTTCAGAGGCCCTTGGGCCCCTTTTAGTCGCCTCTTACGACGGGCAGGATATTTTTTGTTTTTTAAATGCTATTTATTTGGGGCGTCGTTCTAGAAAGATCTCTTTTGCCCCTACTTTGCACTATATGATATGAACCTGCGTATATATGGAAATTGCGGAAGTGTAAAGTGTTGAATGTGCGTAAATGAACATTAAGGACGACACAAACACCCAGTCCCCAGGCCAGGGATATTAATCATTTAAAATTAAAAACCCCTGACCCGGCCGGGAATCGAACCCGCGGCCGCTGGGTGACAGGCGGAGGTACATGCAGGGGATACCGTGGGTGTTATTCTACCGCCCCCACCCACGGGGGATGGTGGTTAGCAGTCAAGGTACTTAGAGATTAGTAGTGTTATGTGCTGTATGCAAATAAATATGTGTATTTAAACAATCGCAAACAGCCAGCCTCCGGGCCGGACTAACACCAAACGAATTAGGCTGTTTATACATTTAGTGGTCTGTTCAACTAATTCGCGTAAAGTAGTAAGAAGACGAAAGAAAGCATGGCATGGAAAATATGGGTTTTTAAATCAGGTAAATCATATTTCCCTCCGGTTAATAATTTTGTGTGGCTATTTCTAGCCGAGTGCAGCCCTTGTAAGGCAGACCCTCCGATGAGGGTGGATGGCATCTGCCATGTGTGTGGGTAACTGCGTGTTATTGTGGTGGAGGATAGTTTTATGTGTGGTGTGTGAATTGCAGGGATGTTGGGGACAACACAAACACCCAGCCCCCGGGCCATTGGAATTAATTAATTAATCAACGAAGGTTAAAATCCTTGACCCGGCCGGGAATCGAACTCGGGACCTTCTGAACCGAAGGCCAGTACGCTGACCATTTAGCCAATGAGTCGGCCTTCCCTCTGGGTGAAAAAATGCTACACTTGCATACGTATACTACAGTAGGCTGCAAATCAAAGTACTGAAATTACAAACATACTCTGAACATCAAGATACGTCATTATAACACTTAACTTTAGATCATTTGAGATGTAATGCTGCCGAAGCCCGCTCAGAATATCATGGGTTCACAGAATACGTAACACTGAATTTACTCCAACGTATAAAAAACGAGCAAGGGGTCATGCACAACATCAAAACGAAGGAATTTGATTACTTTGGCCATATCATTCCATACGATAAATATAGACTCCTTCAGCTTATCTTACAACGTAAAATTGAAGGAAAGAGAAGTAGGGGAAGAAAGAGAGTATCTTGACAACTGAATCTACGAGAATGGCATGGGCTCAGTACCCCCGTTCTTTTTCGAGTTGCTGAGAACAAGAACCAGTTCACCCTGATGACAGCCGACATCCAATGAGGATATGTTACAAGAAGAAGTAAAAGAAGAAAGTGGCGTCATCAAACACGTATCTAACTGCGCCGATACAGCATTAACAAGTATAGTAACAGACGGCACTATAACTTAACACCTTTCAATTCAATAGAGTAGTGAATTTTCTCCACCAGATGTAAGTGACATGACTGATCACGCTTACTTTCATCCATCCGCAGCTGAAGGATGTTCTGTTCAACATCGTACAGCAATTTGAGCCCACATGGCCTTGATTTTTTCTAACCGAGCGCCTGGAAGAATAAAAAAAAATTGCATCGATACTGCGGAAGAACATAATTTCATTTCTGTGTAATTATCTCAGCAGTGGAAGGTGACAGGAAAATGATCATTTGTAGAAGAAAGGACAATGAAACGAAGAAACAAAAGCTACCGTATTTTCAGAACACGAATTTTTATATAGGTTGTGCGTGTTTTGTTTTAATGTCGCTCTGTTGCCAATGAAGGATGGCTTCACCTATCAATCACATGTTAGACTTAATACCGACGGACAAAGATAAAATAAATAAAAGAATGTCCACCGCCTGGCCTGTCGAACAAAGACACAAGTTTCAAATTGTTATTTCAACTCCTGTGTTTCGTACTATTACGTAAGTATCTACAGCAGAGTTCTTTTTTTTTTTTCTGCTAGGGGCTTTACGTCGCACCGACACAGATAGGTCTTGGCTAGGAGTTGGAAGGAATCGGCCGTGGCCTTAATTAAGGTACAGCCCCAGCATTTGCCTGGTGTGAAAATGGGAAACCACGGAAAACCATCTTCAGGGCTGCCGATAGTGGGATTCGAACCTACTATCTCCCGGATGCAAGCACACAGCCGCACGCCTCTACGCGTACGGCCAACTCGCCCGGTACAGCAGAGTTCCAGTGGCACGGCAGGACTTGGTAGGCTGTAGGCCGAGAACGAAATAATAACCTCTTATTTTCAGGGAATTTCTTTGACCACCAAACTATGGCTAAATGCTATACTTCTGTTCGGGTAAGATAACATACAACTGGCGCTAGAATCATCATAGCAAGGGCGGAGTTACTGGGGGGGGGGGGGTGTAGACACCCCGCCCCCCTGTCCCATGGAATTTTTACAAAATGAAAAGGAACAGAAACTGACAATAAACTAAACTAAACCAATATTCAGAGACAAAATTGTAAAATTGTAAAACCAACAGATCTGTTGAATCTATTTTCTAAGAAGCCTCCAAAATTGGGTTGTAGATTTTAAACTGACCGTACAATTCGCTGTAAAACTGTTGACATTGATTGTATTGTTTTCATTCTGTATTTTAATGTAAGTGTGCCTCTGTGGTGTAGAGGTTAGTGTGATTAGCTGCCACACCCGGAGGCCCGGGTACGATTCCCAGCTCTGCCACGAAATTTGAAAACTAGTACGAGGGTTGGAACGGGGTCCGCTCAGACTTGGCAGGTAAACTGAGTGGAGAGGGTTCGATTCTCACATTAGCTCTCCTCCACGACGTGGTTTTCCGTGGTTTCCCTCCTTTCCTCCAGGCGAATGCCAGGATGGTACCTAACTTAAAGCCACCGCCACTTCCTTCCTCTTCCTGGTCTATCTCTTCCAGTCTTCACATCCCCATACAGGGACCCTGTTCAGCATAATATGCGAGACTGCATGGGCGAGGTATTGGTCCTCCTTCCCAGTTGTATCCCCCGATCCAAAGTCTCACGCTCCAGGACACTGCCCATGAAGCAGTAGAGGTGGAATCCCTCGCTGAGTCCGAAGAAAAAGCCAGCCCTGGAGGATGAACGAATTAAGAAAGAAATAAGAAAAACACCTACATACATACATACGGTACATACATCCAAGGGTTAGACAAAATATCCCTTTCCCGGTTTTGAAAGGAGGTTTGTGGGTTTTTTTATCCACCTCTTCTTGGGCCTTCCTAAACTTCGTTTACTATTTAGAATATGTTTTACTATTTCAATTGGTGTGGTACATAGAGATGATAATGCTGAGATGGATGCATGGTGTCACCAGGATGGACAACCTGGGAAACGAGAGAATAGGGCGGGTTATAAGGTAATAGAAATTTCCGAAAATATCCAAGAGGAAAAACTGCAATGGTATGGCCATTCGACGATAAGCTGTGATGAGTTGGTAGGTAAAAGGATTGGCAGTATGGATGTCGAGGTGATCAGAGGACGAGGAAGACAAGGAAGGAAATGGCTGGACAGCAGCAACAAGGATTTGAGAGAGACAGATCCAAAGAATGGAAATGTGTTGAACCGAATTAACTGGAAGTAACTGTCCAGAAACGTTAACCGCGCATGAGCGAGAAAAGGTAAAGGAAAATAAACAGACTTGGTGTAATACTCTTCTCCAGAATTCAATGTGCATATTATTTCATTTCTCTATAAATATCTATTCTTATGTTAAGATCTATACTTAATTCGTACCTAAATCTGCTCAGTCTTGTAAAACTAATCAGGTAAATTTCATTTCAAATGCTTGGATTCTGCTCTCATGCTTTTTTATTTATTTTTAGGGCCTATGTGTCACAGCCTCAGAGTACAGACGGAATTATCAAACTTTTATAGAACTTCCGTATTGTATCTTATCGTACATCATTAGCCACGTCTGATTCAAAATGGGCGACTGCAAACAGCGTCCTTGTCCAGATTAGCAAGTCATTAAACTATGAGAGTCGTATTAAATGATTAACAAAGCAGCAGAGTGTTTGCACAGTAGCCCACAATCTTCAAAGGCAACATCCGTAGGGATTGCACTTTATGAAACGCAAGGGGCTACCTAAAGGTAGTAACGAAGTGCTCGGTTCGCCCGCAAGGGCGTTGGTTATATTCCCCGTCAGGAAGTCGAAATATTAAAAAAACTATATTTCAACTTCCGAAGGTGCATATGGCCCTGAGGTTCATTTAGCATACACAAAATGCGAGTACCTGGCGGCAAAGGCGGCCGGGTGTATATCGAACCATTCTACACTTCGAGTGCCGAGATTACGGATAGTGGATGTCTTTGCATTCCACCCCTCCAAGGGTCATTATGGTCTTTGCTTATCTTTATAACATTTTAGCTTCCATTGTAAAGGATACAAAAATACTGACAACCTAATACTTTTATATATTCGTATACTGCACTCGTTGTCAGGCTCCTTGGCTAAATGGTTAGCGTGCTGGCCTTTGGTCACAGGGGTCCCGGGTTCGATTCCCGGCAGGGTCGGGAATTTTAACCATCATTGGTTAATTTCATTGCCACGGAGGAAGGGTGTGTATGTGGTCATCATCATCATTTCATCCTCATCAAGACGCGCAGGTCGCCTACGGGAGTCGAATCAAAAGATCTGCACCTTGCGAGCCGAACTTATCCTCGGACACTCCCGGCACAAAAAGCCATACGCCATTTCATTTTCTTCTTGTTTCCAAATTTGGCCGCCTATGGACCGCATTGAACTTAAGGCTTTCTCTTCTTATTCTTCTTATTCTTCTCCTTCTTCTTCTTCTTCTTCTTCTTCTTCTTCCAGAACCTCTTCATCCTTTCACTTCTGATCTTCCTTTCTTTCTCAGATTTGACCAATTTGGGTCTACATTTTGGTGTTTTTTTCCTGGAGCCATTTCATTTTCATTTAAAGCACGTGTTCGTAAATCTTGTTTAACCGGACGAGGTAGCCGTGCGGTTATGGCCGCACAGCTTTGAGCTTGCATCCGGTAGGTAGTGAGTTCGAACCTCACTGTCGGCAGCCCTGAATATAGTTTTCCGTTGTTTCACATTTTCACACCAGGCAAATGCTGGGGCTGTACTTAATTAACGCCACGGCCACTTCCTTCCTACTCCTAGCCCTTTCCTATCCCGTCGTCGCGACCTGTCTGTGTCGGTGCGACGTAAAGCAGATTGTAAAAATAAAATTAAATCGTTTTCCTTGCTCACTCCTCAACGCTACGGTTCTTGTAGTCATACAAATGACGTGTGTGGTTTCTCAAATAACCGATTCAATTGTTCTGATGGTCTGCATATCCACATGCGGCTGGGAGGCGTGACCAGTCTTAAGGAAGATAATGGATAGGAAGAGCATTGTAGGGTAGGCTACGAGGTTTTGCTCGCGCAGCGAAGATATGTTAAATGATCATTGACCCAAGTTTCATAGAAATCTGTCCGGCCTAACCCAAGCAGGTTCCTTTTCAGTGAAATAGTTACGAACATTAGAAGCCTTTATCTTCCAGCTCTCCAAGGATTTTCAGCGATAGCATTATTATCAAAGAAGTTGATAGAAAATGCACGATCGAGTACGTATATATATTTTTAATGCTTTTTTCTAAACATTGTGCGATAAATAATTCACAGAAGCAAGGACCGATAATATTTCTACTCCGCTCTGAACTCACCAAGATTACACGTCCGTAAATTAGAATTTCTAACATTGAATTAAAACACTTTCAATGTTCGTGACAGGAACAAAGGAATAACATTTTGTTTAAGTTAATAACGCTTTACCAAAGATCTCGTTTGTATTATTGCCTATTGAATTCAATTTTAATAACGTAGTCAAACCAGTTTAAACACAGCTAGTTCCAAATATATTAATATATAAAAAAAATTAGTTGAAGAGATAAGATCTGTAAACCCTTTCAATTGGAAGTACACAATATACGGAGAGGAGGGAGACATTTGACAAATGACGGTGACCCCGTAGAGGCAGATGGATAGCTGCTTCTAGGTTTAAACCAAGTGAAAAGCTTGCTGCCATAAGAATATGACCCGGCCGTCTGTCTGACAAATAGCGGGCCATCCTTCAGCCCGACGGAGCCCGTAGCTGCGATCACTTGTCTCGCATTTGTCACAGCCACTGTCACGTCCAAGACATGCTTCGCGTATCCTTAACTGTAAACCTGACACCATCACGCAGTTTATGAGAAGATTCAATTCTCTGCATAGCTAATGGCAAATCGGAAAAGTCATGACTAGTTCTGTCAGGTATCGTTACAGCAAAAGTTTCACAGGAGTTTAAAAATTATAAGAATATTCTATTTTTTTAACATTACGTATTGTACGTTTCTACTTCTGACCTGCTCTGATGATTTCAATGCTGTCAATAAAGCTATTGGATGATCTTAACTTTGTCTCTCAACTAGGGATTCAGGGAAATTGAAAAATATTGAAATATACCATGAAGAATACAGACTGTTTCATACAGTCACAAAAGTAATATTTCCACTCAAAAATAATCTCAGCCCCCACTCTGTGGTGTAGTGGATGGTGTGATTATCTGGCACCACCGGAAGCCCAGGTTCGATTCCCGGCTCTGCCACGAAATTCGAAAAGTGGTACGAGGACTGAAACGGGGTCCGCTCATCCTCGGGAGGTCAACTGTGTAGTACAGGGTACGATTCCCATCTCAGCCAACCTCGAAGTGGTTTTCTGTGCTTTCTCACCCCTAACTTAAAGCCACGACCTCTTCCTTCCCTATTCCTTGCCTATCCGGTCCAATCTTCCCACCTTCCCACAAAGCCCCTGTTCAGCATAGCAGGTGAGGCCGCTTGGGCGAAGTACTGGTCCTCCTTCGCAGCTGTATCCACGACTAATTTTCTCACGATCTAGGACGCTGTAATTAAGGCGGTAGAGGTTGAATGCCTCCTTGAGTCCGGGGGAATACCCAATACTGGAGGGTAGACTGATTAAATAAATAAATAAAAATAATTTCGTACTGACAACATAACAAAATAAAACAATACTTTTCTCAGTTTATCCCAGTTATTTCTAGGGTTACAAGAGCCACCCAGGATCAGTTTAGTTTTGTTGTGGTTTTAAGATCGGATGCCTTTCCTGACACCATGTCATTTTTAAGACAAAAATCTCAACACTGAATCGACCAGGATTCGAACCTCAGCCTTCCTGAAGGGAAGCCTGCAGCTAAGCCACAATATCCTTCATTAAAGTGAGTTTTTTGTTCGTTTACCTCAAATACTCAATATTTAGTTCCATTTCTTAAGATATGGCTTTGTAGTTGGGTGTTACGTAGCGTTATTCATCGAAAAAGATGACTCTTGTTAAGGACAAATCATTACTCACTTCGACAAAGAAGAAACCGAGTAAATATGGATCCTACAGGAGATAAGGGCATTGAGATAATATCGAACTTAATCAAAGATGAGAATTTTCTTACTTCACTCTTATAAACGATTCAATATTTCCTCCCTTGCCTTAAGATATGAAACGCATCGATCTTTCCAAACATAAGACTATTGAAATATCGAATTAATTATTTCCTTATTCAAATAAATTACTTTCTTGCTTCACCTATAATCATTTTTCAATATTTTCTTCCATGTCTCAAGATATGAAATCAACACGAAAAATGTGGACCCTTTACGATATAACAGTTTTGAGATATCGAACTTATAAAAAAGATGAAAAATTTCTTGCTTTACCTCTAACAATTTCTCAATATTTTCTCCCTTTAACTTAAAATGCACCTGTCTTTCTTAACATAAGTTATTGAAGAGTATTGTCCGGCTCCCTGGCTAAATGGTCAGCGTGCTGGCCTTTGGTCACAGGAGTCCCGGGTTCGATTCCCGACAGGGTCGGGAATTTTAACCTTAATTGGTTAATTTCGCTGGCACTGGGGCTGGGTGTATGTGTCGTCTTCATCATCATTTCATCCTCATCACGAGGCGCGGGTCGCCTACGGGAATCAAATCAAAAGACCTGCATCTAGAGAGCCGAACTTGTCCTTGAGCACTCCCGGCACTAAAAGCCATACGCCATTTCATTTCATTAAGAGTATTGAATTATAGACTTCACAACATCTGTAATCAAAAATAAAGAATTATTACATCATCTGTAATAAGCTCTTCACGTTTACTGTCAACATGTTATTTTCCACAGACTTGTGTAAAACGCCTCCTTTCCCACCTTTTCTTCGGTCATCCCTTCTTCATCGATACCAAATGTATTAGGTCCTGAGGATTAAAAATTCCACCTCCTTTTATGCTTCTTTTTTTACCTAATCCCACAATTGTTCTTTCTTTGATTGGTGAAGCTGCTCTGCTTCTCTGTTTACTTGAATCAGTCGGTATAGAAATGAACCAAGTCACATTTTCTCACTTTTCAGGGAAAGGACAGAAAATATATTGCCGTAAATATGCTTCACGCTCATTCAATTATTGTAAAGAACGACTAACATTTTGATTTTTAAACTCTTAAAACAACAAGCACCTCCACCATTAATGTATGAGTTATCATTCTGTCAGTATAATTCCTAGTTCTTTCCATTTTATTCAGATCCCAAGTCTCTAAATTTAAGTGATCGGTTTTCTTGAACGCCTGTCGTTTAAACATGCTCCTCCGCGGTGCACTGCGCGGGGTTAAGTCCAAAGGTGAGACGAAGCTTCATTACAGAGACGAATGAGGGGTGATTTGTCTCCTTCCCTTCGGAACGTAATACAGAAGCTGCGGGGTTCGAGATCGAGTCTAGGTGATGGACAGCCTAGGCCATTAGTTATGTTTCACCCATTAAATCTCCTGTTTAGTTACCTCTCATAAGACAACTGCTAACAAACAATAACTTACTAGCTATATTGAAATTTCCCTTGCATTGGTGAGTGGGAAATAAACAAACACAGCACTCAACTACAGGCTGTTGCAAAAGTCTCCGTGCATAGGGAAAACGTTTTCTAGTTTCAATATATTTCAGTTTTAATGTTAAATGTTACTATTAAATAATATAATTTTACATAATGTTCTCAATATGTTGGACATTATATTTCAGAGAAGGATAAACACATTTGCGCTAATTTTGCCGAACATATCGAAAGATTTTTGGCGTAATGTGGCTGCAGGCTTCAGTGATGCAAAATTTCAGGTGAAGTATATTATTGACTTTCACCTGGTAGACTTCGGACTTCAAATATCCTCAGAGATAAAATTCGAGGGACATGAGGTCCGGTGATCGTGGCGGCCATTTAACTGGTCCTCGTTTTCTGATAGAATGGTTTGGAAAATACACATTTAGTCAGCCACGAACGCGGTTCGCACAACGGGCACGCACTCTATACTGTTAGAAGTACTCTGAGCATTTTCCATCTTCAATGAGTATCAGTGGCATTACGTGGTCTTGCAACATTCTCAGGTATATGTCTATCCATACTGCCTTCAGTGAATACCGGGCCAATTTGTCTGCACAAAAGCCCCACCACACCATCACGTGCATATTTATGCCCCCCCCCCCACCAATCCAATGAGGAATTGTCAGAATCCATTATCACACATTCTGTCTGTCTACCTTATAAAGAATAACAACGGAGATATTCACGATTATTGAAAAGAAAATAGTTATTCCTGTGTATGGTAGCTTTTGGAACGCCTTCGGGGGTTGCTTTCGTACGTGACCGGTTATTAATTCACACCCGAGAAACAGCTTCACCGATTTTCCGATCACTAGTGTTTTAGTTTTTCGTTTCCCATCATATTAACTCCCAGCATCACTGTAACCCTATCTTTACTTGTTTACTGTTCCTCACAAACCACAAATGCCATATTGCACAGTTAATGTTGCACAAAATTCGAGTTACCGAGTATTTTTTGCTTCAAGGGAGGAAATGTTTGCTTCGAGATATCGAGAAATACGTGTAACCGAATTTCGAGTAATGGATAAATAAATGCACGCGAAGAATAGGACAAACGACCGGGAAAATTAAGTTACTTCGAGATACTGAAAATTCGATTAATGGAAGTTCGAGATATCGAAGTATGACTGTATTTTAAAATTATATATTGTTAAGGTGGAAGCCATGATTTTCAGTGTCGAAATAGTAAAAATAAAACTATAAGTTTTCCATCCTATCGAACACAAGGTACAAATTATAAAACTCCAGTACTTATCTGACCGTACTAGTGTGTTATAAAATTAATTTTGTATTCGACAGAACTTAAAGGTTATTTTAAAACTAAATCATCATGCAATCAACATTGAAAGATTTACTTCCACAATTTTCTCCACATTCATCTATGCTTATTTCACGTCCTCCCGGTCTTGATAGAAGTCTTTCTTCAACAGATGTAGAAACTCTGCTCCAAGTTTGAAAACCTAGATCTTCGAAAACCCTGTTAGAATGACATGATCGGTCACGTACTGATTTTTTTTTTTTTTTTTTTTTGCTAGTTGTTTTACGTCGCACCGACACAGATAGGTCTTACGACGACGATGGGACACGAAAGGGCTAGGAGTGGGAAGGAAGCGGCCGTGGCCTTAATTAAGGTACAGCCCCAGCATTTGCCTGGTGTGAAAATGGGAAACCACGGAAAACCATTTTCAGGGCTGCCGACAGTGAGGTTCGAACCTACTATCTCCCGAATACTGGATACTGGCCGCACTTAAGCGACTGCAGCTATCGAGCTCGGTGTACTGATTTCTTAGTTCGGGTAGCTGGTGTTTACAGTTGACGACTGCCTACATACGATGCACTCGTACCACTGCTACAACAATGACCCGTTTTTTAAACAATATATTATCCTCATCATATAATAAATTATCTTAAAACAATGAGCAGCTGAAAGAAAATTAAACACATATATATCACAATCCGGCAGATTGGATGATATTACCACCTTTTTAATTTTATCTATCACCAGGCGAGTTGGCTCTGCGGTTAGGGGCGCGCAGCTGTGAGCTTGCATCCGGGAGATAGTGGGTTCAAACCCTACTGTCGGCAGCCCTGAAGATGGTTTTCCGTGGTTTCCCATTTTCACACCAGGCAAATGCTGGGACTGTACCTTAATTAAGGCCACGGCTGCTTCCTTCCCATTCCAAGGCCTTTCCAATCCCATCGCCACCATAAGACCTAACTGTGTCGGTGCGACGTAAAGCGAATAACAATAATAATAATAATAATAATAATAATAATAATAATAATAATAATAATAATAATAATAATAATAATAATAAAGCAAACTTTTATCTATCAAGTGAGGACTGAGGATAATTCGATAGATTTCCACCTATTTTCCTATTTCTGGAATCGATTTTAAAATCGGAAAATGTTCCAACATTTCGAAGGACCTAGCAACACTGAGTGAGCGTTATAAACTAAAGCATGAACGTTTTAAAGAGCGGGTTCGACGACAGTGTTCAGTATCGTATTGTAAAGCATGTCTAACAAGAGTAGTCTAACCTCGGTATGATGTCATCGAATGATGCCGTAGTGCCGCCATCTGGAGATAAAAGATCGCCGTGCTGCGCGGCTAACAATTATTGTAGCTCTGGACTCCAGTGTGATAGCACCTCTTGTAATATACGGTTTTATTTGTCTAGAGAGTTCTACAACATTTCAGAATTTTTTTCTGGGATGAAGAGCGACTTTCTGGAGCTCCAAAAAAGACCTAACTACCAATCCCAAACGTAGAGAGGCTTATTGGGATAGTTTCATACTTAAGGCGGCCGAGCGTCCGCGTTACAGGAGCCCCAGCCAAGTACGTCTACTTTCCCAGTTGTGGAAATCTGAACTTACAGTCTCTACTGGTCATGAAAACGCATTTTAATTTAGATTATCGGCCAATCGAAGCTTACACGACTCTGCGTGCTACAAATAGAGAGTTAACTTTGATATGGATCAACTAAATCCTGCGAGGTACAAAACAGTGTTACGCACATACGACACACCAGGATCATACAACTCTTCACTAACACGTAAATGGTTAAAGAAACTACCAGGAATTTTTCCATGAAAAATGGTACGTAAAGAAGAACTTAATTGACGCTTTGGGTAACAAAATGTAAGATGGTAGAAAAGAAAAAACTACAATGGTTAGGGCATGTTTGAAGAGATAATAATAATGTTATTTGCTTTACGTCCCACTAACTACTTTGTAAGGTCTTCGGAGACGCCGAGGTGCCGGAATTTAGTCCCGCAGGAGTTCTTTTACGTGCCAGTAAATCTACCGATACGGGGCTGTCGTATTTGAGCACCTTCAAATAGCACCGGACTGAGCCAGGATCGAACCTGCCAAGTATGTTTGAAGAGCAGAGGGAACTCTTCCAAATAGAGTACTCAGTTTACACCCTTCTGGAAAACGACGAAGAGAAAGTCAAAGAACAAAGTGGAAGGATCGAGTGACGGTCATGTTGCACAAGCAGTTACTGTGGAGATGCGAGGGATATCCGTGAACAATACAAGCAATTGTGATTGTCAGTAATTGTAACTTTACCGAGCTCGATAGCTGCAGTCGCTTAAGTGCGGCCAGTATCCAGTATTCGGGAGATAGTAGGTTCGAATCCCACTGTCGGCAGCCCTGAAAATGGTTTTCCGTGGTTTCCCATTTTCACACCAGGCAAATGCTGGGGCTGTAATTTAATTAATGCCACGGCCGCTTCCTTCCCACTCCTAGCCCTTTCCTGTCCCATCGTCGCCGTAAGACCTATCTGTGTCGGTGCGACGTAAAACAACTAGCAAAAAAAATGTAACTTTGATCTTCTACCATGGGCCTTAAAGGTCTGTTTAGTGTAACAAATGATGATGATGATGATGATGATGATGATATGGTGAAAATTTGTACAGAGACAAAAGAAGATGTGTATAAAGCACCGTGGGAGTTGGTAGAAGATTATTATTATTATTATTATTATTATTATTATTATTATTATTATTATTAGAATGTACTTTACGTCGCACCGACACATACAGGTCTTATGGCGACGAAGGGATAGGAAATACCTAGGAGTGGTAAGTAAGCGGCCGTAGCCTTAATTAAAGTACATCACCAGCATTTGCCTGGTGTGAAAATGATAAACCACGGGAAACCATCTTCAGGGCTGCCGGCAGTGGGGTTCGAACCCACAATCTTCTGGATGCAAGCTCACAGCTACACGCCCCGCACGGTCAAGTCGCCCGGTAAGTTAGTAGTATATAAATATTTTTCACTGTAAACGTACTACAACGTAACTGTTGTTGTTCAAAGTAGAAGTCATAAAATGGTAGCCGTTATTACGAGTAGGCTATGACATGAGTGAATCGTACGTAATAGCATTCCTTATGTTAAAGTTTGGGTCGTCAACCTATAGACTGCTTTCCAGACCACCTCATACTCCTCTAAACTTTCTGTCACGAGATAAAAGTTATTGCGACCACAATATGAAAGAAAATTCAGTCTGCAGCGATAAGAACCAAAGCCTGTGAAAATGAAACAGTTACACGGAAAGGAGTGAGACAGAACTCCTTTACAATTCTTATATAGAACACGGGATAAAGGAAAGGAGTTTGGGAAATGAATCACAGTTCAAGGAGAGGAATTCAAAACTCTGAGCTTAATAATGATAATAATAATGTTATTGGCTTTACGTCCCACTAACTACTTTGTTTACGGATTTTTCAGACGCTAAGGTGCCGGAATTTTGTCACGCAGGAGTTCTTTTACGTGCTAGTAAATCTATTGACACGAGGCTGACCTATTTGAACACCTTCAAATACCACCGGACTGAGCCAGGATCGAACCTGCCAAGTTGGTGTCAGAAGGCCAGGGCCTCGACCGCCTGAGCCACTCAGCCCGACAAACTCTGAGATTTGCCGATGAAATGGCTATCTGTGTCTGCAGAAGATCTGTAGAAATTGCTGAATGATATGGATACAGTCCTAGCGAAAGACTGCAACGTAAAAGTAAATCAATTCAAATAAAGATAATGAAATGTAGACGAATAAAGTCAAGTAGCACAGGAAATTTTTAGACTGGAAATTTTAATCTTATAGGAAGTAAATGAATATTGTCACCTAGGTAGTTTGGACGAACTCGAAGTAGAGTGCTACCTTTGTACTGTACGGTAGGTGATAGCTTCCCTTGCCCCTCGGCTTATACTACCCGCCGTACCATCCTTCAGGCAGCATGCATGCGTAATTTGTAAGATGGGATAAATACATTAGTGCACTGCAGCTGTACATATCACTTCACTGCGACTTCAGTACGTATTATTTACGCGTAATGTATAAGAAACAATTCTATGTTGCCTGTAGCACTGCACTGCAGATGTACACATTACTTCACTGCGACTTCAGTACGTATTATGCACGCGTAATGTATAAGAAACAATTCTACGTTGCCTGTATCACTGCACTGCAGATGTACACATCACTTCACTGAGTTTCAGGACGAATGCATGCTTTTAAGTTGTACAAAAACATCTGTTTGTAATCAAAGCCCTAACCCGTCCATCATTAAATATCATCTGAGGTACAAACATCCAATGTTCAAATTCATTTTATTTTTGAAATAAGAGGTATGAAATTCAACAGAATTGATTGTCAGATTGGTGATACAAAGCTAGAACAGGTCGATAATTTCAAGTATTTAGGTTGTGTGTTCTCCCAAGATGGTAATATAGTAAGTGAGATTGAATCAAGGTGTAGTAAAGCTAATGCAGTGAGCTCGCAGTTGCGATCAGCAGTATTCTGTAGGAAGGAAGTCAGCTCCCGGACGAAACTATCTTTACATCGGTCTGTTTTCAGAGCAACTTTGCTTTACGGGAGCGAAAGCTTGGTGGACTCAGGATATCTTATTCATAAGTTAGAAGTAACAGACATGAAAGTAGCGAGAATGATTGCTGGTAAAAACAGGTGGGAACAATGGCAGAAGGGTACTCGGAATGAGGAGATAAAGGATAATTAACGAATAAACTCGATGGATGAAGCTGTACGCATAACCCGCCTTCGATGGTGGGGTCATGTGTGGCGAATGGAGGAGGATAGGTTACCTATGAGAATAACAGACCCTCTTACGGATGGTAAGAGAAGTAGAGGTAGTCCAAGAAGACGATGGTTAGACTCAGTTCCTAACGATTTAAAGATAAGAGGTATAGAACTAAATGAGGCCACAGCACTAGTTGCAAATAGAGGATTGTGGGGACGTTTAGTAAATTCACAGAGGCTTGCAGACTGAACGCTGAAAGGCATAACAGTCTATAATGATAATGTATGTATGTTTGAAACAAGACGTTATTTTGACGTCGTGTGAATTCAGGGCCCTACAAATAATCAACAAAAGAAATATTATCACAGAAACACGCTGTATACATAAACTTATACTTTTTATATTATGTACATCAACACCAAGTTATTATCACTCACTAAAATAAATAAATAAATAAATAAATAAATAAATAAATAAATAAATAAATAAATAAATAAATAAATAAATAAATAAATAAATAAATAAATAAATAAATATTTTCTAAAAGCATTTATTCGACTGCATTCCATTATTTTTGTTCTGGATAGTGTGTGTGTCCAACCCTTGTCCCGTTTCTCAAAAGCGTCGAGTTTGAAGCGAGATGAACCTTTGTAGCCAGTCTTTACGACCAGATGCCCTTCCTGGCATAAAATTCATCAGAGGATTTAGTGAGATGAAGTTGTTGTTGTTGTTGTTGTTGTTTAAAGGGGGTGAATGACTTGATACATGATAGAATTGTAAGAAGGCAGATGGTGAAACTCTGTGCTGGCACATAGCCTACTCCTGTCGAATAGCACCATGTGGGTGGGGGCAAGGCTTAACGTCCCCATCCGAATGATATTCACTATCAACAGTGTCCTAAGCCCTCACTCTATATGAACACTGCAGAGATGCTTGGAGTTTAATACCGGCTTTTGACACGCAATCTAGTAATTATAAATTGTATTCCACCACCCGCCGGCCAAGATTATGATGGAGAATACTTTTTTCGACTAATGGGACTCGAATCGGATTACCACGGTGTCAGTCCATATAGACTTGACGCCTTAAAGATAATGGCCAGTAAACGAAATGTGTATCTACACGAATACAAACATCTAGTCTTCGAGCCATATGAATTAACCAGATGCAATTAAAATCCTCGACCTGACCGGAAATCGAAACGGGGTTCTCTGAGCCGAAGACTCAATGCTGACCATTCATCTAAATAGCCAGAAATAATAATAATAATATCAGAAATCAATAGACTCGTGTTAACTGCGTAGATAACAACCCTGTTACGTCACGTGATCTCCTGGGGGAACATCTCCAATCACTCCCGGACCATGCCCCAGGAGGCTGTAACGTATTGCAGGCAGCGCCTGCTGAAATGCCGAGGTGAATGGAGTGAAAAATTGGATTTCATTGAAATGCTAGTAGCATTTGGTCTGTATCGCTTTTATTCCTTCACAAATAGGCTTCGGGGGATACTAGATGTAGCAGAGGCAGAAGTTCCTTTGTGATACTGGGAAGAGTAAAAGGAATAATGTAATCTTAATGGTGAGTCAGTAGCAATGAATTTCTCACTTCGTGTCTTCCTCAGAACAGTGAACCGGTCTCTGCACATCTTAAAACACCCAATAATACGACCTATTAATTAAGCGTCAACGTTGTCAGGGATCAGTCGCTATACTTGTGCTCAATATTGGTTATTTAACCATTCCTTCCACACAAGTAGCATATGAGGTCCCCAATATAGTATGAAGAAGAAAAGAAAGGACATTGAAATATTAGTTAAATTTTTATGTGTTCAAGATTGTTTACCATCACGTGACGCATATTGTGCATAACATTTCTGAAGATTATTGAGCGTGTTAATTAGCAAAGGTTGCTCTACGGGCACAAGAAAAAACACACTATGTTCTAGCGTAAATTGGGAATATCAGCAGCTGGGTTTTATTGAATCCGTTTACCCTCCAGGGTTGGTTTTCCCCCAAATTCAGTGACATCTATCGCCTCAAGGGCAGTGTCCTGGAGCGTGAAACATTTGGTCAGGGATACAGCTGGGCAGGAGTACCTCTCCCAGGTCGCCTCACCTGCTATGCTGAACAGGAGCCTTGTGGGGGAGGATACAATTGGAATGGATAGACAAGGAAGAGGGAATGAAATGGCCGTGGCCTTAAGTTAGGTACCATCCCGGCATTTGGCCCGGAGAGGAAGTGGGAAACCACGGAAAACCACTTCGAGGATGACTGAGGTGGAAATCGAATCCCTTCTACTTAGTTGACCTCCCGAGGCTGAGTGGACCCCGTTCCAGTCCTCGTACCACTTTTAAAATTTCGTGGCAGAGCTGGGAGTAGAACTCGGGCCTCCTGGGTTGGCAGCTAATCACACTCACTACACTACAGAGGCTCACGTAACTGGGTAGTCTGCCTTGAAAACGGATTTTTTTTCAACATTCCTCATATGTAGGCATCTGGTACCATGAATCCGGGCAGAAGAAAGGGTACGGGAATAGAGTTCACGATAAATTAGTTGATCTCCAAAGTGTCATTATAGAAGACTTACCCACGGTGTGTGCTGTAGCTCCATCATGCTGCGTCCATTCTCGTTGGGGGTTAAGATTCTAGCACGACAACATTGGCGCAACTTGGAAACGTAATGGAAATTATCTTTAAACATCCGCTGAACAAAGCTATCACTCACACCAAGTTTCAGTGATGTTCGTCGCAGACTACGCTTTTTTACTGCAACACCTGCTGGAGAAGTCGTCGTTAATTCTCGTTCGTAGTGATAGTTCTTGGGCGCCCTGTTATGCCCTTTCCTTGACATAAGACTGATTCTGAATAAACCGGGCGAGTTGGCCTTGCGATTAGGGGCACGCAGCTGTGAGCTCGCATCCGGGAGATAGTGCGTTCGAACCCCACTGTCGGCAGCCCTGAATATGGTTTTCCGTGGTTTCCAATGTTCACACCAGGCAAATACTGCGGCTGTACCTTAATTAAGGCCACGGCCGCTTCCTTCCCATTCCTAGGCCTTTCCTGTCCCATCGTCGCCATAAAACCTATGTGTGTCGGTGCGACGTAAAGCAAATAGCTAAAAAAAAAAAAAGTCAATAACGGAACTTGTCAACGACAGCTAACACTGTTCTGTTATTTGGTGTCTCCTTATTAAATCGCTCTTCGTATTGTTCTTTAACGTGAAGCAAGCTTGGCCCATTCTGACGTTCCACTCCGTACGACCGGAAATAATGTTCCACTAGAAGCACCTTCTCCTCCGTTGTGAGAACCATTTTTGCAGAAAAGAACTTATTTTTCTTTTCTTTGCTTTTCCTACCTCTTTTCCCACACCTATAGAGTCGCGGGTGCAAACTGCGTCGCACATGTGGATTTAGCCCTGTTTTGCGGCCGGGTGCCCTTCCTGACGTCAACCCTATGTGGAGGGATGTAACCACCATTACGTGTTTCTGTGGTGGTTGGTAATGTGGTACGTTGGCTGAATATGAAGAGGAGAGTATTGGGACGGACACAAACACCCAGTCCCCAAGCCAGGAATCGAACCCGGCACCCTCTAAACAGAAGGCCAGTACGCTGACCATTCAGCCAACGAGTCGGACATAATTGCAGGAAACACAACACTCAATTCGCAGTACGTCGAACTATTATATATAATAAATATTTCGTTGCTAGGGATGTTTAGGTCGCATCTGTACTGAAAACTGTGATTTATTCTGAATGTAACCAGTTTGCACATAACGTACGTAAAACAAGGACATGACACATCACCGGTGAAAGATGTACTTTTATTCTAAACTAGCGAATGTACCCGTGCTTCGCTACGGTATTCTACATTGTATTCGAATATCGAAGTAAATAGTGTGCATACAGTAAATAAGATTGTTTTAAAATTGCATGTCTCTTAGCGTTATCCGAGAAAGAGCATGGGGAGTTCTCCGTACGTTGTTTCCAATGTAAAGTGTTTGTTATGGATTTGTGATATAACGGCAGGCTCACTTGCCTACTGCCATTCACAATCGAGTTGGGAAGTTTACATTATAATTGCAGGCCCCATTGCTTACTATGCGGACAGAATCGATTTGGGGAGTTTTCGTTAAACTGGCAGCCCCCCTTTCCTACTTCCACACAGATTACAGTTTTTATTATAATGGCAGGCAATTACCCTACTATCACTCGAAATTGAGTTGTGCAGTTATCATTATAATGCCAGGCCCATTTTCCTACTTCCAGCCAGCTTACTGCCAGTCACACCAAGTTGGTGAGTTTCCATCAAAATAGCGGGCCACTATGCCTAATGCCAGTCACATTTTAGATGAGGACATTTCTTTATAATGGCGGGCACTCTTGCCTACTGCCAAACACAATCGGGTAGGGGAGTTTTAAACAAAACTGCATGCTCACTTGCCTTCTGCAAGTCAAATCGAGAAGTGAACTATTCATTACAATTGTAGACCTTCCTTACTAATGACAGTTACACAGGAGTTGGAGAAGGAACCCTTTCATACTGCCAGTCAAAGTCTGTGTGGGGAGTACTGATTACAATAGCAGACCCACCCTTTCTCGATCGCTACAAATCGACATCAGTGAATATATATAGATCGACATACGAAAGTATATGCGTGTTTACAATATTGAAGACCTTCATTTACAGATTAACTGCTACTGAACGTACGTCATATCGACAAAGGATTATACCATAAGACACGCCGGATTTAGTGGCCTAAATGGCTGGTCCTATGATATGTCATCTATTCTTGGGTCAGATTGAGTTAGAAACGTGGAACAGGGTAACGTTCTTGTAAGATTATCTCACATTACATTACTTTTCGGATAATTATGTGACAGCTACATACATAGCATTTGGCTCATATATGGCTACTGGGTGGGCCAATTTTCGTGAAGAGTTTGATGATTCTGTATTTCATATAAGTAATCGAAGGTATGAATTATGCATGTGAAAATTCCAAATTGACTTAACATCCATTAATAGAGAAAAATCAAACGTAAAAGGGATACAGATACGGCAAAAAGTCATAAGACCAAGGTTGTAGATCATTCCAAATTGAACGGAGATTGTGCAATCTGTTATGTGATAGGAATTTCCGAAGATCTGCACCATCATTAAAATTGCCTGCATATTTCGATATTCTTCGGGGATAAAAAGTGAAAAATTTAATGATCTTGGATGTTTTCCGTTCGTTACAGGCTAAAACGTATAATTTTGTCAAATTTCAATTATCTTCTTTTTCTTCTGGCAGATTATGCCGCAATCTGGATTTTGGGCGAGGCGGGTAAAAATTAGGACTTTCAGGAAACTAAACCAAAAATTATGCAGATGGTCATTATTACCCCTTAAACAGAAAGCTGTACGGAAATTTCGCCAAAATAGTCAGTGTAGAGGCACACAGTCGTTACGATTTGATTTATATAGATAAGGAATCTGCTCCATGTAAAACACCTTTTTGGCTATGTCCGCTGGACTTAACCTGCAAAACTGACCATTCATGATATCTCCCTTATTAATCCTCCTGACGAAAAAATGCACATGAAAAAAAGGTTTAGAGGTGGAATTCCATCACGTTTGGTCGATTTCCAGTCAGGTTGGTCTTGTTCTGTATATATTGTGGAAGAGTAAAATCACCATTTCGGTTCCCTATAAACCGCCAGTCCATTCCGGAACATGAAATGTTATTTACGTTTAAAACCTACCTTTGGACAGGTGGATGCTAAATATGAATTTTGGTTCGAATGTCTTCAGTAGTTTTCAAGTTGTAAGGAATACGCTTTACACGCACCCGCTCGTGAGTTAAGTCCGATGGGACTTGTACAAAAAAACGGTCCGTTAATGATATCTCCCTTATTAATCCTCGTATCGAAATGATGCACATGAGAAAAAAGGTTTAGAAATTAATTTCTACCAAGGCAGGTAGATTTAAATTAACGTTGGTTGTGTATATTTTGTGGAAGTGCAAAATCACTCTTTCGGTTTCGTATAAACCCCCAGTCAGTTCAGGTATTTAGAAACAATATTTGCCCTAAAACCTATCAAGGACAGGTGTATTCTAAATATGAGTATTGGTGGAAATACATCCAGTAGTTTGTAGCACTCGCGTACATACGGCGTAATTAAGGAAGAAAATAATACAGTTAAGAAAGTTGAAAGTAATAGAAAATGGATTATAACTGAGGACCGCCGGATAACGACAAATATGTAAATGCCAAGTTAATGTATTGGAAAATCAAATGCCCCTCAATAAATTATGCTAGTGTGAGTTATGGATATAATAAAGCGGTATCAGAGGAGAAATTTAGGTCCATTGATTCCTAGGTAAACAAATAATAAGAAGATGACTAATGGTGTTATTACTTAATCTATTCGAAGGCGGTTATAACATCCAACTATATTCCGCCAATATCCCGCAGATAGGCCGATTGACGCCTCTCTTGCCTTCTACCCAAGGAACAACCACGAATTTAAAAGCATGATGAAGAAAATGGCAATACGTTACTTCCCTGCTGGCATGCAGTCAGAGACGTTGCCATGGTAACCTGTAAGTTCGTTGTCGGTCTGTCGGTCACTCAATGCAGAGCATGGTACCAGCAGAAAATTGTAAATTTCTCCGTCATGTAAAGAGTAAGGTAAATTATGAACATAACGAAAGTTGTTTATAATGAAGAGACGTTTCACGTACGGTAAACGAAGTTTACAGAAAATCAATAGTATAAGAGAAAATGGAGGAAAACCATTGTGGTTTTCCTATAAACCCCCCGTCTATTCAAAGATTTTAAAATGATATGCATATTGAAACCTTCCCCGGGACGAGTATACTCTAAATATGAAGTTTAGTTGAGATCTATTGAGCCGTTTCGACGTGATGGTGGAAAAACCATTCTGGTTTTCCTATAAACCCCCGTCTATTCAAAGATTTTAAAATGATATGCATATCGAAACCTTCCCCGGAAGGAGTATACTCTAAATATGAAGTTTAGTTGAGATCTATCGAGCCGTTTCGACGTGATGGTGGAAAAACCATTCTGGTTTTCCTATAAAACCCCGTCTATTCAAAGATTTTAAAATGATATGCAAATCGAAACCTTCCCCGGGATGAGTATACTCTAAATATGAAATTTTGTTGAGATCTATCCAGCCGTTTCGACGTGATGGTGGAAAACCATTGTGGTTTTCCTATAAACCCCCCGTCTATTCAAAGATTTTAAAATGATATGCATATCGAAACCTTCCCCGGGAGGAGCATACTCTAAATATGAAGTTTGGTTGAGATCTACCCAGTCGTTTCGACGTGATGGTGGAAAAACCATTCTGGTTTTCCTATAAACCCCCCGTGTATTCAAAGATTTTAAAATGATATGCATATCGAGACCTTTCCCGGGAGGAGTATACTCTAAATATGAAGTTTGGTTGAGATCTATCCAGCCGTTTCGACGTGATGGTGGAAAAACCATTCTGGTTTTCCCATAAACCCCCCGTGTATTCAAAGATTTTAAAATGATATGCATATCGAGACCTTTCCCGGGAGGAGTATACTCTAAATATGAAGTTTGGTTGAGATCTATCCAGCCGTTTCGACGTGATGGTGGAAAAACCATTCTGGTTTTCCCATAAACCCCCCGTGTATTCAAAGATTTTAAAATGATATGCATATCGAAACCTTCCCCGGGATGAGTATACTCTAAATATGAAGTTTGGTTGAGATCTATCCAGCCGTTTCGACGTGATGGTGGAACAAACAGACAAACAAACAGACACGAACAATTTTATTTATATAGATTGTTAGTCTACTCGTAATTTCAAACTTCGGATTCTAGCCAATGACAATACCTGGCATACTTTTATGACTTCTAGTTTTCACTCCAAAATCTTACTCCTCCAACTCCTCCTCTCTTCTTCTACTTCTTCTTCTTCTTTTTCTTTTTTCCAATTTGCTTTATGACGCACCGACACAGACAGGTCTTATGGCAACGCTTCGATAGTAAAGGGCGAGGAGTGGAAAGGAAACAATTGTGGCCTTAATCAAGGTACAGCCCTGGCATTTGCCTGGTGTGAAAATAGGAAACCACAAAAAACTATCTTCAGGGCTGCTGACAATGGGGTTCGAGCCCTCTCTCTCCCGAATGCAAGTGGTAGCTACGTGACCCAAACCACGTGGCCACATGTTCGGTTCAATCCAAATCCCAAAAAGAATTGAACAACTATTACAGAAATTGGGCACAGCTATCAGGCAAACTGGAGTTGTTGAGCATGATATCCCGAGGTCCTTAGATGGGACAGCAAAAAATCAAATTTGATAATTATTTTATTTTATTTACGTCTCATTAACTACTTTTACAGTTTTCTGAGATGCCGTCGTGTCGGAATGTTATCCCACATATGTTCTTTTACATGCCGGTAAGTCTAGCAACAAAAGGCTGATATATCAGAGCATCTTCAAATAACATCGGACTAAGCGGAAATTGAACCCGCCAAAAATTCAAGTTTGAATTCTTATTCATCTCATGTACATTTCTTCATACGAGGAAAGTTGATGCGTAGCATGTCACTTATGAAGAAAATTTGTGTCAGAATTCTGATACCAATTCCTCTGTTTACCGCTGTGGCTTGATTATATAGCTTTCATAGTCAATCCTAGGTAGTGGCTAGTAATCGGACCGAGCGAGTTGGCCGCGCGGTTAGGGGCGTACAGCTGTGAGCTTGCATTCGGCAGATAGTGGATTCGAACCACACTGTCGGCAACCTGAAAATGGTTTTCCGTGGTTTCCTATTTTCACACAGGGCAATTGTTGGGGTTGTACCTTACATTAATTAAGGCCATGCCGCTTCCTTCCCACTCCTATCCCTTTCCTATCTCATTGTCCCCGTAGCAACTATCTTTGTCGGTGCAACGTAAAGCCAACTGCAAAAATAATCCAAACATGGATAGGGTTCGGTAAATAAGTTTGCAGACGTTAAAGTATCAAAATATTTTTGTTTTAATTTACAACTTTCTATTGTCAAGAGCCACATTCAGTATAGCCACACCATTAAATATTGCTGCTTCTTATTTTTATTATTATTAATAGTAAGAAACTGTTGAAGTTCAAGTAGGTCTGCATCAGGGCTCTTCACTTAGCCTATACCTCTTCATAATGAAATAATTGACGAAGTGTCCAAGCGCATCCAGAAAGAAACCCCATGGCGTATGTTGTTTGCCGACGACATTGTGCTGGTGGCAGACAGTGTGGGTGCGCTTCAAGATAAATTTAACAACTGGAAGAATGTACTGGATGAAAATTTCATGTCAAGAACTCCAGTATGTTAGGATGGATAATCCACAAACAGATAAAAAACGAAACCGAAGATAGAACCGATCATTACAAGCTAATCCAGAATAATTTAAGAAATTTAAGACGTATTAAACCAAGATTGGAAATCCACAAACAGAGAGACAATTTTATAAATCTTGAGGAAGAGGAAATCGAACCAATTCTTACAATCATTCTTTCTTTTAATTACAGCATCGAGACCCTGGAATGCATTCCCAATGGATATTTGGCACCTTACTTCTTCCCATGAATTCAAATCTGCCTGCTGAAAGTTAATCCTGGGAACATATAACTGAGTTGTGTAAGTTATTGTGTTTATGTTGTGTGAATGGGTTTTCTTCATCTATTATGCACTTCAGTGATTATTCTTATTACTATATTTTCTATTTATAGTATTAGTATTGTCACACTAATCGTCGTACTGATATGTAACTTAGTCTTAGAATTTACCGAGCTCGATAGCTGCAGTCGCTTAAGTGCGGCCAGTATCCAGTATTCGGGAGATAGTAGGTTCGAACCTCACTGTCGGCAGCCCTGAAGATGGTTTTCCGTGGTTTCCCATTTTCACACCAGGCGATTGCTGGGGCCGTACCTTAATTAAGGCCACGGCTGCTTCCTTCCCACTCCTAGCCCCTTCCTGTCCCATCGTCACCATAAGACCTATCTGTGTCGGTGCGACGTAAAGCAACTAGCAAAAAAAAAGTCTTAGAATTATCTGGCCGTAGTATTATTTCTTTGTAGATTTTTGTCTTACTTTTACATTTACATATTTAAGTTTTATTGTTTATAGTGGTTAAGTGTAAGCGAGGACCGTGAGCCCTAACTTCGCCACAAATGTAAGTCAGGAATAATTAAATAAATAAATGAAAATTATGTATCTGTATCAGAATATTTATTTAGCGCAATAAATTCTGAGAGCAGATGTATGGTAGGTCTAGTGAAAAATAACAAGTTCCACATGCACATTGATATTTCCCTAGACCAATAATTAAAAGTGATACCATTTGCATTATTTATACGGTTTATAAAACTAAGTCCGCCTCTGTGGTGTAATGGTTAGCGTGATTAGCTGCCACCCCCGGAGGCCCGGCTTCGACTCCCGGCTGTGCCACGAAATTTAAAAAGTGGTACGAGGGCTGGAACAGGGTCCACTCAGCCTCGGGAGGTCAACTGAGTAGAGATGGGTTCGATTCCCACCTCAGCCATCCTGGAAGTGGTTTTCCATGGTTTCTCACTTCTCCTCCAGGCGAATGCAGGGATGGTACCTAACTCATGGCCACGGCCGCTTGCTTCCCTCTTCCTTGCCTGTCCCTTCCAATCTTCCCATCCCTTCACAAGGCCCCTGTTCAACACAGCTGGGCGAGGTAGTGGTCATTCTCCCCAGTTGTACCTCCCAATCCATAGTCTGAAGCTCCATGACACTGCCCTTGAGGCGGTAGAGGTGGGATCCCTCGCTGAGTCCGAGGGAAAAACCGACCCTGGAAGGTAAACAGATTAAGAGAAGAAGAAGAACTAAACTAAGTAAATAATGTGTAAAGTATAGCCTACATGTACAGATTACGTATTTTTTCACTGCTCATTCATTCTCTTAAACAATCACCCATCCATTCACTGATTTGTGCTCTCATGTACTTCCTTTCTTCCTACTAGTCTGCCGTTCACCTATTCCCTCAGATACTGAACAGACGCATGAAACTCTTCCTTTAAATAATATGTTTCTTTATGCACAATTGAAATTTTGGGAGCGTCAAGTTCTCCATTTCCCCTAAGAGCGAGTCCCATAGCTTCGCAATCGGGACAACTCCTCCTCTATGATCTCAAAGGTAAGCAAGTGATAAGCGGTGAAAGAACTAACAGTATAGAAGAAGAGAGAGATGAGAAGAAATAAGACTCAATAGAGCAAGACTTGCTGGACATGAGATCAGGATGGACATGGAGAGAATGACTAGAAGAGTACGGGAGACAACGTGTAGGACGAGAAGAATCCAAGTGGGATGTCGAACTCTGGAAGGACTGCACTGAGATGGAGATCAAGGTGGAGGGACAGAGAACAGGAGAAATAAATATATACCAACCAATATGCCAGAGCTCAATGACAGAGAAAGGTACAGGAATAGGATAGAGAAGAACTAGTGGGGGAGACAAGGGTAGAGGATACTGAAAATATCAGCTGAAGAACGGGAAAGAAGTAGAGAGAGGAAGAAGTGGTTCTGAGAGGAGGAGAAGAAAATCCAAACCATGACAAAGCTCTCCGTGGTCCTACAGAGGTCGTAACGAAAGAAGTAGAAATCAATATGACAGAGCCTCCGTGGCTCAGGTGGCAGCCCACCGGCCTCTCACCGCTGGGTTCCATGGCTCAAATCCCGGTCACTCCATGTAAGATTTGTGCTGGACAAAGCGATGGCGGGGCAGGATTTTCTCCGAGTACTCCGCTTTTCTGTCATCTTTCATTCCAACAACATACTCCAATATAATTTCATCTGTAATTCATTAATCTTTGCCTCAGAGGAGTGTGACAGGCTTCGGCAGCCAGCATAATTCCTATCCTCGCCGCAAGATGGGGCCGTTATTCATTCCATTCCTGACCCGCTCGAATGACTGGAAACAGGCTGTGGATTTTTATATCAATATAACAATTTATTGTACTCTTAAGAGAGCCTCCTTTGTCAGAGAGAATATCAAATATTTTTATTTACGAAACTGTAGCAAAATAATGTGCTGTAACAATTTTTGGCGCCCATACACCGGCGTCAAACAGGAGTGACGTGTTATTCGCGGCGCAGCGATAAATACAAACCGCGCCACAGTTAGTTACACCGAGCTAGATGCAGATTACGCCACCTATCTATTATGACACATTGTTAACATTTTCTATCAAACAATTTGTATTATCTCTGTGTAAATAAATGAGTGATTGGGGTGGGTGGGAGCACCGAGTAATTTGCATGAAAATTGACTGCACCATGGCGTTGGCTGGATTTGGTTTGTAAAACTACCGCTCCAGCAGTCAACTCTGTTCACAACATACAATGATCCTCGGAAGAATACGTATCACACACTCGAAAACAGATCGTCATTTCTGAGGTTAGTTCACTTCGTGTTGTTGTTGTTTGATTAATCAGTACATAGACTGGTTTGATGCAGCACTCCATGCCACCCTATCCTGTGCTAAACGGTTTTCATTTCTACGTAAATATTACATTCTACATCTGGTCTAATCTGCTTGCCATATTCATACCTTGGTCTGCACCTTTCGTTTTTACAGGGGCCGGTGACCTTAGATGTTAGGCCCCTTTAAACAACAATCATCATCATCATCATCATCGTTTTTACCGCCTACACTTCCCTCAAAAAACCAAGTGAACAAGTCCTGGGTGTCTTAAGACGTGTCCTATCATTCTATCTCTTCTTCTCGTCAAATCGTTCTCGTGTCACCAATTTGATTCAGTATCTCTTCATTCGAACTGCCCGTCTCACCTTCAGCAGTCTTCTATAACACCACATTTCAAAAGCTCCCATTCTCTTTCCTTCCGAGCTAGTTATCGTCCATGGGGCGAGTTGGCCGTGCGGGTTTACAATTTTCTGAGACGGCGACGTGTCGAAATTTTGTCCCACATGAGTTCTTTTACATGCCGGTAAGTCTAGCAACACGAGGCTGACGTATTTAAGCACCTTCAAATGCCATCGGACTAAACGGAAATCGAACCCGCCAAAAAATTCAAGTTTGAATTCTTAATCATCTCATGTACAATCCTACATACGAGGAGAGTTAATGCGTACCATGTCGTTTATGAAGAACAATGTTGTGTTCAGAATTCTTGATATCAATTTCGCTATTTGCTGCTATGACTTGATTATATAGGTTTCCTAGTCAATCCTATCTGTGTCGGTGCGACGTAAAGCCAATAGAAAATAAAAAAGAGTAATTCCCATCGAGCGAGTTGGCCACGTGGTTAGGGGAGCGCAGCTGTGAGCTTGCATCTGAGAGATAGTGGGTTCGAATTCCACTGTCGGCAGCTCTGAAGATGGTTTTCCGTGGTCTCCCATTTTCACACCAGGCAAATGCTGGGGTTGTACCTTAATTAAGGCCATGACCGCTTCCTTCCCACTCCTAGCCCTTTCCTGCCCCATCGTCGCCATAAGACATATCTGTGTCGGTGCGACGTAAAGCAAATTGTAAATATATATATCGTCTATGTTTCATTTCCCTACAGTGCCACGCTCCACACGAAAGTCTTCAAAAACATTTTTTTCTAATTCCTGTTATCAATGTTCGAAGTGAGCAAATTTCTTTTCTTAAGAAAGGCCTTCCTTGCTTGTGCTAGTCTGCATTTTAAGTCCTCCTGATTTCTGCTATCATTACTTATTTTACCACCCAAGTAACAATATTCATCTATATCCGTTTGAGCCTTCATTTCCTGATATAATATTACCTGCATTACCAGACTTTGACGACTGCACTCCATTACTTTTGTTTCGGACTTATTATTTTTTAACTTGTACTCCTTCCCCAAGATTCTACCCATACCATTCAGCAGATTATCCAGGTCTTCTGCCGACTCAGATAAAATAACAATATCATGGGCAAATCTCAGGGTTTTGATTCCCTTTCTCAAATTCCTTTCGATTTCCTTTACTCCCTGTTATATGTAAACATTCAAGGGGGGGGGGGGAGGCAAATTGCAACCTTTTAAGAAAGGTTTTCCATGTTTGTCATAGTCTGCATTTTATGTCCTCTTTACTTCTGCCATCGTCAGTTATTTTAGTATCCAAGTAACAACATTCATCGACTTCCTTTAAGACTTCATATCCTAATCTAATATGTCCTGCATCACCTGACTTTGACAACTGCACTGTGTTACTTTTATTTCGGACTTATTAATTTCCATCTTGTCATCCTCACCCAAGACTCTCTCCATACCATTCAGCAATTTCTCTAGATCTTCTGCCAACTCAGATAAAATAACAATATCACCGGGCGAGTTGGCCGTGCGGTCAGGGGTGCGTGGCTGTGAGCTTGCATCCAGAAGATAGTGTGTTCTAATCCCACTATCGGCAGCCCTTAAGATGGTTTTCCGTGGTTTCCAATTTTCACACCAGGCAAATGCTGGGGCTGTACCTTAATTAAGGCCACGGCCACTTCCTTCCAACTCCCAGGCCTTTCCTATCCCATCGTCGCCACAAGACCTATCTGTGCCGATGCGACGTAAAGCCACTAGCAAAAAAAAAACAACAATATCAGCCAATCTCAGGGTTTTTATTTCCTCTCCTTGGATTTTTTTATTTATTTATTTATTTCGTATGGCAAAAATAAGGCTACACAGGAAATATACAAAAAAAACTTATATAAAATATTTACATGTTTGGTTTCTTAGAATACAGTGTCCAGTGTACGCAGCCAGGTCACGACTTCTTCAGTGGCACTGTGTATTTCTTGGACAGATCCATGGAACCTTCTTCTTGGACACTCCATAGCAACATGCTGGATGGTCTAAGGCACGTTATCGCAGTCACACAGTGGACTCGTAGTTTTTCCCCATTTGAAGAGCCAGAATTTACATCTTCCACGATTTGTCCTGATTCTATTTAAAGATATCCATTCCTTTCTCAGTAAGTTGAAACCAGGCGGAGCTCTGCATGGAATATTGATTAAACCCAGGTGGTCGGGGTTTGGTGAGTTCCATTCTTCACGCCAGGCTTGATCAGCTTCGAAATGTGAGTTGACGAGCTTCTCACCAAGCTTCCATGTTGGGTTCCTGGATTTCAACCTCTGTCGTGTCTGAAGTTTGCAGTCGTGATGTAAGGGCAATTGAGGATCAGTGCGACATTCCTGCCATTCTTTTAGCAGAGCTGCTTCTCTTCACATGTGAGGGGGGGGGGGGGGTGGATGTTGGATAACACTGGCAGCCATTTCAGAGGTGTTGATTTGATGGTGTCTGATATTGTCCTCATTGTGTCATTCAGCTGAACATCAACTTTTGCAGTATGTGCACTGTTAAGCCATACAGAGCAGCAGTATTCTGCAACTGGGTAGACTAAGGCAAAGGCTGATGTTCGCCGAACTGTTGCGTTTGCTCCCCAGCCAGTTCCACTGAACTTGTGCAAGATGTTATCCTCGTTTTTAGCTTTGCAGCGGTGTTTGAGAGTACGACAGTGTCCGGTCTATTGTGACGCCCAGACATTTTGGGCAAGGATTATATTTTAGTTGCTGACCTTTGAATTCCACTTGAGGTACATATCTAGGTGAAAGCAGCTCACTTCAGTTTTGTTCAGGTTAGGTTTAAGTCTCCAGGTGTTAAAATATTTGTTAAAGTTATGGAGATCCTCGGTGAGTGCAGTTTCTGCTGTTTTAAAATCATTGGACTGGGCGGTCAGAGCTATGCAATCTGCATATATGAACTTCCGAGAGACAGTTACTGGAAGATCTGCAGTGTAGATGCTAAAGAGTAGTGGAGCGAGAACTGATCCTTGTGGTAGACCATCATTTAGTACGTAAGGCTTGCTTAGATTGCCATTTAGATGTACTTCAAATACTCTATTGCATAACATGTTGTTGAGAAGTGTCGCGAGGGTTTTATAAGGAATTATCTTTAAAAATTTCAGTATCATTCCTTGTCGCCACACCGTGTCATAAGCCGATGTTAGGTCCACAAACACTGCGATGGTTTTCTTCTTCTCCTGAAATCCATTCTCAATGTGGCTGGTGAGTGCCAATACTTGGTCACAGCAGCTTCTGTTCGGTCGGAATCCAGCTTGTTCGGCTGGTATGTGTTGGAAGGCTGTGGCTGAGATTCTGTTGTAGACCATTCTCTCGACTAGCTTGTAGCATATGCTTAAAAGTGCGATGGGTCGATAATCTTCTGGACTGTTTCCGCTTTTCCCAGGCTTCAGGATGGCAACTATTTTTGTTCTCTTGAGCATGGATGGTAGCCTATCGTTCCGTAAGATATCATTACAGAATTTAACTAGCCAGTCTAGAGTTCTAGGACCACAGTGTTTCAGGAAATCTTGATATACTCCATCTAATCCGGCTGCTTTACCTGTTTTTTTATTTCTTTCAGAGCTTGTGAAATCTCTGCAACACTGAAGTCTCCCGAAAATTGTGTGCTTGGTTCAGTCAGGGATAGTTTGTTTCTTAGCTCCTTCTTAAGTTTCTTAGTTTCAATTTTGTTGACATGAGAAGGTATCTTGGACTGACAATTCTATTGGCTACATCTGCTAGAGATACATTTGAGCTCTTATTAACATATCCTGGAGTGCTACTTCCGAGTTTTTCGCAGAAGAGCCCATACTTTTCTACTCGAGTGTTGGAAATTCATGCTGGATGTCACAGAATTCCATTTTTCTTTTCTAGCAGAATCCAAGCAGTACAATAGTTCGTCGGGAACACCTGTTCTGTTACTTTGTTGGTGTTCCTCATATAGCTCATCACACCGTCTGTATAACCTTAAAATACCCTACACGTGTCTCTCATGTGGTGCTAAGTAAGCAACGGCACTTGGCTGCTGGACCTTAAGCTCTGCTATACGGATATACCAGCAAACAAAGTATACACTACCGGGCGAGTTGGCCGTGCGCGTAGAGGCGCGCGGCTGTGAGCTTGCATCCGGGAGATAGTAGGTTCGAATCCCACTATCGGCAGCCCTGAAAATGGTTTTCCGTGGTTTCCCATTTTCACACCAGGCAAATGCTGGGGCTGTACCTTAATTAAGGCCACGGCCGCTTCCTTCCAACTCCTAGGCCTTTCCTATCCCACCGTCGCCATAAGACCTATCTGTGTCGGTGCGACGTAAAGCCCCTAGCAAAAAAAAAAAAAAGAGTATACACTACACTTCCTTGGATTGTCATTCCCTTTCCAAATTCCTCTTTGGTTTCCTTTACCATCTGTCCTATATAAACATTGAAAGGGAGTGGGGGGGGGGGCACAATTTGCAACCTTGCCTCACTCGTTTCTGGATTGTTGCATCTTTTTTACTTGTTATTTATCAATAATGGCATGGAGGTTGTCCATATCTTCATTATAGTGTCGTAAACTGTGGAGGAATTTCACAGAGCGTAACGGAATTTGATGGCAAAAATTTGAATATACAGAAAAAATGGCAATTTTGTTCGATTTAAAGTTTTGTGCTGTACAATTTTATTAATGTACTCAATGATTGTTAAGTCTTCCACTGGTAGTCGGTTATAGGGAAACCGCAAAACCAATGACGGCGCCAAAGTGAGGCATGCATGTTGTGGAGGGAAGTAGTTTTCCTTTGGGTTAGAAAGTGCTATTGCAGTATGACCTACAACATGAGCAGCACCCTTCATAACATATAGACGTACTTGTGTTCCAGCACCCGTACTTCAGCAACTTCCATAACAGAGACTGAGACGTCGGTGAAAGCTATATTTTACTTTGACGTGTGCCGAGGGATAGGTGAAAAAACACTGCATCCATCAATATCTGTATATATGACTTGACTTGGCACTTATTTAATCCTTTCCAATATTTACCCTTTTGAATTTCTTGGTCGTGAATATGTTCATAAGACAGATTCCTAACATACTTCTTGGTTTCTCTGTGCCAAATACACAGACACTAGTGCGAACTGTGCTGCCAATGTGGTGAGCTCATCGGCTGCGCTAAAACCCTGTATGTCGCTAATTAGCAGAGGCTTAGTGTTAGGAAGCGTCGTTAATGAAGGTGACACTGGTCGATAGAGCGCCGTGACTGTAGTTGTAGAACAACAACAAGAACTAGCAAACTAGCAAGTTAGAGAGATTTAGACGTAAACCATTAAACTGTAGTAGCTAAGGCACCTTGTGAAAATATCCCAATGTCTTACTTCACTGCTCAATGGTCAGTAGTCTAGTCTTCGGATCACAGGATTTCGGGTTCGATTTCCGGTCGCTTCGTAAGATTTTAACTGCACATGGCTTTTTCCTGATGCACAATGACTGGGTGTGTGTTCTGTCACCAGCATTCTCCACTTACATACCACACTACATTCTCCCCCCGTGGGTGGGGGCGGTAGAATAACACACACGGTATCCCCTGCCTGTCGTAAGAGGCGACTAAACGAGGCCCCAGGGGCTCTGAACTTTGGAGCGTGGGTTGGCAACCACGGGGCCTTTAGCTGAGTCCTGGCATTGCTTCCACTTACTTGTGCCAGGCTCCTCACTTTCACCTATCCTATCCGACCTCTCTTGGTCAACACTTGTTCTTTTCCGACCCCGACGCTATTAGGTTTGCGAGGGCTAGGGAGTCTTTCATTTTCACGCCCTTCGTGGCCCTTGTCTTCTTTTGGCCGATACCTTCATTTTTCGAAGTGTCGGACCTCTTCTATTTTTCTCTCTGATTAGTGTTATATAGAGGATGGTTGCCCAGTTGTACTTCCTCTTAAAAAAATAATCACCACCACCACACTACATTTGTATATCATCATCATCATCATCATCATCATCATCATTAAAAGCGTGCTGCCCTTTGTTTACAGGGGTCCCGGGTTCGATTCCCGTGAGGGTCGTGAATTTAAACCAAAATTGGTTAATTCCCCTGACACGGGGACTGGGTATGTGTCGTCTTCATCATCATTTCATCCTCATCACGACGCACAGGTCGCCTAGGGCGTCAAATCAAAAGACCTGCACCAGGCCTCTCCGGAGACCACACGCCATTATTATTATTATTATTATTATTATTATTATTATTATTATCATCCAAAGCATTCATTCACTGCCAATGTCATGGTATCTTCGGACTGCATTAAATTCGCGGATTGTTAGATGTCTCAAGAGACCAATTCTAGAAACACAACCTCTGCTGCAATGCTAGCACCTTAAAACTACATTACCACCTAAAAACTCGTGGTCATTTTTCTCGGGTTTTCCAGCTCATTTTACGATCACTTCTATTGGACCCGTGCCTTAGAATTGTCAGCTTAAAACTGGTCTCAAATTAGGTTTGACACATTTTGAAATACTGAAATGAGGACAACTTTCTCGACTTTCAATGAGCCGTTATGCAAGGTTTTTTTTTTTTAAGAAGTACCCATCGTATGTCAGCATTTCGGCGGCGGAAGAATGGGAAAGGGTTAGGAATAGGAAGGTGACGGCCGTGGCCTTAATTAAAGTACAGTCCCAGAATTTGTCTGGTTTGAAAATATGAAACCATAGACAAGCATCTTCAGGGCTGCCGACGGTGGGATTCGATCCCACTACCTTCCGAATGCTAGCTCACAACTGCGTCACCCGAAAAGCACGTTCAACTCGCTTTGTCAGCATTTAGCAACTTATCACAAGAAATTGTGTTTTTTATTATTGTATATTAAATATTTTGCAAATTTATTCAAATTTATCATGCGATATTATAAATACGGTATAAATTCTTTCGTGCCAGGGCTAAAGAATGGAAATCAAAGAGTAGCTGCATTTTAGGACATATGTTTGAAGTTTTAAAAACAGATACAGTATTAATTGTGGAGGGTTTGAAATGAATAGGCCTACATCAATATATTTCAGAAAATTGTATTGTTTTCTTCTGCTAACTGTTGAAAGATAAATCAGCGTCTTGTACTATGAGCATCCGATATAACATGGCTTATTCTCTTACTTATTGGCACGAAAGAATTCACATAAATACTTCCGAAATAAAATTGAAGTTGCAATCATAATACAAGGAAATAATTGATCAGTTTTAACGTGCGTTGTATTTTCGCAGTAACTTATAAATAGCTTTGAATATTATTTCGTAATGATAGATACTTTACCTTTCAACTGATGAGTAAATTCTGAAAACGGGTAACACCTGAGAGATAGTGTTTTGCTTGGAAGGATTTTGGATTACATTTTAGACAGAACACACATACGATGCAAGTAGATTTCACATTACCTGCCGTTGGTGAAACTGACCGTAAAAATATTCAATAGATAATATTACCAGTTCATTGAAAACTGCAAGGTTGCTGCATTGCATTATTGATTTAACATGGGAAAAACCATAAGACTGTATAAGTAACGATTCTAAATGATGTTGTCCACATGAAAGAAGACAACGTACGTAATTTCAGACTCGAAAGTGATAATTGAGGAGTGTCTATTCAAAAGGTGCTATTTCCACTTTCAAAAAATAAATCTGTATTTCGTCCACATGCATTACAGTATTTGACTATTATCTATTGCATTAAGCAATTCAGGCAAGAACGATGTCATTCCTTAAAAGCTGCACCAAATCCAATCACGGGTACATTCCAGGTGATTTTTATTTTACGTTTCTTGCGCTTTTTCCACAACTTTCTCAAGTTGAAATAGCACCGTTTGAGCAGACACTCCTCAATTTTGCTTTCAGTAAATAAATTTGTTTGCGGACGGTCATTTTCCTGCTCATAATGAGGGCATATGGCAATCTCCTCCTCAGGAATGTCATTTTTACTTTGCCTTTGATATAAAACTTCGATAGATTATACACGATGGATCATACATTAGAGCTTAGAAAGTGCAATACTGTTCATTGGTATTTTAAAATATATTTGGAGGAAACAATGTTCTACACCTTCGCTAAATGATCAGCGTACTGGGCTTCGGTTGAGGGGTCCCTGGGTTCAATTTCCATTCAGTCTGGGTATTTCAACTGCATAACTTATTGGTTAATTCCCCTGGCTCGGAGATTGGGTGTTTGCATTTATCTTAATGAACATCCCTTCTTATACGTACGATACAACACCAACCATCACAGTAACATGCAACAGTGAATTCATCCTTACACATACAGTATGTTTGGCGTCAGGAAGGCCATCCGGCTTCAGGCGTATCTGTCTCCAAAGGCTGGACAAGAGCAGTAAACGTACTAGGTTGTGACCCTCAGCCCCCTCGACTTTCTTGCTTTGTCTATAGGCTGCCTTACGCTCAGCATCGCACATTATTGCCTTATTCGATTCTCTTAGACTCATTTCCTCTTCTGGGTTTTGCTTGGACCTTCTTTAAATCAAGAAATAACCATTGCAGACATTTTTACGATATTCTCAATTATTTCACAATTATTTCACCTACTCACGTTTTCTTGTAATTATTATTACAGATATCTATGGTCTTGCGTAGAAAAACTTATGACACCTCACGGTACGTGCTATCACGTTACGGGCCCGAGTTCGTACGTACCGAACTTCGATTTCACCACAACATTTGTAATGCGCGCGTCACTCAGTTTTCCTCCATCTGACTTTCAAAACTATTTGGGATGACTTTTTGAACTTTCCTGTTTTCAAATTATATTTTTGCAAGTTTTTATGTTTTGAAATGAGTGAATAAAGTCTTATTTAGTAAACAATCGTCCACCTCCGTGGTTAGCGCTATTAGGTGCCGTCTTCGAGGGTCCGAGTTCAATTCCCAGCAATGCCAGAAATTTTAGATTGGAAGGAGGGCTGGTATAATGTTAAATAGGCACGGCACATGCAGCTCACCTCCATTGGGGGTCTGCATGGAAAGAGCTGCACCCCTCAGGGTGGGGACACGTCCCCCAGTTGTACTTCCTTTAAATCAGTAATCACCGCCACCATTACGTTACTGACCGATCCAGTATTGGAACGAAACGATAAACATATTCTACATTAATAATATATAGATATAGCAAGCGATATGTGAGAAAACCTACAGTGACAACGAAACGCTGGCATTAGGACTAATTACATCTAAAACATATACCTAAGTATAGACACAATTGAAGACAACCTCGGAATAAGGATGTAAGCAACAAATCAGTCACCGAACGAGTTGGCAGTGCGGTTACGGGGTTGTGTCTTGATTGCGAACAACTAAATATACCCTGTCCAGATTGCGAACAAGAGATTAATGTTGACGTGAGATACATGAAACAGATACAATTTTCAAAACAGTTCCATACGTAATTCTTGTTCGAGTAGTATTAACATTAACTGGTACATTGGGATGTTTTAGATAACCTAACCATATTTCAAAAATTATTTTTCTTATTGAAAAATGTTCAATTTAGTTTGAGGTAATTTTACCATTTAGAAGATTATCTTTTTTATTGTATAAAATAACTAGAGGGGTAGTTGTTTATGGTGGATTAGTTAATTTTTCTGCAGTAGTGCTCAAGCTGTTGAGGAAAGTCGTAAATGTAGATTTGTAACTACTGTCTGTAAATATATCTTTTATTTCAGATTACAGGATTGTTATATATTAGGTTAATTTAGAATGACAAGGCCTGACGGCTGCTTTTTTTTATTGCCAGAGATGGTTTGTGAATAAATTCAAATCTCCGTGGTAATAATTCAAGCGGCTTTCTAAAGAACTTCAGAAGACTGTAGGTGCCTCTAGTGATGCAAACTGCTGCCACAATCCACCTAGATAAGCATATATAAAATGACATATATAAAATGATATATTCTCGCTTAAGCGCCTCTACTTTATGCCTGGCCGCAATCTCGACTCATTAACGTGTGTTAAACCCAAATCATACCCTTCAGGCACCCACTTGTTCGCAATCTGGCCTCATTAATGTGTGTCAAACCCAAATCATCCCCTTCAGGTACCCACATCTGGACTGTTCGCAATCAGGACGACACCAGTTACGGGCGCGCAGCTGTGAGCTTGCATCCGGAAGATAGTGGGTTCGAGCCCCACTGTCGGCAGCCCTGAAGATTGTTTTCCGTGATTTCCCATTTCACACGAGGCAAATGCTGGGGCTGTACCTTAATTATTAATAATGTTATTGGCTTTACGTTCTAACTAACTACTTTTACGGTTTTCGGAGACGCCGAGGTGCCGGAATGTAGTCCCGCAGGAGTTCTTTTACTTGCCAGTAAATCTACCAACACGAGGCTGACGTATTTGAGCACCTTCAAATACCACCGGACTGAGCCAGGATCGAACCTGCCAAGTTGTGGTCAAAAGGCCAGCGGCTCAACCGTCTGAGCCACTCAGCCCGGCGTACCTTAATTAAGGCCACGGCCGCTTCCTTCACACTCCTAGCCCTTTCCTACACTCTCGTCGCCATAAAACCTATCTCTATCAGTGCGACGTTAAAAAACAGTCATTTTTCAGGAGGGTTGGAAATTATTTGTGGGGTTTATTTCACGTAGAAACTACTTGACCTATTTGCATATGCAAGTGTAAAATGAGGTCATCCATTAAAAACAAGACTTTCTTCATTACGATGAGACCTGCTAGGGACCACGTGTCAATTTCATTTCATCCTTCCTTCTTGCTTCCTCTTCCGTTCTTTCTAATATTCCTTCATCATTGCACTGTTCTCCTCAGACCACTTTGGACCAGGTTTACCTTCCATTCTGCTTTGGAATCCCTCCATTCTTAAAACTTTCTTTATAAAAAATCTCTCTTTCCGTATTTTCCTCTTCTCTTATTTTCCTTCTTTCTAAACCTTTCTTGACCTCTTGTATCCTGCTCGTTGTTAACTTTTCTCCAAAAGGTACTTGAATATCTGGTTTGTCAATCTGTTACCACACATTCTACAGATATGTCCAAAAACAAGCAATCTCCTTTTTTATTATTATTTCTGTCAAATTACAGTATCTATGTTGTGGTATATTTCCTTATAACTTCTTATTTTCTATTGTTCTGTTGTTTGCATTGGTTCTAAGAATTTTCTCATGATTCTTCTTGTTAGAATTTCCAGTTTATCTATAGTTCAAAATATTTTATTGTTACAACTTCAGTTTTTTACAAAAACAATGTGTGAGTAGGAAGTGATATAATGGAAAATAATCTGCAAGTACGTCTATACATAAGTACAACCTGTGACAATAAAGTACGGTGAATAAAGTCAGAACGGTCAATCCGGCAACACTGGGGACACACAACGCTCCACCTGCGTAGCAGCAGGTTTTGACCACCTGCTCCCAAAGTTGTTCAGTTGAGCATCGTGTGCGTGCCGTCTAAGACCTGTTTTGACACAGTGCGTGTTTAGTACGTTGGTTCTGAACTGCGAACAGGAACATGAACGAGAAAAATATCAATGTGCAGTTTTGTTTCAAGCTTGGCAAGACAACGGAAGAAACGCGTGCGATGCTGATACGTGTTTATGCACTGTCCTTGAAGTGTGTGTACGAATGGCTCGCCCGTTTGCGAGGAGGCCGGGAAAGTGTTTCTGACAACCCCCGTAGCGGAAGACCGGCGACCGCCGTCAGTGACGAAAACATTAAGAAGGTGAGGGCATTAATCACGAACGATCTGCGATTAACTGTGCGCATGATAGCGGATGAACTGCAGGTTAACCCTGAATCCGTGCGACAAATCGTTACCCAGAAGTTAGGGAAGAGGAAAACGTGTTCTCGTCTTGTGCCACATAACTTGACTGACGATCAGAAGCAGGCACGTTTAGAGGCTTCACAGGATTTTGTCGAAACGGCGGACAAGACACCAAATTTCTTGAACTGTATTGTCACTGAAGATGAAACCTGGTGTCTCAGGCACGACCCTGAAACGAAACGGCAAAGCAGGGAATGGCGTTCTCCGGGATCCCTTCGTCGGAAAAAAGGTCAGAGCCGAAAAGTCACGCATCAAACTAGCTTTGAAAGGAAAGAGATCTGACGATATTCCTGACATCCAACGAAACATGACGAGGCTTTTGAACACCATCCCAAAGCAAGCCTTCTTGCAAAGTTTCCAGGACACATATTGCCGATCTCAGCAGTGTGTAGTTATGGGAGGGGACTATTTCGAAGGACAGTAAGGTCACTGTCGTGCATTGTTCATCTATGTTGATAGTACAGGACTATTCACCGAACTTTATAGTCACAGGTTGTATATAACAGAAGATAAATCCTGGACATGTACTTCGGACACGAACGATAGCAAATAATATGAGGGTAATAATAAAATAACAATAATAACGTTAAACATGTCAAGAAAATATTTTTATGTATAGATGTGATTTCGTCTACGGTCTTTATTTAAGCGATCTAATACACCTGGTGATGAACCGACACAAGCACTGTCCACCATTTTGACTGATGTTCCATCCTTACACCTCCTTCCTGTACCGCTTTTCCCCACATCTGTGGGGTCGAGAGTGCGAACTTTGCCACTCATGTTTTACGGCCATATGTCCTTCCTGTCGCCAACACTATGTGGAGGGATGTAATCACTAATGCGTGTTTGTGGGGTGGTTAGTAGTGTAGCGTGTTGTGTTGTGTTGTCTGAATATGAAGAGGGAAGCGTTGGGACAAACGCAAACACGCAGTCCCCGGGTCAGAAGAATTAATCAGAAGCGATTAAAATCTCCGACCCAGCCGAGAATCGAATCCGGGACAGTCTGAACCGAAGGCCTCAACGCTGACTATTCATCTAATGAGTTGGACTGATTTCAATCCTCACAGCATGGAGGACAAAGTTCCACTGGCTGTAAACCAACTTGAAGTTCAAATGTAATAAATACGATGACACCACAGCATAGAGGCGTGATTATACACACTGTTTCCACCGAAGTCTTACTTTTCAAAAAATGTGTTGCTTACATCCTTATTTCGGGGAGGTCTTAAATTATTTCGATACATAAGGAATGGCTCAATCTCCATACACGTGTTTATAGACACCAGCAGGGGACCGGAATTTATTTTTTACGATTGTTTGAATTGGTATTATGGTACGGTAATCACCCCGTGAAATACAAACGTTAGTAAAATATTTGCATGGAGTATTTTTTAAATATCAGTGTAATTTGTGGCAAGCCTAAAAATAATATAATCGAATTAAAGAAAATATACTTTCATAGCATGCAATAATATTGCCTTAAATATGGTTAGAGAGCTAAATTAAGGGTAAGCAGAAGAAAAGAAGAAGAATAAAACTATCTAGAAAATAGGAAGAAAATATAAGATACCGGTACGATATAAGATGTTTTATTTATTTCGGCAAAGTTAGATATGTACTCCCTTTCTAACACTTAACCAGTCGTAACCTAACACACTCGTACTATAAACTAATACCTCTGTATAAATAACATCCTAACGACCGTGTGTCTCTACATTGGCTAATTTGGCGAAATTTTTATTCAGTTCTCCGTTTCAGGTGTAATACTGACAATCTGCAATTTTTTTAGCTTTGGTGTCTGTTTATTTGAGTTCTCATAACTTGAAAATTACTGGATATATTTCTACCAAACTGCATATTTAGAATCCACCTGTCCTTGGGTAGGTTTTAGGGCCAATATTGTTTCTAAATCCTTGAACTGACTGGGGGTTTAAACGAAACAGAAACCGTGATTTTGCACTCCTACAAAATATACACAAGCAATCTAATGGAATTCTACCTGCGAAGAACGGGTACAAATGCTAGTTTAATAATAATAATAATAATAATAATAATAATAATAATAATAATAATAATAATAATAATAATAATCAAAATAATGTTATTGGCTTTATGTCCCACCTGCAATGGGGTAGCGTGCATGCCTCTTACTCGGAGGTCCCGGGTTCGATTCCCGGCAAGGACAGGGATTTTTACCTGGACCTGAGGGCTGGTTCGAGGTCCACTCAGCCTACGTGATGAGAATTGAGGAGCTATCTGACGGTGAGATAGCGGCCCCGGTCTAGAAAGCCAAGAATAACGGCCGAAAGGAATTGTCGTGCTGACCACACGACACTTCGTAATCTGCAGGCCTTGGGGCTGAGCAGCGGTCGCTTGGTAGGCCAAGGCCTTTCAAGGGCTGTAGTGCCATGGGGGACGCCGAGGTGTCGGAATTTAATCCGGGAGGAGTTCTTTTACTTGCCAGTAAATCTACCGACATGAGGCTGACGTATTTTAGCATCTTCAAATACCACCGGACTGAATCAAGACCGAACCTGCCAAGTTAGGGTCAAAAGGCCAGCGCCTCAACCGTCTGGCCACTACAAGAAAAAAACCCGTGGTGGTGCAGTTATGATGGGCCTTGGCCTACCAAGAGACCGCTGCTCAGCCCAGAAACCTGCAGATTACGAGATGACCAATGGTCAGTGCAACAAGTCTTCCCGGCCGCTACTCAGCGTTTTCTAGCCTGGCGTCGCTATCTCGTCGCCAGATGGATCCTCAGTTTTAATCACGGAGGCTGTGTAAACCTCGAACAACCCCTTTTTTTTTTTTTTTTTTTTGGCTTTGCGTCGCACCGATACAGATAGGTCTTATGGCGACGATTGGATGGGAAAGGCCTAGAATGGGAAGGAACCGGCCTTAATTAAGGTACAGTCCCAGCATTTGCCTGGTGTGAAAATGGGGAAACCACGGTAAACCATTTCAGGGCTGCCGACAGTAGGGTTCGAACCCACTATCTCCCGATTACCGGATATTGGCCGCATTTAAGCGACTGCAGCTATCGAACTCGGTAGAACAACCCTCAAGTCCGGGAAAAAATCACTGAACTGTACGGGAATTGAACCTGGGGCATTCGTGTGAGAACCAAGATCGCTGCCCCTACTCTCTCGAGCCCGCGCACTTAAACATCAGGTAAACGAAATAATTCACTCTTCTTTACTTCGCCATTAATAAAAATAATGAGACGAAGAAGAATAAGAATAAGCATGTTAACAAAAATAAAAGTAATAGTATGAATAAAATAATGTAACTGATGAATCGAAAAGGACAAGTCAATCAGCTGCTTAAACGAGGACACAGGCTACTGCGTAAGGTCTTGGGCAACAGATGGGTTGACGGGCAGGTTCGACAGAAATCTAATAAACAAGTATACATCAAGATGCAACCGATAAGAACAATTAGAAAGGGAAGTTTGCTGTTTTATTGGCTCATCTTCCGCATGAATAATGGCCTGCTCTGAAAGAAAACCAAAGGCATCTAAGTTGAGATGGTTCCAACAGTGTGAGAAAGATCTGAGAGAGGTGGTCATTATGGAGGATAAAACCAATGATAGGGTTAGTTTCATGGTTTTATGGTGGAGACAGAATCCGGAAGACGGAGAGGCCCTTTACCAGAGGAGTGAAAGAAAGCACTGCTTGATGGGCTCAAGAGATACTGACAGGATGTCAAAGCCGACAGACGAACAAGACACAGACACTGAAAATGAGATTGGTTGTTAACACGCGATCAATAGAGTCTCAATTCGAAAAACAAAAAAGAACAAAAAATGTAACCGAGTGATATTAAGATAGAATCATATCATATATATAACACCCACCGTACGTACATAAAATGCCTATGAATATTACATTCGAGTTGATGTAACTAACACTAATAAAAATAACTCAATTCTCAGTGTACTAGATTTAATAAAAGGACGGGATATAAAGATAAGAATTTCAAGAAAATTCACCTTAGTTGTAGAGATGAAGAGAATGAATAATATGAAGATGAAGAAGAAGAAGAAGAAGAAGAAGAAGCAGGAATAAAATTATGTATAGCAGGAAGAGAGGCATGATAGCGAGGAATAATGAGGAGGAAGTAACAGACGTTTGATTCATATTTGCATAGTACTTATACACGGCAAATTTAAAACGTAAGTAATCAGACGTGCCTCAGTCGTCTACTAATAAGAGATTCTATTGTCGGACTACGGAGGAGGGAAACAGAAGAAGAAGAAGAAGAAGAAGAAGAAGAAGACATTCTGGGTAAGTTCTGAAGTTATCACTTAAGTGCCAACGTCATCATTATCACCAGAAAGTATTCAGTCCAATGAATGGTTAGTTGTCGCGAAATGATTCGACGCCATTCAATTGGTAGCTCTTCTCTTCAATGTTATTTAGCTTTCCACTTTAATGGGTTAAAAGATCTGTTTTATGAATGAATTCTTAGGTCCTCCACGAGGTGTTTACCCAGTGATATAGCCTTCTGCATTGGTTGTCGCTAATGGAGAAAGGTGTAAAGCGTGACCCCACAACACAGATCCCTTTTCCCTAACTCTATGCAAAATCTCAGCATTTTTTATCTAATCCTCTCACGTAACTTAAAACATGTTACAGAAGCACCAAATTTCCAAGGCTTCAAGATGTTAGGTATTACTTTTATTAAGCGTCCACGTTTCCAAAGCATACCGTTATACGCTCCAGATGAATGCATTTAGAATCCTGTTTATGCCTGTTTCCTTGATTTAATCAAATTTTGCTCGAGCAATCCCATTCTTGACATACGTCACGCACCTATTACCCTCAGTAATTTTCTGTCGTAAGTAGTTGAATATTTTAATTTGTTCCATGTAGGTGCCATGTATTGTTAAAAACATAATCTTTGTAGACTGTGATGTCGCTCCGTATTTGATATTTGGTGCGTTAACCTTCGTTTCAACTGTTTCCATTGTAGACGCAATTTTGGAGATTACTAACAGAAAGAAAACTGAAGTTCCTATCAATATACTGTAGTTTGATCGTCGATTAAAATAATTCTGTCCAATCTTACATTCTCCTTCACACCTCTCTCCATGCCTTCTAGTGCTTCTTCCATCGTCAGATCACTTCAAGCATTGAAGGAGACTAGTGAGCGGCAACATCCATGTCTTACTCTCCTCCTAATGTGTAGTGGATTCGAATGTCCTTTCTTAATTTAAACAACAGGCTTCTGATCATCATAGAGGTCGCAGATGAGAGTAAGTAGTTGTTGTTCTACTCCTATCTTGCGAAAAATGGATCAGTTTGTACCAGGATACTCTGACGAAGGCCTTTTCGTAGTCTGCGAAATGGGCATGCCTCTTTATCTATCAATCAAACGTTTAGCGAGGAGTCTTAGACAGATTAATCATTGTACGCATTTAGAAAAATGTTGTTCTTGGAGAGACTCACAAGTCACTAAGTAAATGTTTACATAAGACACTTACCTTTCATTCCAAAATGTTTACCCTTCTTGTGGGGTAAATGAGGATAATTCTCGGTAAATGTAGCGAGTGATATGTGAGATAATAAAATGTTGGCAAGAGTGGTTACCTCTAATACATAAGAATAAAATGATGACAGTGCAGAAAAATGGATCGGTTTCTAAAAATTCAAAACAGGACAGTAATAAAAATGAGTTCTATGTAGATGCGAACGCAATATAAACTATCCTCTTAAATAATTCGTTGTAATCTAATGCGACATCTATTTCAGAATAACATTGCCGCAGCCTTTCCACAAATCCTCCATAATTACAGTTCTGTCATGTTCTCAATATTCAATTTTCCAAGCCTCCAGTATATTAATCATATCCAAAAAAATGCAATTACCAATATATATGGCAAGTATCACAAAGTGCTTTTTTTCATTTAAAACAAATCGTAATTCTGAGAGTGAACGTGAAATAATATCCCTTATTTGATTCGCATTAAAAGAACAACGGATGGAAATAAATCGAGGGTGAATCATTAGCTTTAAAATGCCATTTAAATTAAGATTAGCATTATTGTAATCGCTGCCTGCCCACTGGTATTAAAACAGAGAAATGCGTGGGAGCTGTGTTTTGTTGTGCTTGGGGTGGATCTAGTTATGGGTATTAATGAGCAGTACGGACGTCGATGGTTCAAGATATTGAATTTTTTGGAAATTCACACAGCACACATCTCCCTTGTAATACTTAAGGGAGGTGTGCCTAATATCACACCTATTTTAAAGAACATTCAAGAAAATCGACTCTGTTGTCACTGACACGTTATGAGAAGGGAACCTCAAAATATCAGGAAAGGAAACGCGTTTGACTCCTAAATGCGTGGTGGACGACGAATAAAAACCATCTTAAATCGAAAAATATAACCGACTAGGTCATAATACCTTGGAGAAAGAGAAAAATCAGGCCAAAACCGGTAGAGGCATAATACTAATCTAATTAATAATACTAATCTTCCGACTACAGACAACAGCGAACCAGACAAAATATGTAATTTATAATTTGGTCCTCTTTATCTAAAATTTGAAAAAAATTATAGTTCACTGATATTTTATCATCATCATCATATTCATATTCATTTCCCGTTTCCAGCTTTCCAGGTCGGATTGTGAATCAAGGACCTCCATCGCTGCCTGTCTCTCCACCAATCTTCTCCTTTTTTAAGTACATCTTCTGGTTTTCCTCCCCTCTTCTCTATGCTCTCCAAATTCAACATACCAGTTTGTCGGAGCGAACCAGGCCAATTCTCCGCGCTCACCTAGGTCACAACGCATATCATCTCGTCACGTTCTTAAGAAGTACCGTGAAATTTAAGGCTCTGGTTGGTCTTGTAAGATGCAGTACTGCACACCAACCTAAACTGGGTCAATCTCTTCACCAGTACATAATTATCACATCCTATACCCTTCCTAATCTGTTTGTCATACTGATCTCTTGGTCTCCATTTTTTTTTTTTTTTTTTGCTTCACGTCGCACCGACACAGATATGTCTTATAAAGACGATAGGATGGAAAGGGCTAGAAGTGGGAAGAAAGTGACCGTAGCCTTGATTAAAGTACAGCCCCAACATTTTTCTGGTGGCAGAAGGGGAAACCACGAAAAACCATATTCAGGACTGTCGACAGTGGGGTTCGAACCCACTATATCCCGAATGAAGGCTCACAGCTACGCGACCCTAATCGCACGGCCACTTGCTCGGTCCCTTAGTCTCCATTGGCCATTTTTATCCCATACGTCTCTCTCCAAATCTAAATGAACAAATTCTGCGTGGCTCAGAGCGTGATCAACGTGACGTTCTTCAGACAAAATATGTAATTTGTAATTTCGTCTTCCTTATCTTCTTATTCTTCTTAATCTGATTAACCTCCAGGGTCGGTTTTTCCCTCGGACTCGGCGAGAGATCCCACCTCTACCGCCTCAAGGGCAGTGTCCTGGAGCTTGAGACTCTGGGTCAGGGATACAACTGGGAAGGATGGCCAGTACATCGTCCAGGTGGCCTCACCTATGCTGAACAGGGGCCTTGCGAGGGGATGGGAAGACTGGAAGGGATAGAAAAGAAGCGGTGAGGAAGCGGCCGTGGCCTTAAGTTAGGTACCATCCCGGCATTTGTCTGGAGGAGAAGTGGGAAACCACGGAAAACCACTTCCAGGATGGCTGAGGTGGGAATCGAACACACCTCTCCTCAGTTGACCTCCCGAGGCCGAGTGAACCCCGTTCCAGCCCTCGTACCACTTTTCAAATTTCGTGGCAGAGCCGGGAATTGAAGCCGGGCCTCCAGGGGTGGCAGCAAATCACACTAACCACTACACCACAGAGGCGGACCTTCCTTATCTAAAATTTGAAAAAACATATTTCTTTGATATTTTATCATCAACATCATTTTCATTTCCCGTTTCCGGCTTCCTGGGTCGGGTTGTGGATCAAGGACCTCCATCGCTGCCTGTCTCTCCACCACTCTTCTCCTTTTTTAAGTACATTGTAACTCCCCTTCAAACTACTGAAATTCCTGAACAGATAAACGTTGACTCAAATAAGTGTAAATAACAAGGATAATGGGCGCCACCTGCAAAACACTTGCAGGAATATTTAATTATGTAGAGCAACGAGCCACTCCCTCTCCCAAGGCGACGGTCATCAGGCTGACGAGGCTCCAGACTTGCTTTGTAACCTTACCTGTTGCTATATAACCCCTGAAATTAAATTTGGGTAACATGCCAGGTTCAGCCTCACTCCACTGACAAAAGACTCACTTAAAGTTTGATTCTATGATTTTACTCCCAGAATAAGAACTAATATGTGACAAACACCAACAAAAATAAACACTTATGCAACCCACTTAGTGCTTGCTGTTTACATAGAGCTAATATACACAATACTATACAACAAAATCATCTCTACAAATCGAACATCATTATACTTTTAACATACCTCCAGGTAAGAGCCCCACTGCACTCCGCTGTTACCGTGAATCCTAATCTGGTAGAGAAAAGTACGACGACTATTTCTCTACATATGGATGCAACCTTCTTTACTAACAGCATCCCTAACCTATTTACACTTCTTCGTCGTCTTGAATTTCTTCACAATTGCTGGCTGGACAGACAGCGTTACATGTCCGGAGGCAAGCAAACAGCAAAATTCTCCACCAACTGAAGCTGCATACTCGGGTCACAAGTTCCAAACAAACACTTTCTTTTACAGAAAGTCCACTGCAAAGCCGGTAAGTCGTTGAGATTATACCATGTTCACTCCGTAACAGATACTCCAAACAATAGCAGATCGTATAGCAAACTGCGCAAATACGTCGCTCCCGCAGACCAGTACAAATGAGAAACACACAGTATCAGCATCAGAGTCAGAAACACAATGAGAATCAGAATCAGAATGCCTCGCCGCACACGCTTACCCACTTATATATCCTTGCTACGCGTGGTAATCGCGTCCTGAAAAGTTATTGGTAGCAACGCTCACACCGGCACTTCTTCCCGCGTCACTCTGTCAACACAAACCTCGCTCAAAACAAAGCCCTCGCATTGGCTATCGAGTATATGATGTGACATAGACCGTCCACTCATGTATGTCCACATTGATTCACCCCAATTCTTCAACCGATACAACCTGCCGTACCCCGTGTTTTCAAGCCACCTGTTGCAACACATCCAACTGACTTCAACCGTCCTTCCCGATATAGTCGCAGTATTCCCGGTTGCACAATCCTTACGGCTAGGCCATATTTACAGACTCTTACCCAAACGGAAATTTATACAAAATATAATGATGAACATATGCAATATTCCCTAACTATACATTCTTCTTATAATATTACGTTTTTACATGGTATATAAACAAAATTACATGATTTTAACCTAACAAACTATATACGAAAATTTCCTAACCTAAAAACTCGGGAGTCGTACATACGTACGGTTACAATACCTCCCCTTGATTTGTGAAGATTATAAACAATACATCTGAGCAAATCACAGTCTTTTCAGTACAGCAGCCTACACAGCCTGTCAAAGTCACTCAGGATTTAAAGAAAATTCACATATTCTTCTTAACATACACAAAACATCTGAACTTACAATACTTCACCTTACATACCTCTTAAGATTGTGAATATTGTGTGTACCAATCATGTCACCTTTGTTATTCAACAGGTGATAAGCACACTTGCCAACTTTCTTACCTACTGTATAAGGTCCCTGATACAATTTAAAAAACTTATGAATTTCTTTGTTGTCTGCAGATGAAATGTGTGGAACCTTTAGTAACACCTCCTCCCCTACTTCAAAACTATCTCCATGATGCCTCCCCTGCTGCATCATTCTCCTATCAGCTGCCTTCCTTAAATTCTGCCTCGCTAAATCAATCACCTTTGAAGATACCACTTCTGCTGAGGGTAGATCTCCCATGGTTGCCAATCTCACACAAAAACTCTCTTCCCATTCTTTCACACACAACTTACACAGACTTTCATTCGGAACACATATACATTTCACAATCAAAACATCCCTCCTGTTCTGAAAACACACCACAATCGCACCTCTTTCATCAATACTCTTCCACACTTCAATGAAATCATTCGTACGATCTTCAGCATCAGATATTCCACTCAACATACGTTTGAATCGACCTCCTGTTCTCTCATACACATTATCACTCTCAATTTCTTTGACCTTTCTCCCAATACCAAAAAGCTTTCCAACACAATTACTCCTCATAAAATCTTCAAACCCTGAATCCCCATAATATTCACAACCACTCTTATGATTCTCATTATGCACAAAATGTGACCTAACCTCCACTTCACAAAGAATTTCACCCACAGCATCGACAGTTTTCCTCCACTCATCCTTATCGGACATACCAGCTTCAACCACCTCAATCTCATTCACACAACCCTTCTCACACTTTCCTTCACTCACACTCTCTCTCTTCCTGAAATCACTACTATCACCGAACTCGAGATCCCGACCATTACTACTAAATTCTCCCACTTCCATATCTTTCATCGCTGTTCCCACTCGCACATCATTCATGCCATCAACACTGTTGCTCTTGACCCTCTTAACGGAAGTTTCATTAATCTCAAAATCATCACTACTCAGACACATTATCGACGTAACATTAATCTCCTCAATTACACCATCTTCTACAACATGATATGTCTTCCTCAAAGACTCCTCCTCCACAAAATAATCTTCATCACCTTTACAACTAACTTCCTTTTCAATTTCTGCAACTTCCCAAAGAGCATCAATTACCACAGTGTTATCACCATCAATTTTAGCACATAGTAGGTCCTCCGACAAATCCTCCTCCTTTTCTTCACACCCCTTACCCCCAAAATCCCTCAAATCATCACCTTCCCTCCCTACAATAAAGAATTCAATAATAGGATTAATGGGCATGTTACTTAAATTACCCTTGTCAGCAATGTGGTCATTAATCAGATCCTCTTGAACATCTATTTGATAGTTAATTTCCTTCATAGCACATGTTACAACAGCATCTTCATTTAGGGACAAGTCGCCTGACCTATCTCGCCCGCCCCTTAAGCGTTTAAATTTCTTCTTGGTGGCTGATCATCTTGATTTGGATTATGATTCCCATTTGATCCTTGTTCATCCCTGTCCCGATTTTCCACATATCTGCGGGACTCAGAACCTCTGCCATAACCACGGTTATTCCTCCCTGGGTCTTGCCCTCTGTGGTTGCCACCTCGATTGTTTTGGTCAGGGTATCGATGGTACTCTCCTGGACCATTCTGTCTCTGTCCACCATTCTGGCGGATATTGGAATGACTGTCACTATTCCTAGCAGAACTTAAGGAATCGAACCTCTCTAACAGCTGTTCCATATCCTTAATAGTTTCAATTCTCTGCATGCATGCTGCCAACTGAACCTCTTCAGAAAAATGTCCCAACATCCTTCTCACTATATCCTGTTCTGATGAATTTAAGTTCAGGCTCTGATTTAGTAACACATGCTCCAAGAAGTACTGAGTCATGCTACCCCCTCCCTGAGTCCTATATCTGCCAAAATTAATTTTGTCTTTAGCTTTCCCTTGAATACTATTGTTCCAAAATTTGGCCTTAAAGGCTACTTCAAATTCACTCAAGCAAGTAATCGTTTCCCTGTATACATCATACCAGAGTTTAGCCTCCCCCATAAGAGCCTCAGAAATCTTAACCTCTACGGTATCCCACTGGGTGATACCATCTGACAGCCCTTTCCCAAATCTTTGTTTAACTACCTTGAGAAATTCCATAGGACCTAATTGCCTATTATTGAACCGTGGTAACTCTACTTCCTTGACCACCTCAATCTGCTGTGCTACCTCAGTCATGTTTAACCCCTTCGACTTTAAATTAGTAAATTCCCACTCTAACTTTTCAGTTTTCTCTTTTGTTTCCTTAATTCTAGTGTCCACATTAATTCTCATTCCTCGAATTTCTTCTGTCACACTAGACTTCACGCTCTCCACTTTCTCCTCAAGAATAGATCTAAGTTCACTTTTGTCCTTTTCCATCTGAACATGTTGGTTTTGAAATTGAGTGATTTGGCCTTCAACTTTACTCTCTATAACATCCTGCCTCATTTTAATCTCATCCACCTTCATAAATTTCTCTTCCACCAGTTCAAACCTCCTTTCTGTATTAACCTTAACACTCTGCAGTTCTCTGTTAATGCTTGAAAATTTCTCTTCCATTTTCTCTGTAAGCATCTTGCCAAAACTATGCAACTCCTTCTGTTGACTCTCAATTTTATCACTTAATTCCTTCCCCTGATTACTAATTTTACTACTCAAATTATCCCCTTGATCACTTAATTTATCACTTAATTTAGCCAACTGCTCTAATACTAACTTCATAAACTCATTATTACCCCCCATGTTACTTTGATTTTGCTCACTAGCTTCCCCTTCACCCCCCATTACAATTCCATACACTTTTTCCATAGACATATTTTCACTCAGACAACTACTTTCATCAAAACTTTGTATGCTTGTGTCAGAGCTGCTCTCCTGATCATTAACAGACATGCTTCCTTTATGCACTACACTTCTCAAATTTATAGCATTACTATTATTCTCACTAATATTCATGCTCCACTGATAAACATAACACTCCAAACATGACAACACCGATACATAACTCCTGACACAAGCTCACTAAAACACTGGACCAAATGTGCCTACCAAGGTTATATAGCAAGTCTGGATATCATTCTGCCTCACGTTGGCGGCGCCAATTGTAACTCCCCTTCAAACTACTGAAATTCCTGAACAGATAAACGTTGACTCAAATAAGTGTAAATAACAAGGATAATGGGCGCCACCTGCAAAACACTTGCAGGAATATTTAATTATGTAGAGCAACGAGCCACTCCCTCTCCCAAGGCGACGGTCATCAGGCTGACGAGGCTCCAGACTTGCTTTGTAACCTTACCTGTTGCTATATAACCCCTGAAATTAAATTTGGGTAACATGCCAGGTTCAGCCTCACTCCACTGACAAAAGACTCACTTAAAGTTTGATTCTATGATTTTACTCCCAGAATAAGAACTAATATGTGACAAACACCAACAAAAATAAACACTTATGCAACCCACTTAGTGCTTGCTGTTTACATAGAGCTAATATACACAATACTATACAACAAAATCATCTCTACAAATCGAACATCATTATACTTTTAACATACCTCCAGGTAAGAGCCCCACTGCACTCCGCTGTTACCGTGAATCCTAATCTGGTAGAGAAAAGTACGACGACTATTTCTCTACATATGGATGCAACCTTCTTTACTAACAGCATCCCTAACCTATTTACACTTCTTCGTTGTCTTGAATTTCTTCACAATTGCTGGCTGGACAGACAGCGTTACATGTCCGGAGGCAAGCAAACAGCAAAATTCTCCACCAACTGAAGCTGCATACTCGGGTCACAAGTTCCAAACAAACACTTTCTTTTACAGAAAGTCCACTGCAAAGCCGGTAAGTCGTTGAGATTATACCATGTTCACTCCGTAACAGATACTCCAAACAATAGCAGATCGTATAGCAAACTGCGCAAATACGTCGCTCCCGCAGACCAGTACAAATGAGAAACACACAGTATCAGCATCAGAGTCAGAAACACAATGAGAATCAGAATCAGAATGCCTCGCCGCACACGCTTACCCACTTATATATCCTTGCTACGCGTGGTAATCGCGTCCTGAAAAGTTATTGGTAGCAACGCTCACACCGGCACTTCTTCCCGCGTCACTCTGTCAACACAAACCTCGCTCAAAACAAAGCCCTCGCATTGGCTATCGAGTATATGATGTGACATAGACCGTCCACTCATGTATGTCCACATTGATTCACCCCAATTCTTCAACCGATACAACCTGCCGTACCCCGTGTTTTCAAGCCACCTGTTGCAACACATCCAACTGACTTCAACCGTCCTTCCCGATATAGTCGCAGTATTCCCGGTTGCACAATCCTTACGGCTAGGCCATATTTACAGACTCTTACCCAAACGGAAATTTATACAAAATATAATGATGAACATATGCAATATTCCCTAACTATACATTCTTCTTATAATATTACGTTTTTACATGGTATATAAACAAAATTACATGATTTTAACCTAACAAACTATATACGAAAATTTCCTAACCTAAAAACTCGGGAGTCGTACATACGTACGGTTACAACATCTTCTGGTTTTCCTCCCCTCTTCTCTATGCACTCCCACACTGAATCTGTCCACCTCCTTCGGGGTCTTCCTCGTGATGTCTTTCCTTTTAACTTCCCTGAAAAAGCTTTTTTTGGCACTCTCTCTTCTCCCATTCTCTTTGTTGTTTCTATCCTGTCTTGAAGTTTCAAGATTCCTGTCCTTTTCCTTACCTCTTCATTTCTAATTCTATCCTTTCTGGTCTTTCCCTCGATACCTCTTAAGAATTTCATCTCCGCTGCCTGCGTTCTACTCTTTTTTTTTTTTTTTTTTTTTTGTATTCCACGATCCAGCTGCATAGGTTAGTATGGGTTCATAACAGGTTGAATATAATACTTTCTTACATTTCTTCGGGACATCTTGGTTCCACAAAATAAACCTTGCACTTTGGCAGAAGCTGTTTGCTTGTTGTATTATTTTCCCAATTTCCTTGGTAATCTTTGCATCTTCTGTGGTCACACTTCCCAAGTACTTGAAACTTTTAACCACTTCCAGAATTTTACCATTCAGTTTTATCTCTTCTCCTCTTCCTTCCCCTTGTCATCACTATTGTTTTATTTTTATCTGTGATACTTTATGAGACAGAAAAATATAGTAATATTCATTTGATCATAGGAATGGCTTTTAACTTTTAATTCGCATTCTTGCTGGAAGATTACCAGAAAGTTTCACAGAAATATGACATAATGGAGTATTTCTTATAAGTGCTGAAAAATATAAAAATGGCTCTTGGAGCTTTAACGATGATGGGGTGAGAGAAAGTAATTAATTTTTTGAAAGAATCGAAAAATGATGTTGAAATATTGATAATATGTCTATATTTTGGACGACAAAAAAGGCGAAGTCATCACCTTACAGGCCATAAGGGCCCGTGGAAGGGGTTGAAGGTAAATCTTCCACTATCTGTAACCTCAGCACTTGGTGGGGTAGAGTGGTTAGCTCTATGGCCGGCCGCCTTTACGCCCAGGAATTAACCTGGTACTTATTTTGAGTGTGGGCTGAGTGAACTTCAGGGCCATGTGCATCTCCGGAATTGGAAATCTCTTTTCTTAAATTTTCCGACTTCCTGACGGAGAATCGAACCCACGTCCTTCCGGATGAACCGAACATGCCTTTACAGCCTCGGCCAGGCAGCCCCTATATTTTGGTCGGAAATGTCCAAAATGTTAATCATGACTCCCCCTAGAAACCATGAACATAACATACACGGCGAGTTATCTCCCCGTCAACTTTCTATTTAACCGATTTCTCTGCAAAGTCTCAGATAAACTGATTTATATTTTAAAAGTAATTGATTTAGTATAAAGTGACAATGTAATTTATTTCTAGAACGTAGTAGCGAATGAACCTATTAGAGATATAATTATAATCTATTTGGTATTCCCAATTTGTCCCGGAGAGTTGACTACCCATACATGTTTGCTTTCACACGGCCAGACAAGGTGGACGATAATTAGGCGGCAGGAGTCAAAGCCACTTGTACTCTCACGCTACGATATGTTATTATAGCTTAGTGGATGGAAATTTGTATACAGATTCCCTTGTGTAATGTAGATAGGTATTGAAATTTTGCTCATTTGGCTATTATCGACGTGACATTTCAATGTAAATTTCCTTTCCGACAACATAAATGATATCTTTATTGGTTAATGAATTGCTAATAAGACCACGGAGCTTTCTAATTCTTCCTAATTCCTTAATTGATTTAATAACATGAACGCTAGTATCTTTATTTTTTATGAAAACCCAATTAAATGTTTTAGAATAATTTCTTAGTGTCGTTTTGGAGCTATAAGCACACAAAAACAGTCATTATCTTTCAGGCTATGAACATTCTTGGAAGAGAGAAAGAAGTAAGTACACAATCGATAAACTCAGCTATTTGTACGTAGAGTGGTGAGGTGTACGCCTGGTCTCATTTTCCTGAAACTTTGTCGTATGCTGAGATGGAAGTCGCTTTTCTAAATATCTTGGCTTCTTTCAGAGGAATGAACCCAAGTCCTTCTGGGAGAACAAGTACGCTGTTACTACAACCCTTAGTTTGCCTAATTTTGGAGCTGAAAAATGGAAATGTTGAAAACAAATTCTGATATTCTGTGATTCGCTTTTGCTTGCCAAGAAGGATGTCTCTGCGAATACAGTACTTTCAACAATGTATGAAAATCGCTAAAGGCGATATGAATGAAATGAGGGACACTGTTATAGTCTGTCATTCTTAATTCCTAAGTTTTGAAATGTGGTTTTCAGCTACAGTTACGTCAAGAAACTGAAGATAAATAACCAGTGATACGTAAGAGCCTTTCCTTTTTTGATATCGTACAATATCTCTTTGTACTTGTGTGAAGATGATTCTAAATAATAATGTTATTTACTTCACATCCCGCTAACTACTTCTTACGGTTCCTGAAGGTGCTGAGGTGCCGGAATTTAGTCCCTCAGGAGTTCTTTTACTTGAGAGTAAATCTACCGACACGAGGCTGACATATTTTAGCGCCTTCATATAGCCTACCACCGGTCTGAGCCAGGATCGAACCTGCCAAGTTGGGGTCGGAAGGGCAGCACCTCAGCCGTCTGAGCCACTCAGCCCGGCAAGATGATTCTGCACTATTTTCAATACAGTCAAAATAGTAAGGAAAGTACACTTTACTTTCGTCAACATACCTCCAAAATAACGCTAAAAACTGAAGGAATTTACCAAAAATATCAAATTCAAGAGATATTTCAGTAATTTACAGTCTTCTTTTACTACAATATTTACAAAAGGAAGTAACCTTTAATTCCTCATTGATGTGCTTCTCTTCTTTACTGACGCAGTCCCATACATTTTACCTCGTTTCCTTACATTGCTGTTAAAATCCACTGCAGCATATGATCGAACTTTGAAGAAGTCTTCATTATTGTTTTCTTATTACTTGATGAACAGAATCTTAACAGAAACAGCGCAATCCACAGAACAAACCTGCACAACCTCTCCAATACTCGCGTGTACTCGGTTAACGGAGACACCGTGCGGTTCTGCATGCTACCAGTAACCGCCTCAAGTAATCAGTACTGACTCGTAAACGCGTTTATGTAGAGTTACCGGAATTATGAAGAGGGCTAATCCGCGCGGTTGTACTCGCTACCACTTACCATCACAGTATTCAGAATTTATGCAGGTTATTTCAGCTTGTAATTAACATTATTCTTAAATGATTATGGATTATATTTTGTTGTATTCCTTGTTCATGCTCCTGCTGAACACTTGCCGTGGTTTTTCTAACAAGTTATTTAAACATGTATTTTACATTCATTTACAGTATCCTCTCATTTGGAGGTAATTATTTGTAAATTTTAAACTGATCGACTTCACGTATATTTCCGTAGAGTGGTATTTACATACGAAAGGGAATTATGACTCTTAAATTACGCTCCTTACGTCAACGTTGCAGTTGGTACACACCCCGAATGCCTGCAGATTATGAGGTGACGCGTGGTCAGCGTGACGAATCCTCCCGTTCGTTATTCTCGGCTTTCTTGACCGAGGCCGTCATCGCCGTCAGATAACTTCTCAAGTGTATAAACACGTGGACCTCTCGAAGCAGCCCTCAGATGCAGTTGAAAATCGCTGACCAGGCCGGCACGCTACCCCGAGACTACGGAGCTGGCACCATATTTCCTTGTGCATCGAATATTAGGTACCCCCTTAACTAGACATTGTAATAATAATAATAATAATAATAATAATAATAATAATAATAATAATAATTTTATTGGCTTTACGTCGCACAAACTACTTTTACGGTTTTCGGAGAAGACGAGGTGTCAGAATTTAGTCCCGCAGGAGTTCTTTTACGTGCTAGTAAATCTACCGACACGAGACTGACATTTTCAAATACCACCGGACTGAGCCAGGATAGAACCTGCTAAGTTGGGGCAGAAGGACAGTGTCTCAACCGTCTGAGCCACTCTTTTCGTCACTAGAGGTTATTTTTAACTGTTAAAGTTAACGAGTATTTTTGGGTAACCGCTCCAGTTATAACCGTTAACCAAAAATAACTGCTAAGACCATCCCTGCTACGAAATCCCAGCGGCTATTCCTTTGCAAAAGGTACATACACACAGTAGGTCCTAATTGTTAGAGATGGCAAACGAATATCGATATATCGGAAAGATCGATATTTTGAGATGGAAATATCGATATATCGACATCGATATTTGGAGGTCCTATATATTGTCGATATCAATATTTTGTACCCAATGTATCGACATTTCTAAGCCTCCGTAGCTCAAACGGCAGCGCGTCGGCCTCTCACCGCTGGATATCGTGGTTCAAATCCCGGACACTCCATGTGAGATTTGTGCTGGACAAAGCGGAGGCGGGACAGGTTTTTCTCCGGGTACTCCGATTTTACCTGTCATCTTTCATTCCAGCAACACTCTCCATTCTCATTTCATAACATTTATCAGTCATGAATAAATCACTTTGGGAGTGGCGACCCCATCGTACTAATAGCCTATATCTGCTGAACCATTCTGTTCATGGACCAATAGTATAGATTTTAGTATTAGATATTGGGATTACCTGAGACCACCCATGAAGTCATTGTCTTATAGTTTATTTCATAAAAGATTCCAGAAGAAGCGTTTTCGTGTGAAGAGAGCTAGAGCGTCATTATGAAAATCTCCAGAACCTCATTAAAGGGAGTTATGTCCCAAGCCAAGCCTCTTAATGAAGATTGGGGACGCTTCCCGGATCCCGGCAAAACTAACCTTCGGAGGGAAGAAAGAATTAAATTAATATCTTTGGTTACGGAAGAGATGCAGTGGATCTGATACAAGAATTGCAACCTGCATAATTTATGCTTAATTTTGATATGCATTAGGGCTGCAATCATAAATGCATTCGTTAAGTAGGGTACTTGACGTGCTTTGTGCGGGAAAACTTCGAGTCGAGGGCGCGCGTATCCTACACGCGATCAAGCGGCGTGGCTGCGCCAATCTGATTATAAATGCAAGGAAGCCTGGCACATCAGCCTCATTCTCTGACCGTAAGGCTGCTTCAACGAAGTCGTCATGCTGCAAGTCGGCACCGCGAACAACATTTTATCTTCGAGCTGCACATACAACTAGTACTACTGAATCTGCGAGGAAGTAAGTAATCAACTTGCGTATTCAGCTAAATTCTTGGTATTACCTGTGTTGATATGCTATGGTGAGATGAGGTACTGCCTATAATAGACTGATGAACTAGTAGCTTCATATTTCTGTGAGGTCAAGTTGTAACTGACGTAATGCTAGAATGAATGTAGGCTCAGGGGAGTTCTGATACCACGACATGTTGTCCGAGTGAAAGGATGGAATAACAGTGTTACTAAGAGTGGTGAAGAAACTATAGTGTACCAGGTTTAAAATTCAGAACAAGACTTGGTCAATGTAACGTGTGAGGCACAATATTGGTGGAAACAGGCATCGAGTCTGGACAGTCTGTAATAAGGAAATTTGTTTTCAGTTACCCCTGCATCAAGCCAGAACGAGCTTCTACATCATCATTGCGAGGAAGCCACAACGGGAGCTGAAGTCAGCACGACATCGGGAATCGATCCAGGAACGTTGGGCGTACCTGATCAGCGCGACGTCGAAGGGGACATCTTCCAACCATCAAAGGAGCTGCAAGAAAGATTCACGCAAGATAGAATGTCTCCAATTTTTCACCAATATCTGCTGCAAGCGTCGCAGTTGGTTATGATGTGGTAAATTCAGTGGTCCACAGGAAGGGCCGCTCCATCATGTCATCAATCATATAAGGTCAGAGCTTTCCAATTCTGTTTCAAGCATGTCATTTAAATTTAGATAGGAACAAGGGGGCCGTCAGCCAACAGGTTAGTTTATGGTAGGAAAATTCTTGGTAATAAAGAGCTAGGCCTCAAGCTCGAACCCCGTACATTAGGGTAGATGATAGTTTGTAGATTCCTTGTTGGTGTGTTTATATTTCATTTCGATAGTATTATATTAGTGTACGTGTTATCTTCATGGGTCAGGTCGAACTCCCTTGGCCACGGTAGGTTAGTCTGACAGGCAGGCACTATTTATTGTGTCGCGTTTAGGCATTTGTCTCTGCAGACGTAGGTTGTGTAGTTGAGACCAGGATTTACCCCGTAACTCACCTAGCTTTACTGACAGGGCGAGCGAGTCCGAATGTTTGAGAGATGTGGGCATTATGCATGTAGCTGACTGTATGAATTGATATGAGAGAGCCCCAGCACGGTTTGAGAGTGTATTGGATGCATTTGAGATGCCTTATTATGGCCATGTGACTATAGCTTACTGAATTGTGCCTTTGTATTATCAAGGTTGAGCCCATGGGAGGCGGAAATAAGATTTGTTATATTGCTGGTGATATTGAGATGAGGGCGGGTAGCCCGTGTGTATTTAAAAGAGTGCTCTTAGCAGCCAGATTATGTGAGGTACTTTGAAAGGCGAAGTTTCTTAGCATGCAGTCAGTCAGCTGGGCTCAATAAATTGTGTGGACTGCCGCATGTCGAGTTCACGGCTGGTGAGGGTTATTGTGACGTCAGGCACAGTCTTGAAACTTGGTTATATTGCTGTCTGCAGCGTGTCGAGTGTGTAAGGGGGAGAAGACGACCATGATGTTTTGAACGCAGGGAAGTTTTAGTTCTGTTTGTTCTGCATTTATTTAACACTTGCCCGTTCGATATTGACCCCTTGGACAAATTGGTTGTGTTCCTTTTTATATTGTTTGTATATGAATATTCAACGCCTTACTTTTCATGGGACATGGGTTCGAGACCGGGTCAGGGCACTGTACATTATGTGTTTATATTTGTTTGCACCGGAGTTCGATGGTACGAGGCATAGTAAAGTTTATGGAAATTACTGTTAGATGTGTATTTCAGCAGATATCCATTTTTCTATTGATGCCATTACTTACACAATTGTAACATGCTTGTTACAGCAGAGCTGTTTCGTGAAGGCAGTGAACTGGTTGTCATCGGCTCAACATTATCTTTACCCCAATCATATTTGAAAGCTCTTATATTTGTAAATAGTATATTTTTATGTAATAAATCCCTGATTGTAAAACTTTGAATGCAGCGATGTTTTCTGTTAGATATTTTTTTCATTTTATTTGAGCTGATTCTTACCTGATTAGTCGCATATCCTAGTGTTTTATCTTAATATTGCCCTTTGTTCTCCCTTGTTATCACTGAGAAGTGCGCGATTGTGCGGCCGAGCGTGGATATGTGTTCAGGTAAGACTATGTGCACAAGCTCACGTTTGTGGGAGTTCTTTCACTACTGTACTCTGGGTTCGAGACCGGCATTCGCCTGGCCGGAACCATAGGGTCCTGTAGGGCACACTGCTTCATTCATTACATCCCTGACCCGATCATTGACTGGAAAACAGGTTGTATGTTTTCATTTTCATATAGACATTTCTGTCTAATTTAATACTTTTGACTACGATTTGATTCTTTTTCAGATCATTTCAATATCTGCATACTACAGTTACGAAATCTGAATTTTAATTTCTCAATTCACTTCGGTAAATACACTCACTCACAACTCATTCATCGTGCATACCTTGTATGCATAGTTTTACACGTTAGGTAGGCAATACTCTGTTCCAGCACAGAGACTGTTTTCAAAGGCCAGTAACACCATCACGGAAAAGGGAAACCGATTAAATGGCAAAATGTTACCCAAGCTGCTTTTTTTCTAAATGACTTATGTAAGAGGTATTGGAAATTGACCTAAGATCATCATCATGTTTTCATCATGAACAAATGGAATTGCAGTGCTGAGGAAGAAGTTGGGAAGAAAATGTTTTATTATTTTATAGAGCTCTGATAATTATCAGATGTAATTCGTACATAAATTATACGTTTATAGTTTTTTCATACGGTTTTTCGGTGTAAGTTACTAGATATCTTGATATACTATTTTTCTGTGTATCATAACATCTTTCGGCTGTATATGTTTTTATGATGTGTCATTGTAGCACAACCGTCATGTTACTTGGTCATTCTTTTTAAACTTGTAGTCTGCACTGTGTCAAGACGTACTAAACCTAATGAATCCTTTAATCATTGTGTTAAATGTAAAACTAGATTTACAATAATGGATGATAGCACCAATATTATAAAATCGGATTTTTGGCATATCGATATTTTAACACCGATGTATCGAAAAACCGATATATCGATATTTTGAAAAGTTTTGCCATCACTACCAACGGTACAGTCTTCAAAAGTCAAATCATTCGCTTAATTAAAATGGACATTTGTATCTTATTTTGTTATATACACAAGTTAATCATGGTTCACTGTATTTATTCTTCAGTACCTTCAAAACCTTTTGCGAGAACGTAGGTTACTTACTTTTTCCGGCATTTATTAATTTCACACGGTAGACGATTCTATTTACATCCAATTGTGGAAAAGAAAACCTTCACTACGCCATTTATTTTTAACTAAAAGTGAAAGTTCACAGCTTGCTTCCAGTCATTTGACCGGGTCAGCGATGGAATAAAGTGAGCTTCCATCTAGCGGTGACGATAGGAATTATGCTGGCTGCCGAAGCCTGTCGCACTCCTGATATTGGATAATATTGGAGAGTGTTGCTGGAATGAATGACGGCAGGGAAAACCGAAGTACCTGGAGAATAACGTGTCCCGCCTCCGCTTTGTCCAGCATAAATCTCACAGGGAGTGACCGGAATTTTTTTTTTTTTGCTAGGGGCTTTACGTCGCACCGACACAGATAGGTCTTATGGCGACGATGGCAGAGGAAAGGCCTAGGAGTTGGAAGGAAGCGGCCGTGGCCTTAATTAAGGTACAGCCCCAGCATTTGCCTGGTGTGAAAATGGGAAACCACGGAAAACCATCTTCAGGGCTGCCGATAGTGGGATTCGAACCTACTATCTCCCGGATGCAAGCTCACAGCCGCGCGCCTCTACGCGCACGGCCAACTCGCCCGGTGTGACCGGAATTTGAACCAGGGAACCACGCGGTGGGAAGCCGACGTGCTGCCGCCTGAGCCACTTATTTTCACCTAATGATAACTTACAAAAGATGCTTTCAGTATCCTTGGTGGTTGCACGTGGCTTTCGGTCATACGTGCATTTGGGTAAAACTAGTGACGCAGATAACAGGAAACTTACATCAGTAATATATTTAGAATCAATAGTTATATGAGTCTGAAACTAATTTTACTATCCATAATTTTAAGCATAGTTCATACTTCGGCATGGAAAATATGTAGATTGAGAGATTATTTATCATAACTCACCAAGTTATCGATTTATCATGTCTTATACTTAACCAGTATGAGGATAAACTGAAAAAAAAACTACTTTTACTGTACATAAAATATATAATACAGTACATTATATATAAATAAATATTTTGCTTCCTACATACAATAATATAAAATAAGGCATACGAAGAAGTTCATGGAAATAATAATAATAATAATAATAATAATAATAATAATAATAATAATAATAATAATAATAATCATCATAATGCCCGCCTCTGTGGTGTAGTGGTTAGTGTGATTGGCTGCCACCCCCAGAGGCCCGGGTTCGATTCCCGACTCTGCCACGAGAATTGAAAAGTGGTACGAGGGCTGGAACGGAGTCTACTCAGCCTTGGGAGATCATCTGAGCAAAGGCGGGTTCGATTCCAACCCCAGCCATCCTCGAAGTGGCTTTCCGTGGTTTCTCGCTTCTCCTGCAGGCAAATGCCGGGATGGTACCTAACTTAAGGCCACGGCCGTTTCCTTCCCTCTTCCTTGTCTATCCCTTCCAACCGTCCCATCCCCGCACAAGGTCCCTGTTCAGTGTAACATGTGGGTCCATCTGGACTAGGTACTGGTCCTCCTTTCCAGTTCCATACCCCTTATGCGAAGTCTCACGCTCCGGGACTGCCCTTGAGGCGGTAGAAGTGAGATCCCTGGTTGAATCGAAGGGAAAAACCAACCAACGGATTAAGAAAAGAAATCTTACTATATATAAAAACGGATATATATGTGTGTGTGTCTAAATGACACATCTCCTAAACCACTGGAGCAATTTCAACCAAACTTGGTACACGTATTACCTACTATCCGGAGACTTGCACTTTGACGGTAAGCCATCCCTAGCGCCCGTAAGGGAGGTGGTTCAGGGGGTTTAGGTATAACAATCGAAAATAGTGTCGAATTCATATTTTTCGGGGTCGCTGAGTCCAGAATTTTTTAAAGTCCAAGTTCAGCCCCCTTTTAGGTGGGGACCGTAGGGGGTGAGATATAGAAATAATTAAAAACAGTGTCGAATCCATAGATTTCAGGGTCTCTGAGATGAATAGTAATACCGGTACTCCGTATTTTTTAAAAATGAAAGTGGGGGGCGAAGGGGGTGAGATATATAAATAATCGAAAAACTATACATAAACATCTTATCTTCTTCTTACAATATATATAAATGGATGTATATGTGTGCGAGGGTGTGTGTGTGGGTGTGTAAATGACACATCTACCCCTAAACCACTGGAGCAATTTCAACCAAACTTGGTAGGCCTACACTTATGACATAGTATCAGGAGACAAACCGCGTGGGGGTAAGACACCCCGAACACCCATAGGGGAAGGGGGGCGAGGGGTCAGATATCAAAATTAACGAAAATAGTGTCGAATCCATACTTTTCGGGGTCGCTGAGACGAATAGTGACACTCTGGAATTTTTTAATGTCCAAGTTCAGCCCCCTTCGTGGTGGGGGGCGACGGGAGAGTGATTGAAAATAATAGAAAATAGTGTCGAATCCATAGTTATCGTGACCTCTGAGATGAGTAGTGACAATGCAGATTTCTAGTACCAGGAGACAAACCTCGTAGGACTAATACACCCCAGGAACCCTTAGGGGCGTGGGGGCTGAGATATAAAAATAATGGAAAGTAGTGTCGAATCCATACTTTTCGGGCTCGCTGAAATGAATAGTGACACTCTGGAATTTTTTAATGTCCAAGTTCAGCCCTCTTCGGGGTGGGGGCGATGGGAGAGTGATTAAATCATAAAACATAGTGTCGAATCCATAGTTTTCGTGGTCGCTGAGATGAATAGTGACACTCCGGAATTTTTTAAAGTCCAAGTTCAGCCCCGTTCGGGGTGGAGGGCGATGGGAGAGTGATATATTAAAATAATCGAAAATAGTTTCGAATCCATAGTAGTCGGGGTCGCTGAGATTAATAGTGAGACTCCGGATATTTTACAAGTCCAAGTTCATCCCCCTTTGGGTTGGGGGCGAGGGGGGATTGAGATATCAAAATAATCGAAAATAGTGTCGAATCCATATTTTTCGGGGTCGCTGAGATGAATAGTAACATTCCGGATTTTTTAAAGTCCAACTTCAGCCCCCTTTGGCATAGGGGGTGAGAAAGGGTGAAAAAATTAATTGTCCAAAATACCTAGATAATGAACGTGTGTATGTTCCAGTATAACTTACTACCTGGGAAATATACTGTGGGAGTACAGTATGTCGCCCCTAGAACCACTAGGGAAGCTGGTGAAATATAACCAATATTAACAAATGGAAGTCAGTTTGTGGCGATCTGTATATGCTGTACTATATATATAAATTCAGGCATAAAAGTGAAAACAGACGTGAATTAATGAGACAATTCGAGGCATCTTAGAAACTTCAAACTCGGTACCAGACAAGCTGATGGTTTCAGGATCCCTAGAAAAATCGCAAATTCTCAAAATTCTCTGAGAGGAAAACGCTGGGAGTTTAAAATCTGCATAATAACGCAGTCGGTTACATTTATCCAGAACGATAACCTATAGGTTTCATGGGCTTAATAGTTTGCTGAAAGTCCTAATTTTTAACCCCGCCCCCATTTCAAGATGGAGGCACAATCTGCCAGAGGAGTTAGAAAATTTAAATTTGCAAAATTATAGATTTTAACCTGTAACCGAGGGAAATTTTACGAGATGTTTAGAATTTTTATTTTTTACCCCAGAAAAATATCGAAATATGGAGGCAATTTTAATGACTGTGTAGATATTCCTTTCGAGGTATTTGGTGACTAAACGATAAGTAATATCACAAAACGGATGGCACAATCTCAGTTCAATTTGGAGTGATCTATAACTTTGGTCCTATGACTTTCTGTCGTATCTCTATCCCTTATACGTTAAATGTGGCTCTATTTCTGGATTTACCTAAATTTTGCACTTTGTACACGTTGGTTTGAATCACTTATAGGAAAGACAGGATAATCAAATTCCACACGAATATTGGCTTGCCCAGTAGCCATAAGTGAGCCAAATTCTATATTTGAAGCTGTCACATAAGTATCTGAAAAGTAATTCACTGTGTGAAAACCCTACACAAATTTCACCCTATTCAAGGTTTCTAAAACAATTTTGCCTTTAAATAGACGAGATACGAGGAAATATCATAGGACTAGCCATTTAGATCGCTAAATGAGGCAAGAGGCGTCTTATTGTACAATGCGTTTTTCGATATGATGCACCGTTTAGCTGAAGTTATTCTGTAAATGAAGGTGAACATGCATATACATGTACTTCCGTATGTCGATCTATATTTATTCATTGAAGTCGATTTGTAGTGATCTAGAAGAGGTGTGTCTGCCATTGTAATTAATACTTTACAACTACACAGTGCCTGTCAGCAGGAGGGCGTCTGCTATTGTAATCAGTACCCCCACATCGACTTTAACTGGGAGTAGGAATGGAGTTCTCCTCCAACTTCTGTGTACCATTGTAATGAATAATTCCCTTATCGATTTGACTAGCGGAAGGCAAGGGAGCGTGCAATTTTTTTCAAACCTCCTTTACCTTATTCTCTTTGTCATTACGCAACGGTGCCCCCTTGCAAGGGTGCTCCCGATTATAAACAAATTTACTCATCAAAATGTGACTGACGTTACGCATAGTGAATTGCAGTAGACAAGTGGACCTGTCGTTATCATGACAACTCCGCAACTCGCACTTTACATTGGAAACAACGTACGCGGACCACCCTATGCTGTTTCTCAGATAACGCCAAGGGACATGCAATTTAAAAAATCTTATTCACTTCATGTACAGTAATTTACTTGGATATGCGTGCACAATGTAGAATACCGTAGCGAAGCACGGGTACATTTGCTAATAATAATAATAATAAACCGGGCGAGTTGGCCGTGCGGTCAGGGGCGCGTGGCTGTGAGCTTGCATCCGGTAGATAGTGGGTTCGAACCCCACTGTCAGCAGCCGTGAAAATGTTCGTGCTTTCCCATTTTCACACCAGGCAAATGCTGGGGCTGTGCCTTAATTAAGGCCACGGCCACTTCCTTCCGTTTCCTAGGCCTTTCTTATTCCATCGTCGCCATAAAACGTATCTGTGTCGGTGCGACGTAAAAGCCACTAGCAAAAATAAATTTAAAAAATAGCATTCCCCTCGCATGACTCCACCACCGAAGCCTGTTTGTATGAACGGCTTCACCCACCGAGCTCATTCCTAACATGATATTTATCTCCTCATTCCGAGTATCCTCCTGCCATTGCTCCCATCTTTTTGTTCCATTGTTGGATGCGCTAGCGAGTGGTTGGCTGTTCCAATAGCTCTGCATTATCTTAGTGATAAAGTAGTTAATAGTTGCAGAAATACATTTAGTTCCACAAATATTGGTGTTTAGTGTTGTTTGTAGTAATTGAGATTTGTGTTATTTATTTAACATTTTTACACTGAGTAGTTACGTAGGCGTTCACCGGGCAGGTTGGCCGTGTGGTTAGGAGCGCGTAGCTGTGAGCTCGCATCCGGGATATAGTGGTTTCGAATCCCACTGTCGGCAGCCCTGAAGATGGTTGTCCGTGGTTTCCCATTTTCACACCAGGCAAATGCTGGGGCTGTACCTTAATTAAGGCCACGGCCACTTCCTTCCCATTCCTGGACCTTTCCTGTCCCATTGTCGCCATAAGACCTATCTGTGTCGGTACGACGTAAAGCAAATAGCGTAGGCGTTCGCTAGATTATAAGCTGTAATTTAACACTGCGTGAAAGAAGAAATATATTTTTTTAAACAATTATTATTAAAATCAAATACAATAGAGACAATACGCGACACTTTCGGATTTAGCCTTGTTAAAATGGAGACAAGTCGCAAGTGGCGCTCCTAGTGGCTTGACCTGAAAATTCGCGCTAAATTCAAATATCAATATACGGAAATGGATAAATAAATTACGTCTATAAAGAAAGTGTTACTAAGATATTAACTTCAAAGTTGCTAAAGCAATTCTGGATAAATGAATGAAGAATTATTTAACAGGTTATTATTTAAAGACTGAAATTAGACATATAAACAAGATGTGAAATAGACTGCTGTGAAAGGGCTTTATCTTTCATTTATGCATTACTTTTTTAGCTTTAGAATTCCTGCCTGAACGTTCACGGCTAGATTTTTCTTTTTTCTCATTTAAAAGCATTGTATCATCATATTAAAACACTTGTCAACAAAAATATCGGCACATTCCTTACACACATGTTTCAATTAATTTACATTTAAGAGCTGGACAATTTTTATTTTAACTTGAAGCCTACTAACAGAAAGAAAATCTATAAATTTAGCCTCAAAAACATTCAAACTTTCCCTATAAGCAATACTTGCCAGCCACACTCATTTGCATATGTATTTTCCTGAATTAAATCAAACCCACAGATCACACCTACAACAACACATCGGTTTTTAAGCCAGTTAAAATATGGGTCGAGCAGGTCAGAAGATTATGAAGTAGACTACTATAAAAATCTCTTTGTCACTGGAAGAATATATATATGCAACACAATATTACTTACATTTTCTTGTCACGAGGGAAACGGAAGAAAGACCGCGCATTCTTCTCTACTTCGTAGTTACTGCAGCCAAACACAGACATACCTTTCCCCTCATGTTGAGAGGAGATATCAAGGAATGATACACGCTACTATTTAATTACGTCAACTCACTGAAAACACATAAATAACACCAAAAATTTCACACACAAAAACACGTGCTCTTATGACAGAATCAGTAGTTCTCAGGTCAATCCGCTACAGAGCGCCCTAATAGCTGTCCCTCGATATCTCGCAGAGTGTCGCGTATTGTCTCTACTGTATTTGTTAAAATATCAGTGTGTTTGTTGATAAAATACTTAAAAAACCGGGATGTTAAAAAGAGTCGTAACTTCGTCAGTGGTTATATTAGTGCACACAATTGACAGGGTATTTCAAATGGCAGTTCAACTGTTTCACCTATCACGAAGGTAATAACTCCTTTAAATAACGCGATACTGTTGTAAATTTTGTTTAAAGAAAAGATTTCAACAGAATAATTATACAGTATTTCACTGGCGAAATAGTTAACAGTCGTTGTGTTGTTATCGATTTATTGTCACTCTTCATACTCAAATATTGCATTGCTGGCTACAGTCGTGAACAAAAGGTGTACTGTAGTTTAAAAAATGCAGTCCGACTCGTTGGCTGAATGGTCACCGTACTGACTTCGGTTCAGAGGGTCCCGGGTTCTATTCCTGGCCGAGTCGGGGATTTTAACCTTCATTAGTTAATTCCAATGGGCCGGGGATTGGGTGTCTGTGCTGTCCCCAACATCCCTGCAACTCACACACCACACATAACACTATCCCCCACCACAATAACACTCAGTTACCTCCACATGGCAGATGCCGCCCACCCTCATCGGAGGGTTTGCCTTACAAGGGCCGCACTTGGCTAGAAATAGCCACACGAAATTATTATAAGAAATTATAAGAAAAGTATTCCGATCATTTTTAGTCCTGAGTAGGTAGTTAAAGTATCCGTAATTTATATTTAACCAAACGGCAGGTTTCATTTCTATTAGAGCATAGTAGGATCTTTGTTGGTAATCCTTGAGTAGTTCTTGCGAATTTCAAACTTTAGGCCTAACTGCAATTTTCATTTCTATTTGTGCTTAGAAATAACATATTGTAATTAGGATACGTCTGAACGAAGTTTAAATATTATTGTAGTGTATTGTAGTAGGTAACTTATTAGAAATTAGCGTGCATATTCTATTATTTTGAGTAGTCTTGCGAATTTCAAACTTTAATTGTAATTTCCATTCCTGTTTGTGCTTAGTTGTGTTGTAATTAGGATTCGTCTTAACGTAGTTTAAAATTGTTGTAGTGTATTATAATATCTAATTAGAAATTAGTGTGTTTATTCTATTACTGTGAAATATTTGTGTATTATAGTATCCGTGGTATCTGTAGTAACTCTCTTATTAGAATTCTGTTGTAGTAATAAGGGTAACCTTAAGTGCAGTTTAGAATTGTGTAATTCTTGTGTATTACTTTCGGTTTTTACTAATTAACAGCATTTTCATTTTGTTAGGGTGTTGTAGGAAAAAATTCATAAAACTAAGTAGTATTGTAGTGTAGTAGTAGACTATATTAATTACCTTATTGTCGTGTGATCTTGGTGAACTATCCTAGACAATATTTATTTCCCTTCAATTTTATTTTGCACATAATAAGTTATTTTTATTTTTCCTTTTATTTTCATTATTCCGTAAAGAATGGATAAGGAGTGCAAGTGTAGGAACTGTGGGTGTGGCCAGGCATTAAGGAGTATGAGGGGGGGAGTTGGAGTTTGAGGGAGACAATTAAGATTCTCTCAGAGGATAGGAAGGAAAGTAGGCCTCCCTGAAAAAATGTACAGGATACAGCTGGTGTAGAAGTGGGATGGGAAGGAAAGGGGAGAATTGTAGAAGACAGGTGGTCTGATGATTTAAGGCGAAGGAGATTGCAGGCTAAGGGCTCTATTCAGGATCAGAATTCAGGACAGGTGTCTGTGAGATATCGGTACGAGTCACTCCAGGTAGAACAACCTAGGGAAGATGAGGAACAGGGAACTGTTGCTGAAAAGTAAGGAAGTAGGAGGAAGGGAAAAGGAGAGAAACGGAAATGTGGAGTAGTGGATAGGAAAAGACAGGTGGAACATGGTCATGAGAGGAAGAAAAGGGAAGAGGAAGTAGTCTCTGCAGCTGTGAGGAAAGATAGGGCTGATCAGGAGGGGAGGGGTTCAAATGAAGTGGGTAGGATTGAGGCTCTGGTCATGGGGGATTCCATTGTTAGACATGTGTGGAAAGTGTGTGGAGGAAAGGGAACCAGGGTAGAGTGTTATCGGTTGAGGCAGATGTTGAGGAAAGTAGAAGAGAAGGAGGAGGGAATGGATAAGGTGGCAGTGTTCACGTTGCTACTAACAACGTAAGACAAGTAGGTATAAGTACCAGCGTAGTTGGGGATGTGTGGGATCTGGTAAATGCAGCACAGGTGAAGTTCAAGCTGATTGGGGATTTAAGTGAGACAATGGAGTGGGTATGTGGGAAACTGGGAGTGAGAGTTCTAGATCATAATGGGTGGGTAGGAGATAGGGATCTGCGCTCAGATGGCCTTCACTTAAACCGCAGTGGTACATATAAGTTAGGAAATTTGTTTAGAAGGAGTATAGGGAGGTACATTCAGGGAAACGGGGTGGCCTAGGGAGCGGTGATAAGGGTACAGGGAACTGGAAGTTGAGTAGAGACGACATAAAAATGTTTGGGCTCAACTGTAGAAGTATTATAAAGAAAGTAATAGAATTAATTAATTTAATAGATATATACTTACCAGATATTGTAATAGGAGTTGAATCTTGGCTGAGAAATGATATAATGGATGCAGAAATATTCTCTCGAAACTGGAGTGTGTATTGTAGAGATAGGATATTTAAATGATAGGAGGGGGAGTATTCATTCTGGTGGAAAAGGAATTTGTAAGCTGCGAAAAAGTTTAAGATGACAAACATGAAATTCTAGGTGTAAGCCTCATCTCTAAATACAGGGTGAACAGTGCCGCACTTGGGGGGTCGGCATGCGATTCCTCATCCCACTGCAAGACAAAAGTTTCTATAGCCAAATCGGATCTGGTGTTGTTGGAAAACACGTCGAAAATTAGAAGCTGGAAAGACTGTCACATCCTGTAGTGCATTGGAATGTAATAGAGAAACGTGCATCATCCCGCTGTAGTGTACTCGCCGTCGCAGCTCACTGAGTAGACGGCTGGGTTTTCAAACCCACCTGTATCATGGAACTATGGCTCGAATCTACGTCAGTTTTTTCTTTTGAGTGTGTGACGCCAGGTCCCTAGTTCCCGTCGTGTAACTGCGTTTGTAAGCATGACATCCTGTTGTCACATGACAATAGTCGAACACATGAGAGTGTGATCCATTCAACTGAATGCATGAGTCGACTAACCACGCAGTAAATGAAATGTCGTATGGCTTTTAGTGCCGGGATATCCCAGGACGGGTTCGGCTCGCCAGGTGCAGGTCTTTCTATTTGACCTGCGCGTCGTGATGAGGATGGAATGATGATGAAGACAACACATACACCCAGCCCCTGTGCCATTGGAATTAACCATTTACGGTTAAAATCCCCGACCCGGCCGGGAATCGAACCCGGGACCCTCTGTACCGAAGGCCAGTACGCTGACCGTTCAGCCAACGAGTCGGACAACCACGCAGTGCACAACCATAACTGGTCCTGTCAAGTGCATGTAGGGCGGCTTCCTGATAAAATACTCAAACGTTGAATACGTCGATATGCTTTTAGTGTTGGGTGCATCCGATAACCAAGCTTCTGCTGCTGCTCGCGAGTATGCAGCACGGTACCCTCAAAGGCGCCATCCCGATAAAAATGTTTTCCGTCGCCTTGAGCAAAGCCCGCGGGAACCGGTAATCTTAGTCCACAAATAGTGGACAGAGGTCGTCCAAGGACTAGATATACTCCACAAGCAGAGGACGACATTCTTAAAGCCGTTCACCAGTCACCTCGGCGAAGTACCCGTGATATTGCAAGGCAGTTCCAGGTATCTCAAACACTGGTTCTTGACGTGTTGCACGACGAAAAACTGCATCCATGTCATTACACGTTAACTCAACACCAGCGGCCAGAAGACCGTATTCAAAGAGTACAGTTCTGTAAGTGGATTTCGCAACAAGTTGAAGATAACGAACATTTTATAAAGAATGTGATTTGTAGTGACGAATGTGGCTTCACTTGGGAAGGTATTTTCAACCATAACAGCCATTACTGGTCAGACCACAACCCACATGTCATCCGTGAACGTGGCTTTCAGGCACGCTTTGGCATAAACCTGTGGGCTGGAATCGTGGGAGGAGTGCTTTTAGGCCCTTACCTATTGCGGACAAGTTGAATGCGCGCCGCTATCGTACGTTTCTGGGCATTACTTTGCCTGACGCTTTAGGAAACGTTCCACTTGGTGTTCGGCGAAAGCTATGGTTTCAGCATGATGGTGCACGGCCACACTTTGGAATGACTGTGCGTAACTGGTTAAATGAAGCGTTTCCAGTAAAATGGATTGGTCATGGAGTCCAATGTTCTGGCCTCCACGTTCCCCGGAACTTAATCCACTAGATTTTTATTTGTGGGAGCACTTAAAGGAACATGTTTATAGTATACCACCCATGGAAGACTGGACGTCAGACGTACACTATGGAATTATTGTGCGTAGCATAATAGGCAATCCAGTGTATCCTGCTTACTGTACTGTATTGTGTTTCCTTGTACCGCATTGGATAGGAATGATGGTACTGTATCCAATACTTTCTACGTATTGGCTTTAGTTGTGCCATGGACAAAACAAAGTGGTCGTTTACGTCTGTAAGTTCATGTTATGTTTGAATGTTTAATTAAAGGTAACTGTAACGGTAAGGCAGAACATACTCTATTGCATAGTGGAGGTGTACATTGGATACAATTTTATACATTAACTGAAAAACTTGGCGCGAACGCGACTGGAGCGCGTCCGCACAACCGGCATTTATGGCATTACCACATCTCACTGAGCTAATGAGACACCTCAGGCAGAGCGCCAAGTTCTTGCGACCTGTGCTTGGCCACGCTGCATGCCGTTACAGCGTTGCCAGAGCCTCGTTTCTTAACTCGCATTTCTATTAAACCTATTGGTGGGACTAGGTTTTGCGAGATAAATGTTTGCCGTGAATTTCGACGAGGAACCACATGCCGACCTCCATGTGCGGCAGATTTGTTCACAATGTATAATAGGCAACTTGGTGTCTTTGGAGTGTACAGACCAGGAAAGGATAGCACTGACGCTGAATCAGAATTATTTGATAAGATAATCAGCTATGTGGGGAACGATATGGAAAGGAACGTGATTGTAGCGAGTGATCTCAATTTACCAAATATCAATTTGGGAAGGTAATGCTAACGACAGGAAGCATGACCTACAAATGGAAAATAAGTTTAATATGGGAAGGGTAGCTGTTTCAGAGAGTGATGGAGCCAGCTAGAGGGAAGAATACTCTTGATGTGGTGCTGGTAAAACCAGATGAGCTCTATAGAGAAACCGAAGTAATAGATGGTATTAGTGACCACGAAGCTGTTATTGTAGTAGTTAAAAATAAATTTGAAAGAAAGGAGGGTATTAAAATTAGGACTACGTGGAAGTAAGGAGAGATTGAAGGAATTTACTAGGAAATTGAATATAGCAAAGAAGTCAGCTAAGGATAACATGATGGCAAGCATAATTAGTAGTCTTAACAAATTTTAGTGAGAAATGGAAGAGAATATATAGGTATTCTAAGGCAGAAACAGGTTCCAAGAAGGACATTCCAGGAATCGTTAACCCTCGGACACTAGCGCAAGGAATAAACGCAGCGTTAGTCGCGCGGGTTACACATGTAGCACAAACTGAATTTCAATCTGAATGACTCGTACGCGCTTTTTTGGATTTCTTTGGTATTAATATCTTAAATAGTAGTATATATTAATATTCTAAGTCAATTTTGAAGATCATATGTACGTTTTTCTTTTGTTTAGAAGAGGAAATAGAAACCCTTGAAGAAAAATTTGATTGCATCTCACACTACGGGAAATCTACCATGGAAACAAAATATTAGAATCACAGCTTTTAAATTTATTTACATACATACCCAGACACGTATATATTAGAACATTTTTGCATGGTAAATAAATAAAAACAAGATCAGGTAAAAAAACTGTCTTAGAGTTTCCGTGAGCATTTCAAGGAATTTTAGCACTATCAAAGCACGTACTTCTGTAGTATCGGTAAATTTTGCATCACGATCACGTTCAAACTTGTCTCTTAATTCAACTATATAAGTATTTGTAGCTTTGATTATCATTTGTATTATATTGCTATCTATAAAATGCTCTAAGCATTCAAGTTCAGTTTTCACAGTACGAGCAATTCCCTTGGGGTCAGGAAAGTGCACGATAATATTATGGGCTCTTATACGCACATTAGTACATGGATTATCCCTTAGCTAATTGAAATTATCCTTGGCAGTGAACCATCTGGAATTGTTGCTGCCGGTACCTGCATCTCCATATGTCGCTGGACACTCGAACGGGGTACCTTCCTCACTGCTTGTACCTTCTTCATATTCAGTTTGGTGTATTTCGTGTCCTGTTCACTATCGTCACTATCACCGCTAACAATACTATCACTACTTTCATCTAACCACTGACTGATTTGAAAGTCATCTACTTGGCCGCGTGCGCAGCGACATTTCCTTTTCTCGGTCATTGTCAGCACTGAAACAGCAATGCTCGCGCGGGCTACTATTGTAGCCCAGACCACTTCTAATCTATCTGGCGCCTAAATGGCGCGTCTAGTCAAGCCGGAAATACACTCGCTACTTAATTGCAACATTTACAGTAAGATACAAAAGTTGAAAACTAGAAAAGCGGCTGGAATTGATAAGGTTTCAGGAGATATACTAAAGACAATAAGTTGGGATATCTGAAGTACTTATTCGATTATTGTTTGCATGAAGGAGCTATACCAAATGAATAGAGAGTTGCTACAGAACCCCCTGTGTATAAAGGACAGGGTGATAGACATAAAGCTGAAAATTACAGGCCAGTCAGTTTGACATGCATTGCATGTAAGCTTTGGGAAAGCATTCTTTCTGATTAACTTAGATTAGACATGTTTGCGAAATTAATAACTGGTTGGATAGAAGGCAGTTTGGGTTTAGGAAAAGTTATTCCATTCAAGCTCAACTTGTAGGATTCCAGAAAGTTACAGGAGATATCCTGGATTCAGGGGGTCAAATGGACTGTTTCGCGATTGACCTATCTAAGGCATTTGATAGGGTAGATCATGAGAGACTACTGGCAAAATTGAGCAATTGGACTAGAAAAAAGAGTGACTGAATACGTGGCTATATTTCTACAAAATAGAACTCAAGGAATCAGAGTCGGCGAAGTTTTATCTGTCCCTGAAATAATTCAGAGGGGAATTCCTCAAGGCAGTATTTTTCTTCTATATGTACATCAATGATATGTGTAAAGAAGTGGAATCAGATATAAGCCTGTTTGCAGATGATGTTATTATGTACAGAGTAACAAATAAGTTACAAGATTGTGAGCAACTGCAGAATGACCTCGATAATGTTGTGGGGTGGACAGTATGCAATGGTACGATGATAAACGGGGTTAAAAGTCAGGTTGTGAGTTTCACAAATAGGAAAAGTCCTCTCAGTTTTAATTACTGAGTTGATGGGGTGAAAATTCTCTCTGAGATCATTGTAAGTACCTAGGTTTTAATATAAGGGAAGATCTTCATTGGGGGAATCACATAAATATAATTGTAAATACTGCTGCTTGTTGTTTTAAGGGGCCTAACATCGAAGGTCATCGGCCCTAATTGTAGATAAAGAGTGCAGATCTCTGCACATGTTTATGAAGGTATTTAGGGGCTGTAGTAAGGATGTAAAGGAGGGTGCATATAAGTCTCTCGTAAGACCCCAACAAGAGTATGGTTCCAGTGCACGGGACCCTCACCAGAATTACTTGATTCAAGAAGTAGAAAAATCCTAAGAAAAGCAGCTCAATTTGTTCTGAGTGATTTCCGACAAAAAAGTACCATTGCAAAAATGTTGCTAAGTTTGAGCTGGGAAGACTTGGGAGAAAGGAGACGAGCTGATCGACTAAGTGGTATGTTCTGAGCTTTCAGTGGAGAGGTGGCTCTGAATGACATTAGTAAACGAACAAGTTTGAGCGGTGTCTTTAAAAGTAGGAAAGATCACAATATTAAGATAAAGCTGGAATTCAAGAGGGCAAATTGGGCAAATATTCGTTTATAGGAAGGGGAGACAGGGATTGGAATAACTTACCAAGGGAGATGTTCAATAAATTTCCAATTTTTTTGCAATCATTTTAGAAAAGGCTAGGAAAACAAGAGATAGGGAATCAGCCACCTGGGCGACTGCCCTAAATGGAGATCAGTAGTGACTGATTGTACCGGCTATTGTTCTCGCTACTATCACTTCTGATACTTTTAATTTATGTATAAGATAACCTGAGTTCCTCCCAGTTTCACTCCCGTGATGCAAATTTGCTTTTAAATCAGATTGTTTGAGGAGCTGGCTGTCCGAGGCAACCAGCCGTCTTCGCCCCCAGGAATTAACCTGGTACTCTTGTTTCGTGGAGGCTGAGTGAACCTTAGGACCATATGTACCTCCGGAAGTAGAAATATCGTTTTTTTTACTTTTCGACTTCTTGATTGGGAATCGAACCCGCGTCCTTCCGAGTTAACCGACTATAGCGTTACCGCCAATCTATTCCAATGAGTGCCGAGGTTACAGATAGTGGAAGCCTTTACCTTTCACGGCTCCAAGTGCCTTCATGGCCTGTACGGAGATGATCTTCCTTTTTATGAAGATAGTTTCGTCCGGGAGCTGGCTTCCTTCTTACAGAATACTGTTGATCGTAACTGCGAGCTCACTGCATTATTTTTGCTGCACTTTCATTCAATCTCATTTACTGTACTACCATCCTGGGAGAATGCATATTCTAACACTACAATCATATGCATTTTTACTGATTTTTTAAATACAGTTTAGAGACGGCAAGGAACGGAATTCAAATCTCCCGTGAGAAATTTGGCAACGGAACTGACCTCGATGTGTGTTGCGTACAATTACCCATGTAGATATGTTACCAATACGTGCCGGTTCGTATTGACATGTGTGATAATACAGTGACTGTACCACACGATGCGAGGTGATGCCCTACGCCACAAGATAGATGTGAGGATCTTGATTGAAAATCCAGTGAGCCCTGAGCTCCGACCTCTGGCTCGGTTAGCTGATTGCTGACGGGCCCACCTGCGAGCACACATCCGCCAACACCGTGCAAAAACATCGCTTCTGAACAGATGAAGGTGACGCGGCGCGTACTACCCTAGTCTCACCACGCCGCGAGTAATTAGGATCTGCTGAGGGCACTCCGTAATTCGAGATGTTATTAAAAGTATAACTAGTGCTTTTGAGTCAACACGTTGAAAAATTGGAATTACATCGGGCAGACGGTTAAGGACACAGGGTAGAGTTGGGAATGGAACTAAGCACCTATGATGCCACCTTATTCCCATCCTATTACACTGGGAACACTCAAATTTCGCACATGCACTATCTAGTTCTTCTTTAACCGACAATAGAGAAGTATGGTATGATTTATGCATTCATTTCCAGAAAATAATAGGCTCTAAGTTTAAATTTCACGTGTAAATTTTTATTTTTTTATGTATTTTTCTCTAAGGGTACACTTTTCTCCGAAACCGTTGAACCAATTGAGGTAATATTTGTTGAGGGTATCCACATTGATAATGGATATGTAACAGGTGGAAGATACCTTGAAAATAAGTAAAATATTGATGACAACAAATATTAAATAGTGTAAAAGAAATTTTCAAAATATGGTCGTTCTGTGGTGTAGTGGTTAGTGTGATTAGTTGCCATCCCCAGAGGCCCGGGTTCGATTCCCGAAATTTGAAAAGTGGTACGAGGGCTGGAACGGGGTCCACTCAGTCTCGGGAGGTCAACTGAGTAGAGGGGGGTTCAATTCCCTCCTCAGCCATCCTGGAAGTGGTTTTCCGTGTTTTTCCACTTCTTCTCCAGGCAAATGCCGGAATGGTACCTAACTTAAGGCCACGGCCGCTTCCTTCCCTCTCCCTGTATATTCCTTCCAACCTTCCCATCCCCCCCACAAGGTCCCTGTTCAGCAGAGCAGGTGAGGCCGCCTGGGCGAGGTATTGGGCATCCTCCCCAGTTGTATCCCCGATCCAGAATCTGAAGCTCCAGGACACTGCCCTAGAGGCGGTAGAGGTGGGATCCCTCGCCGAGTCCGAGGGAAAAATCCACCCTGGAGGGTAAACAGATTACGAACGAACGAAGTTTAATATTTTTTATGAGGAAGTTGTTAATAAAATGAATATAATATTTCGTCTAATATGTAAATCTACATTTATAAATCATATGTATGAAGTTTAGTTGCTTTTTCTGGGCCACATTCTGATAAAAGTGCACATTTAGAGAAACATATTAAAAAATAATATTTTACAGTTGTAGTATAAACCTACTTTTTCTGGAAATAAATTTGTAAATTATGCCATATTTGTTTTTGTTTTGAATTAAAGAAGAACTATATAGTGCATGTGTAAAATTTGAGTGTTCTATGTGTAACGGGATGGGAATAAAGTGGTATCATAAAAACAGCTATTGTTGTGCTTAGTTCTATTCCCAACTCTAGCATGTGTCCCTAAGGGCACATGAGCTCACACATCTCTCTGAAGAGAGTAAGTTTTTCTCAGTCTAAAAGTATAAAATTTGTTTACGTTCCCGCGACAAAAGTGGGATTTAAATGACTGTTTAAATATGATGGAATTATTGTCACTCCCCCTCAGCTGTCGGCAAATATTAAATTCTCAAGAGTGATTTTCTAATCTTGTCATTTTTCTCACGAGCCGCAAGAGCTTGAGCAATGAAACTCTGTACTCTTCCCTTTAAAAAAAAAAAACGTACCACTTGATATTTTGGTAAGAATTCTGTATTACCGTGCGAGTTGGCCGTGCGATTAAGGACGCGCAGCTGTCAGCATGCATTCGGGAGATAGCGGGTTCAAACCCCACTGCCGGCAACCCTGAAGATGGTTTTCCGTGGTTTCTCATATTCATACCAGGCAAATGCTGGGGCTGAACCTTAATTAAGGCCACGGCCGCTTCCTTCCCACTCCTAGCCCTTTCCTGTTCTATATGTCAGTGCGACGTAAAGCCAATTGTAAAAAAAGAAAAGAAAAAGAATGCTTTGTTAAATTCTACACTGAACAAAATTACCATACTTTATCCGATATTTATGGATTGGCCAGTGTTCTATGAACATTACTGGAAGAGAAGCAACAACGAAAAACAGGAGACTTATTAACGCAATATTGTAACCAACTCAAACAATGATGAATGCGCTCGCACATTTCTCATCCATTTCGGGCCAAATTATGAAAATAATTATTTCGGCATTGTAGTCGCTCTTGTACCTTTGATGCTGATTAACCTCTATCTGAGCGGGGTATTCTGAGCCATAAACAACTCATCAACATGCATCTAAGCCCCGTGGAGTCGTCGAAAGCAAAGCATTGGTAAATGACGGCCGTAGCTACCGCTATGTAGTGGAGGTTTTAATATCTATCCTACAAACATTAATCAGGCTATGCGATGTTTCCAGAGTCATCATACCAACCATAGAAAACATCGTTACGGCTGTCCTAGGTGGACGTTTGCCTTGCAAGTTCGCTATTTTAAGGCTACAAGTGTTGTGGAACCGACACCTTACAGTTGTTCAGGCTCGGAGCAGAACCCTGATTACGGTTGACAGGTGCCCCCTATTATATGGGATTTCCCATATTTGAAGGTCTGAAGTACTGTCCCGTTTTAACAGCATGCGGAACGCGCTTTTCCCCATACTTAAACAACTCACTTCTGCTTTAGTTAAAATTATATATGTACAGTATCTTTTAATGAAGCAATACTTGAGCTTGAAAAAATAAACTTACCATTGTTGAAACTTATGAAACAATGTCAAAATTGATGTCCAAGTTAATTTGTAGAAAATACGATCTTTTCTTCTAAACCCTCGGAATGCATGAAGATCGATCAATCAATCAATCAATCAATCAATCAATCAATCAATCAATCAATCAATCAATCAATCAATCAATCAATCAATCACTACTGATCTGCATTTAGAACAGTCGCCCAAGTGGCAGATTCCCTATCTGTTGTTTTCCTAGCCCCTTCTTAAATGATTGCAAAGAAATTTGGTATTTATTGAACATCTTCGTTGGTAAGTTATTCCAATCCCTATCTCCCCATCCTATAAAATATTTGCCCCAATTTGTCCTCTTGAATTCCAGCTTATTGTGATCTTTCCTACTTTTAAAGACACCACTCTAATATACAAACATCTGCTCCGATTTGAATCAATCAATCAATCAATCAATCAATCAATCAATCAATCAATCTAATCTCATCTAATCTAAAGAGCTTTTAAAATGCTACAATAAATTATCTGGAAAAAAAGATTATGACTGCAGTGAAGTTAATGTTTTTAAGAAACTAGAGGCTTTACGTTTGAAATATAGTACATTTTCTGGTTTTGAAGAAATGATTAATTCTTTGATATTTACTGTAATTTGTCCAGCATTTAATTTGGATAGCTTTTATGAAGAACTTTATTCCCATAACATTGAATTACGTGACGCTGGAGCTATATATACCTGTGTAGATACTGATAGTGATGCGAGTTGTATGTGAACTCAAAATGGGTGAATTTTTTACTGTGAAGTTAATTTGGACGCTATTTCAAATATACTAATGTTGGTATCTTATGTTCTAAGTATACCTGGTTCGAATGTCTATATTGAAAGAGTTTTCTTCATTTCTTATAAGACCGAGCTCGATAGCTGCAGTCGCTTAAGTGCGGCCAGTGTCCAGTATTCGGGAGATAGTGGGTTCGAACCCCCACTGTCGGCAGCCCTGAAGATGGTTTTCCGTGGTTTCCCATTTTCACACCAGGCAAATGCTGGGGCTGCACCTTAATTAAGGCTACGGCCGCTTCCTTCCAACTCCCAGCCCCTTCCTGTCCCCTCGTCGCCGTAAGACCTAAATATCTGCGTCGGTGCGACGTAAAGCAACTTGCAAAAACTCTTAAAAGCAAATGGTATTATGAAAGGAATAGACGTTCAGAAACCCTGATAATGTCAAAATTCACATCTCACTTCATTTTTATCATAATTGGCAGAAACTTCACGACTTGATTAAGGGAGATTCAGCATTATTGAAAAAGGCTAAACATGAAAAAAAGTACGGCTTTTAAACTTTTTATGTAGAAAATGAAACGGCAACATATTGTAATAAAGTTTGTGCCTACAATGTAATTCTAGTACAGTAAATTTAAGGTCTTATCATCAAGGCCAAGTCCCTGCACTTCTAATGTCAACTATCTTAGAGCTTCTCCATCAGGACAGGAGTCAGGAAAGAAAATGAACTCTCTTGCATTCTCTTCAACTGCAACCTGGAGAAGATCGTGATAACCAGGAAAGGCCCTCTCAGAAAACTAGAAATCAAAGAAAGGAAGATCCTGAGAAGAATACTGGGACTTATAAGAGAAAAGGGAGGCGCCTACAGAATTCGGTACAACGATGAGCTATACAAACATAAGAAAGACATCGTTACTTGTATAAGGAAAAGGCGCCTGGTGTTCTATGGGCACCTAACCATAAGAATCCCTGCAGGCTGACCAACAGGATCTTCGCTATGGCAAGTAGAGCGATGGCATTCAGGAACAAATGGATCTCTTCGGTCAAGTCAGATCAGGAACAACTGGGGATCCCGCATGAGTTCATACATGGCCACCCACAGCTACAGCAAGCCATCCAGCAGGGAATATTTCCGGCGTCTCTCACGAGTAGGAAGAACACAGGAACCAGCAGACCTATGTAGACTGAGGAAAGAAAGCTGGCTCACAGCCAGAAAATTAAGGAATACTGGAAAAGGATAAAACACAAGGACCAAGTGACGAGATGATACGAACCCCGTGGTCCTCAGTTGCCCCACTCGACAAAAAAAATAAGAAGGAGGAGGAGGAGGACAGTAAATTACATATCCGTGTTTTCTTCAGCAAATGTCGTTACGTCGTGTCGTTCCATATTGGCGTTTCTAAAACCTGGCAACCCTAAGTCTGAAACAGGTCGACAGCTGTGAATGAGAACACAGAAGGAGTCTCCATGAGGTAAATGTAACCTCTAGAAAGCCAGCCATCCAAAGGAGCACCACTTCTGCCACAACCCCAGAGACCGTGCATACAAAGAGGTGCATGTACAGTACATTGGAGTGAGGATCAGAGGAGACACGTACTGTTCAGTGACGAGTCCAGATTCAACCTCAGGTCACCTGATGGAAAAGATAAGGTGTGGAGAAGGGCAGCACACCGCTTTGCTCCCTGTACCTTTGCCGAAATTGAACCTTTTGGACGAGGTTTCTTGATGGTGTGTGGTAGCGTAACTTCAGATAACAATACCGCTTTTTTACTCGTTGTGAAACGCTCCCTCACGGCAAAGAGATACATTGAAAAGATCCTCTTTAACCATATAGTACCACTTACATTCGGTTTTGACGAAACCTTCATGCTTAAACACGATAATGCGCAAGACCCCATGCTACTTCGTGTGTCAACATTCCCATTCAGAACTGGCCAGCCAGGAGTCCAGACCTCAACTCTATTGAGCATGTGTGGGACATGATTGATCATCGCCTTTGGCTCCGAGTTTTCAAAAATCTGGCTGAAATAAAAGTAGTGGTACAAGAGGAATGGGAGAACGTAAAACAAGAGGATATCTGGGGTTTAATCAGAAGCATGCCCAGAAGAATCGTGGCGGTATCTGCAGCCAGGGGTGGCAGTACCTCCTATTGATCACGTTCCATTATATTTAAATTATTAATTTCTGTACGCAGGGTATCTGTCAGATTTCATTAAAAACGCTTCTTAAATCGAAATATTTAGAGCACTGCTGTCTTTGGTATGGGTATGAAATGATCCTTTCTTTTATTCCGTATTGATGTTTTGAAAGTTTTAACTTAAATTGAGATTTTTTTAAAAAATAGCAAGTGTTGCGCTTCTTGTGGTGGGCAGTATATAATCAGTATGGCATTAAACACGTTGAAAGTTTTGAGGGAAGAAATATATTCGTTTTGAGAGCCCATTAATAGAGGAAGACTTACTTTTTATACTATTTTTAAGTCTCTATTGTAGGTACTATTGTTATTAACTTATACAAAATCATTATGATTCATAATATCTTCCGGGAAAACTGTACGTAAAATTGTGGCAGAACATTAATTCTTAGAATGTGATTTGTTGCTATTTGCATTCCTGTTGATGAACTAAAGCAGATGTGGGCCTATGATCTTGATGTCAAGCCATTTAAACAGTAATCATCATCATCACTAAGGGAGACAGTTGACATTATGTATAATTTTTCTAGTCTATTTTAATGAAGTGAGCAAAGGTTACGCATCCAACATAATCCACGCACGTTCTCGTTACCTTCTACGATTAGTTTTATGAGTCTGTATTTGTAATTTCCGAAGAAGTAACCGAAACAAGCTGTTTTTCACCGTTTTGCGCAGGTTGATACTCCAGATGATTTGGTGACGTGGTCTCCTCATTACATCTTGAACATTGTGATATATCTATATTTCAGAAGCCTGGCTGGTGAACGATGTACTTTTGAAGGGATTCCATTTTACCGAGAGGCAATAGTCGGATTTTGAAAACTGAAACAGTGCATGAGAATAAGAAATCAAATGGGCCTCAGATCTAGACGAAATAATTGCAGAAAAAATTAAAATGCCTCCTTATATAAACCATATTTCAATAATTCCTTTTCAACGGACATTAACTATTAATAATGTTAGCAAACAAACAGTAAATAAAATGACCTCAAATAGTTATAGAACGTATAATTAAATGTAACAATACGCACTACTCAATGTTTTTACAATTTTCTTCACGCCCCACCTTCACGACGAAGGGAAAGGAAAGGCCTAGGAGTGGGAAGGAAGCAACCGCTGCCGTAATTAAATTACAGCCCCAGCATTTGACTGATAAGGAAATGAGAAATCAGGGAAATACATCTTCAGGGCTGCCGAAGGTGGTATTCGAACCCAGTATCTCCCGAACGCAAGTTCACAGGTCCGCGACCATAACCGCACGGCCAGCTCACTCGGTACTGGGGTTAGAAAGATAAAAGCTGAGGTGATTAGAATATGTTCAAAGGATGAAAAATAAAATAAAGAAATGCGAGTTTGAAGAAGCCTAAGTAGCCTAATCCCCCTGTGGGTGGGGGTGGTAAAATAACACCCACGGTATCCCCTGCCAGTCGTAAGAGGTGACTGAAAGGGACTCTCAACTTCGGAGCGCGGGTTGGCGACAACGGGGCCCTTATTTCAGTCCTGGCATTGCTTCCACTTACTTATGCCAGGCTCCTCACTTTCATCTATCCTATTTGGACTTCTCTTGGTCAACTCTTGTTCTTTTTTTTTTTGCTACGGGCTTTACGTCGCACCGACACAGAGAGGTCTTATGGCGACGATGGGATCGGAAAGGCCTAGGAGTTGGAAGGAAGCGGCCGTGGCCTTAATTAAGGTACAGCCCCAGCATTTGCCTGGTGTGAAAATGGGAAACCACGGAAAACCATTTTCAGGGCTGCCGATAGTGGGATTCGAACCTACCATCTCCCGGATGCAAGCTCACAGCCGCGCGCCTCTACGCGCACGGCCAACTCGCCCGGTACTCTTGTTCTTTACCGACCCCGACGCTATTAGAGCATCCAAAGGCTAGGGAGTCTTTCATTGTCACGCCCTTCGTGGCCTTTGTCTTTCTTTGACCGATAGCTTCATTTTTCGAAGTGTCGGATCCTTTATATTTTTTTCTCTCTGGTCAGTGTTATACATAGAGGATGATTGCCTAGTTGTACTTCTTCTTTAAACAATAACCACCACCACCACCAAGTAGCCTAAATGCAAGCAATGCAAGAGTCAACCAAGTTAAGTATTTATTTATTTATTTATTTATTTTCTTACATATATGTAAGAAAAGATAGCCTGAGATCCCTTAATCACTTTGCTTGTTTCACAAGATTTGAGATCCTAAAGGGTTCATAAAATAATACTACCGTAGTGTCTTCCGCTGAAGCAGGAACAATGTATGCCAGATAAAGAGCATTGGCTATATACACACAGTCCTTCAGCAAGCCTACTCAATTCCCGTAATGTCACCCTGTCGAACTTTTTAATAATTTGACTTGTTTTATTTGTTTCCCTGACAAGGGGGGAGGGGGGTCACCTGGAGCATTGAGCGTGATGAGGCTGGTAGGCGTTGCCCGGCCACAATCCCCGGGATAAATCACCGACCAAGAGCCATCAGTCATCGCCGCTTCCATCTCACTCCCCGGCCTCTCTCCCTCCCGACTTCGATTATTTTTAACTAATCCCAGGTGATTGGGATTCCATTTCAATTTATAGTAGTCTCTATTTCCCTAATGGGATTCTGTCCTGCACACATAAATAAAGTAATACACCGTTCACTGGTAAAAGGACTATATTTCAGAAAGCTACCTCACTCTGCAGGATATTTTTGGAAAATACCAATTGTATGAATTATTGCAATATTAAGTGTGTTACCCAGAGGATAACACAGTCTAACATCAATACAGAGTTATAAAAAACTTATTTGTGATCTACTAAATTTAAATATTGTTTTAATGTTGTGTGTAATGTGTCTGTAAATATTCTACTTTCACATTCTAGAGTCAGGTTTTTGTGGGAACAAAAGATCGTTAATGTTGTGTGGTTATGGGATCAAGTTTAACCTCAGAACATTATATTGTTTTATAGCAACCTTTTCTAGTTCTTATTAATTTGTTTCGCATGCTCCATCGGAATATCAGACATTTATTTCTCCCTGCAGATGCATGTTACCGTTTTTAGAGAATAAGTTCCACGAACAACGTTAATATTTTAACTCTAACTGTGCCACTTAAGTGTAATTCAATACACTGTTACCTTCTATTAATTTTAACAAATTATTTATTTCAATTTGTTTGATAAAAAATAGCAATTCGATAATATCTTTTAATGGTGTACATTCCATTATTTGTTTGCAATATGGTCAGTCAATATAAAACGTTTATATCACAAATGTTCTGAACACAGCTTTTTTTTTTCGAAATTACTCTTAAATGGTAAAGTTCTTTACATCATTAAGAGATTTGCACCCAATTATTTTTTTTCAAAACAATAAATGCCGTTATTACAATAACGCTGAAATATTGTTTTTTAATTGAATGCTAATAATTTTATATACCGGGGGGTTTGGGGACTTCGCAGTGACGGCTGTTGCAGAAAATCAGTTGTGTGCTGTAACCCATACCCCCTCCAAACAATAAAAATATTGAGAAACATACCGGTACGCGGTTTTCAAGAGGCTCTCCACCGAGTCTTCCACACTGAACAAACACGCAAACAGCCCCAACACATATACACAATCCTCATAATAAAACTATATAATTAAACGCACAATAACACCTGCAATGGCAAAATAATCACGAACTCAAAACACTTGGTGTAAGCGCGCAAAAACAGATCTTCCCAATATTACCAAAACCATTGAAATAAAACCAGAAACGTCGTAATTCAAAATTGCATGTTATGTTTTTATTGTGTCGTTTATAAACTAGACATTTTTATTAAAGAAAATCACAATATCATGTCTTTATTTCGACAACATAAAATGTACAAATTTTACAGTTCGTCGATTTACAAAGGTGGCTATGGAATAGGCAAGTTGGTAGTATTCTATTCTTGTTGGTATTAAAAGACCTGGCGGGAAGAGCTCTACAGTATTTTGTTTTCCCGTTTGCTTTGAGCGATCCTTTCTTAAATACTACCGCTGAGTCAAGAAGGTGCCACCTGCCACGTGATAATGCAAGTGTGACTAGTGCTGCCTCTCTGTGGTCGAACGAAGAATCGCTGTGAAGTGATGTCTTGCCGGTCTTGGCTGTTGTTTCCACAGCGTATCGAAAAAGTTGGGCACGCATGCGCAAAAGGCAGGGTTCCTGCTTTCTGTCAAAAAGCTTAGAAACTCTCGCTGAGCTGTGATCGCACAGCCACCCGGCGTGAAGCACACGACTAGTTACCTGGTTGTGAGACGAGCTGAACAATTTCCTGGTCTTTGGCTGACGTCTTTTTCAATGGACTGTATTTGATTGCAGATAATATTTCTAAAGTAATTTATTTTTCAAATAGGCAATGTGCTGCTAAGGTAGGGTTGCCCCTGGGACTACGCGAACCGTGTATGTGAGCGTTAGAGGTTTGGTCATGCTGATTAATAATTTTAAAGACATAACTTGATATCTCGCACTGTTCTCATTTTATCAGCTGATGAAGTTAGCGAATCTGCACGTGACTTAAGACCAGCTTTGGAACACCATTAGAAGGAGAAAACTGCACCATGGGAGGGATTTGAACAAGGACCTTCTAACCGACAGGATAGTGCCTCACCAAGTACGCTAAGGTGACACCAGCTGAAATCCACGGTGTGTTTATGTTTGATGCTGATTTCTCGGTGTGGCACTCAAAGCGGTTTAAATCACGTGTAGATCGTGCAAAGCCCATTTGAATTCGCCCGCGAAGCGATCTGATTGGCTCACTTCAGCAGCCGATAAAATGACAATGGCGCTAGAAATCTATTTTTTTAATAATATATCAGTATAACCAACCCTCTATCGCTCACGTACCCAGATGACGTTGTTTCCGACCAACCTGTTTATCAGACGAATGTGACTTTTTTTTATGAAGGTGGCATACAAAGTGTATCTGTTGGAGTAGCCTCCACGGCTCAAGCGACAGTGCGTTGGCCTCTCACCGCTGGGTTCTGTGGTTCAAATCCCGGCCACTCCATGTGAGATTTGTGCTGGAAACAGTGGAGACGGACAGGTTTTTCTCCGGGTACTCCGGTTTTCCCTGTCATCTTTCATTCCGGCAACACTCTCCAATATCATTTCATTACATCTGTCAGTCATTAATCATTGCCCCAGCGGAGTGCGACAGACCTCAGCAGCCGGCACATTTCCTATCCTCGCCGCAAGATGGGGGTTGTAGGTTTTCATTTTAATTCACAAGGTGTATCTGTTGATAATACTTCACCTGGTGCACGGCTCCATGGCTAAATGATTAGCGTGCTGGGCCTTGGTCGCAGGGATCCCGGGTTCGATTCCCGGCAGAGTCGGGAATTTTAACCATAATCGGTTAATTTCTCTGGCAACACTCTCCAATATCATTTCATTTCATCTGCCAGTCATTAATCATTGCCCCAGGGGAGTGCGACAGACCTCGGCAGCCGGCACATTTCCTATCCTCGCCGAAAGATGGGGTTGTAGGTTTTCATTTTAATTCACAAGGTGTATCTGTTGATAATACTTCACCTGGTGCCCGGCTCCATGGCTAAATGATTAGGGTGCTGGCCTTTGGTCACAGGGATGCCGGGTTCGATTCCCGGCAGAGTCGGAAATTTTAACCATAATCGGTTAATTTCTCTGGCACGGGGGCTGGGTGTATGTGTCGTCTTCATCATCATTTCATCCTCATCAAGGCGCGCAGGTGGACTACGGGCGTCAAATCGAAAGACCTGCATCTGGCGAACCGAACTTGTCCTCGGACACTCCCGGTACTAAAAGCCATACACCATTTAATTTTTACTTCACCTGGTCAATAAAGAGGTTAAATAGTGATTGATCATCAATCACCGTCAGTAATCATTTACAGGACAGGCCAGTTGCCATGAAGTCCCTCCATGTTCGCTGGTCCTTCCTTCCCCATGGCTGTGTCTATGCCTTTCTCACCAGCAGCATCCTATTTAATGGAGATGCCTTGCACCAGCCGTTGTAAAATTCTCCGCTAGCCGTCTTGAAATGCCAACCGTTGACACAGGTATGTTCTTCCGCCTGACATTTCTTACAGGAGATGCCGACGATATTCTATAGACTATGATATATCTACTTCATCTCACTGTCATATTGATGAAAACTTCCAAGAAAAATTGTTCACGTATTTATGAAGTAATTGCTCATTTGAGCATATCAAATATCTCAAATCTCTGCATTCAGAGCATTTTTTTCTCTATACATAATAGATGTAAGAAGCACGTCCTTATGACTCCTAAGAAATTTCTATACAGCTTAATTGAAATTTTCCAGATCATTCTAACAAGAGTTGTTTAAAATTCATATTGTTCGTTGTTGTCTTGTCATTGTTGAAAATAGCTCTGATTCTTTCGATGACCAACCTCGTAACAAAAGACCCCAGTTCCTAATTAAATGCAGCAGTGGAATGAAACATAAAATAAAGCAAATATGTTAACTTAAACGAATATTGAATATTCACGATCGCATTGTATTCGAAATAAATTTTCAGCATAATTCATAGTCAGTACATATAGTACATACCACAGAATAAGTGGCTGCGCTGTTTGGGTCAGGTAACCACCAGCTTGCATTCGGGAGATAGTAGGTTCGAACCCCACTGTCGGTAGCCCGGAAGATGATTTTCCATTTTCACACAAGGCAAATGCTGGTGCTGTTCCTTAATTACGGCCACGGTTGCTTCGCTCTCAATCCTAGCCCTTTGCTATCCCATTGTGGCCGTAAATTCTATCTGTGTCGGTGTGACGGAAAACAAATTGTAAAAAAAAAAAAAAAAAAAGTACATATCGAAAACACGTTAAGTACAAAACAAGAAAGGCCAATCGGGCACCATGAGGATCGGAACCTATAACCTTCAGATTTCACGTTTGATGCTCTTACCAGTTGACCTACGGTTGCTTCGATCATATTTGTGCTGGGCTGAGTGGCTCAGACGGTTGAGACGCTGGCCTTCTCACCCCAACTTGGCAGGTTCGATCCTGGCTCAGTACGGTGGTATTGAAGGCGCTCAAATACGTCAGCCTCGTGTCGGTAGATTTAATGGCACGTAAAAGAACTCATGCCGGAATAAATCCCGGCACCTCTGCGTCTCCGAAAACAATACAAGTAGTTTTTTTGCTATTTGTTTTACGTCACACCGACACAGCATTTGCCTGGTGTGAAAATGGAAACAACGGAAAACCATCATCACGGCTGCCAACACTGTGGTTCGAGCCCACTATCTCCTGGATGCAAGCTCACAGTTGCGCGCCCCTAACCGCACGACCAACTCGCCCGGTCGTACAAGCAGTGGCACGTAAAAACCAATAACCAATTTATTCTGTTGGAAATGATCTAAGTTACACGTCTGGCACTACCGACATCACAACGATGATGATCATCATAAAAGGAGTAATAACAAAATAGTATACATTCTCCTCTCCGCCCGACATTAACAGTGAAAGGTACCTGCAGGCGGAGGTCAATAAGGAGCCCATCTTACTGCCGAGATTAATTTCATCACTGCTCAAGATTAATGAACACAACCTTACTCATTAGCGAAGGAAATCTTGTTACAGATCAGTGGAGTGAAATCATTTGTTCTTCATGCCGATAATTCAGTTAGGTTAGTTGATGGTAATTAATACAACATTTAGTTTAAATATTTGTAAAAGAACGCAACTAACCTAACGCGAAGATTTTAGGCAACAGATGGATTGAGGGCTGGTACAATTGAGATCTAAAGACTAATTACACAGGAAGATAGAAGCAATAACACTGTCAAAAATATTGCCGTTCTACGGGCAAATCTTCCGTATGACCGACTAAGAAAAACTGTAATTTTATAAGAACAGCCAATAATTCTGATGATGTGGCATTTTAAAATATTGTAGGCGTAGTGAGATCTAAATATGTTTACAACTTAACGTTGAAGTCTCGATCACAGATTATGGTCTTCCTACCTCTCAGGTTAACTTTGGGAGTTTACGGTAATGGAATAGAGTGTACCTTAAAAACTTAAAAACTAAAATTATAAATATATCTTTAAAAAGTTTATAAAATCATAATTTTGAAAGTTGATGACGTACAGTCCGCCTCTGTGGTGTAGTGGTTAGCGTGATTAGCTGCCACCCCCGGAGGTCCGGGTTCGATTCCCGGCTCTGCCACGAAATTTGAAAAGTGGTACGAGGGCTGGAACGGGGTCCACTCAGCCTCGTGAGGTCAACTGAGTAGAGGTGGATTCGATTCCCACCTCAGCCATCCTGGAAGTGGTTTTCCGTGGTTTCCCACTTCTCCTCCAGGCGAATGCCGGGATGGTACCTAACTTAAGGCCACGGCCGCTTCCTTCCCTCCTCCTTGCCTATCCCTTCCAATCTTCCCATCCCTCCACACGGCCCCTGTTCAGCATAGCAGGTGAGGCCGCCTGGGCGAGGTACTGGTCATTCTCCCCAGTTGTATCCCCCGACCAAAAGTCTGAAGCTCCAGGACACTGCCCTTGAGGCGGTAGAGGTGGGATCCCTCGCCGAGTCCGAGGGAAAAGCCGAACCTGGAGGGTAAACAGATGATGATGATGATGATGATGATGATGATGATGATGACGTACAACAATTTCTCTTCGTCAGATCATGTCACAGGCACACTTCTTTACGACTAAAAAGTTTCAGTGTTCTCATTTCAATACTTTTCAAAAAAATGAACATTTAGTGACACTATATCAGAGATAAAAGTGGTAAAATTTCGGAGCTGTAAGTTGGTAGGCCTGTAGTATTCAGAATTGAAATTTCTTGTCTGTTAGCAGTCATATGCATATGGTACCCGGACAAAATTTCAGTTACAACGGTGAGAGCATTGCTGAGAAAATGAATTTTAAATGTTTTTCGAACATTTGGGAGAAAGCTAAGTGAACTCCCCCTTAAGTCTCGATATTTAAGCAATTGAGGGTAGTTTTCATTTCTGTTAGAGCGTTGTAGAAATTTTTTTTATTATGTTAGAGCCCCAGCAGTTGCCTTTTGTGAAAATGGGAAAACTCGGGAAACTATGCCGGCAGTGGGATTCGAGTCTACTATCTCCCGAATGCAAGCTCACAGCTGCGCGTCGCTAACCGCGTGGCTAACTTGCTCGGTTTGAGTGGTTGTAGTAAGGAGGTAAACGAGAGGGCGTATAAGTCTCTGGTAAGGTCCCAATTGGAGTATGGAACCCTCAGCAGGATTACTTGATACGAGAATTGTAAAATGAAATGGCTTTTAGTGCCGGGAGTGTCCGAGGACAAGTTCGGCTCGCCGGATGCCGGTCTTTTGACTTGACTCCCGTAGGAGACCTGCGCTCGTGATGGGGGTGAAATGATAATGAAGACGACACATAGGCTACACCCAGCCCCAGTGCCAGTGGAATTAACCAATTATGGTTAAAATTCCCGACCCTGTCGGGAATAGAACCCAGGACCCTGAGACCAAAGGGCAGCACGCTAACCTTTTAGCTATGCAGCCGGACAGTATTGTAAAATATCCAAAGGTTGTGGTTGTGTTACTGGTAATGGTGATTACTGTTTTAAGAGGAATTACAACTAGGCAACCATCCTCTATTAACACTAATCAGAGAGAAAAAATGGAAAGACCAGGCGAGTTGGCCATGCGGTTAGGGCCGCGCAGATTTGAGCTTGCATAAGGGAGACAGTTTGTTCGAACCCCACTGTCAGCAGCCCTGAAAATGATTTTCCGTGGTTTCCCATTTTCACACCACGCAAATGCTGGGGCTGTACCTCAATTAAGGCCACGGTCGCTTCCTTCCCACTCCTAGGCCTTTGCTATCCCATCGTCGCTATGTCTGTGTCGGCGCGACGTAAAGCCAATTGTAAAACAAAAATTGGAAGGGGGTCCGAAAGTTCGAAAAATAAAGATATCGGCTAAAGGAAGACAAGAGCCACTAAGGGCATAAAAATTAAAGACTCCCACAAATTCGCAACCTAATATCGTCAGGGTCGAAAAAACAAGTGTTGACCAAGCGAGATCGGAGAGGATAGATGAAAGTGAGGAGCCTGGCACAAGTAAGTGGAAACAATTCCAGGGCACAGCTAAGGGCCCCGTGGTGACCAACTACGCTCCTATATTAAGAGCCCCTGGGGCACCGTTTAGTCTCTTCTTACGACAGGCTGAGGATACTGTGGGTGTTATTTTAGCGCCCCCCCCCCCCACACACACAGGAGTTTATTGTCTTCAGAGGAAGTACAATTGGGCAACCTTCCTCAATTAACAATATTCTGAAGGGAAACCAAAAGAGGTCCGACCTTTGAAAAATGGAGGTACCGAGTCAGCAAAGGAAGGTAAGGGTCAAAAAAGGCGTGAAAATGAAGGACTCCAAACCTAATACCGGTGAGGTCGGCAAGGAATTAGAATTAAGCATGTGAAATCGACAGGAAAGATAAAAGCGAGTGCTCTGACACAAGTAAATGGAAGCAAAGTCAGACTCAGCTTGGGGAACCGTGGTCCCCAACCAACACTCCCCTTGGTAACCCTTTAGGTCGCCTTTTGCGACAGGCAGGGTATACCGTACCCACCCTCGGGAAGTTGATCCAAAGGACGACAGCATTATTTGTTCTGGGTGATTTCCGACAAAAGTGTAGTGTTACGAAAATGTTGCTTTCTTTGCGCTTGAAAGACTGGCAATAAGGAGACGAGCTGCTCGATGAAGCCGATATTCCGAGCTAGCAGGGGAGAGATGACGTGGATTTACATTACTAGACGAATGAGCTTAGGTGAAGTTTTACTGTAAACGTGTCCGCCTCTGTGGTGTAGTGGTTGGTGTGATTAGCTGCCACCCCCGGAGGCCAGAGTTCGATTCCCGGCTCTGCCACGAAATTTGAAAAGTGGTACGAGAGCTGGAACGGGATCCACTCAGCCTCGGGAGGTCAACTGAGTAGAGGTGGGTTCGATTCCCACCTCAGCCATCCTGGAAGTGGTTTTCCGTGGTTTTCCACTTCTCCCCCAGGCAAATTCCGGTATGGTAGGCTACTTAACTTAAGGCCACGGCCGCTTCCTTCCCTCTTCCTTGCCCGTCCCTTCCAATCTTCCCATCCCTCCACAAGGCTCCTGTTCAGCATAACAGGTGAGGCCACCTGGGGGAGATAGGTATTCCTTCCCAGTTGTATCCCCTCGACCCAAAGTCTCGCGCTCCAGGATAATGCCCTTGAGGTAGTAGAGGTTGGATCCCTCGCAGAGTCCGAAGGAAAAACAAACCGTGGTGGGTAAACAGATTAAGAAGGAAAGAAAGAAAGAAAGAAAGAAAGAAAGAAAGAAAGAAAGCAATCCCAGAAATCTCCATCTTCGTCAAGGACAAAAAGTGTAACACCACTTCAATATATACAGGGTTAGGGGCTGCGACGGTAAAAGTGCTAACTTTTTGAGTCTACGTTCGCAGCTTCGAGCCCAGTCAGTCCAGCGCTATTTGGAGTTACTCAAATACGCCAACCTTATCGATAGATTTACTGACACATAACAGAACTCCTGAGGAACAAAATTCCGTCACTTCGACGTCTCTGAAAGTCAGTCAAGTGGGTAGTTGAACGTAAAACCTAGGACTTTATTATTATTATTATTATTATTATTATTATTATTATTATTATTATTATTATTGCACCGGGAGGTACACCTCTATGCCGCGAATTCAAATATTGCGCCTGTTGAAACCTCTCTACAGGAGAAAGCCTGAACTTTAACAAACTGTATTAACGCAACGGTTTCTCGGAAGATGTCACTACTGTAAATTTGGTAATCTTGAAATGTTCTGAACTGTGTCTATTTTGATTTGTGTTTGTTTGCTCCGTATCAAGAAGTTTGAACATTCTCTAACAGATGTCGCTACCCAAAACTATGGTAACACACTCTGGTGCAATGGAATGAACTTTCTTGAAGAAATATTGTATTCCTAAGTTTTATTTTTACTAAATTTTGTTCTTTGGTTTGTGGGTCGGCAATATAAATCCTTTTCTTCCGCCAGTTTTGAAATTAGCCAATCATAAATTTCTCTAATGAATTTCCCACCAATAAGGTGTTTCTTCATCGTCTTGTGTATTAGTTTTTGCTGGTAGCCAATAAAAGTTTGTGGGCAGGTTGTTATCATTCATGAAAGGTCTCGAATGTTCCACGAGGGTATATAAACTGCTGATTTTCTTGTCTCGGTGCCACTTCAGTAACATCTTTCTCAGTGTGTGAATATATAGCAGTGGGGCGGGAAGCGCCTCTTTCTTCAAGCAGCAGCTCATCTACAAGGTAATGGCCTGTTAACATCTTCATTTCTTGCTAGCTCAGCAGTCTACTCTCGGGGAGGGTTCGAAACCTTTAATATTGCACCCATAAGCGACTTTGCAAGGGCACAATATGTAACCAGTTCCTTTAAAATGTAAATTAACTTTTCTGTGTATGTAAAAACTTCATATCTCTTTTACTGTAAAGCGGGGATAGAGAGTGCTTCACCCTCTCGAACTCCCCTTCATTTTGAAATTGAGGTGACTACGTTTTCATAACCGTTTCTTCTCTTCCTTATGCATTAAAGTTTTCTCATACGTGTCACCTCCCTAGCTTGGGATTAGCCCCTGTATATCGGCCTAGAGCCTCTTAGGTTTTAAGAAGTGTATTAGGAGTGCAAACTACGCCTCCAGTCAATTTGGTATTTTGAGCCATGTAATTAACTTGTTTCTTTTCTGAGTAGGCCCAGTAGGTTGGGTACATGATACCCCTGTGTAAATTTGTAAGTTGTGCCTGCAGGCAAGCGATTGTAAAAGTCGAGGATGCCTTAAATAGGCTCGAGTAACTGGGAGCCGGTTCGCTTGTTTCAAATTAGGTTTTGAGTGCCTCTTGAAGGCTGGAATGTATTTGGTGAGAGCAAGTGCTCTTTGATTTCAGGAGAATTCTGCCCCAGGTGGTCTGGTTGAATATTAGTAAAGTGGAGCTTGGAGCTCATTAATTATTCACCCGGAGCTTGAACCCCAGCAAATGTAATTTATTAACTTGTTTTTATGCTACTTGATACCTGTTACCCTTTTGTTATTTGTTGTCATTTGTTGATTTTGAAAAGAAAATATAACCTTTGTTAAAGTTTTAAATTAACTTTAATTTGGTAGTTGAGACCTATTCTAGCCCGCACCTTCTTTCACCTCTGCTGTTCCACAGATACCTCGGAACAATTATTATTATTATTATCCAGCTCCTTAGCTGAATGGTCAGCGTACTGACCTTCGGTTGAGAGGGCCTCGAGTTCGATTTCCAGTCGGGTCAAGGATTTTATCTGCTTATGGTTAATTATTCTGGCTCGGGGACTGGGTATACATGCCCTACACTTCTCTTCATCTATGCACAATATATCGCACGACCAACCACCACAAAAGGAAGACCCTATAATAGTGAATATATCCCTCCTCATAGGGTTGACATGAGGAAGAGCAAATCAGCACACAATAACGACCCCAAGAAATCGATGATGCTTGTTGTTTATAAAGGGGCCTAACATGTAAGGTCATCGGCCCTCCCCCAAGAAATTGAGGAAATGTCAACAAGATTATTATATTATTATTATTATTATTATTATTATTATTATTATTATTATTATCTCAATGTACGTAGAAAGTAGTGGACAGCAATATAAATGCTAAAGATCTCTAATAGCGTGTGTCTGAATAATAAATATGAGAATAATAAAATGCTAATAAACAATGCATTGTTGGCTAATCTGGTATAAAATAGAGGTACTTAACGTAGGTAGTAACGTTCAGCAATCGTTATAGTATTTATACAATTATAATTATTTTCTCAATTAAGCTTTGAAAAAGATATTCTGTACTGGTACTAGTACATTCAGTAAATGTAATCTTTCAGCCCACCACTCAAACTCTCACACAGTTTTGGGACTTAAATGACCAAGACTACTAAGTACACATCTGAAGATTACGAGTTTCTGTGCACTTATCCATAATTTTACGTGCAGCCATCAACTTGCAGCTTATCATTCTTAAAAGGAAACTATATTTCAACGATTTTCCCTCGTCAAAGGATCGCTGTTCGCTGATCCCTTTCATGCTACCGCTGGCTACTTGTAGTGATAGCCGCATCCTGCAACTTCTTTTCTCGTTTCCCTGGTCAAAATAATGCTTCCCTTAACACTTTTTCTTCTACACTTGATAGTTCCAGATCAACTGCCGTCACAGTGTTTTAAATGTTAATAATATATTTGGAACACGTCATTAAAAATGCTATTAGTAGACCTATAAAATTTTAACATGTGGTATTATCGCTCGTTTCTGTCGAATGTTATATTAACCCATTTAATGATGAATTATGCTTAAAATAAAAATTCACAGCTGTATTTCTCATGTAGTAGACAAGACAGATTAATGAAAATGTTGAAACAAACACACTTTTCTTTTTTTTTTTTTTTTTACATTTACATTTCAAATGGTGCTAACAATTAGCAAACTGTTCCAAGATAATTAATGCATTTCCTTTCCATTGACTCTCATTTCTTCTGATAGAATGTTAGGATGATCTGGGATTAACGTGACTGTAAGCAAGAAAAAAGACCGAGTACATATCGTCGTCGCTGTGCCAATGCATTCCCCACCCATTGTTTTCCTCAAGACTAGGCACGCCAGTCATGTATTGATATGCAGTCCATCAGAACACTTTTCATTGAGTTTAGTTTCCTATGCACGGGTGTAAATGAAAATGAATGTCGTGAATCTTATAACAGTTTCAGTTCAGTACTATGTATGTGTGGGACAGTGGAAGCAAAAGTAAGCGTATTATGATCATGCCCAGTTCGGGAGCGAAAGAAAATATGAAGAATTACTATTATATATTTAACGATGAGGATGAGTGGAGAAGTTCATGCGATTGGTTAGTGAAGAAAGGTGAGTTTGAAACAGAATGTGGTTTTCAATTAATTTCGAAGGGATAGGTGTCATAATTTCTTATGCAGATTCCTCTAAACAATAATGTTATGAGAACGTACTGTGCTCACATTTATTATTATTATTATTATTATTATTATTATTATTATTATTATTATTTATTTCTTAATCTGCTTACCCTCCAGGGTTATTTTTTTCCCTCGGACTCAGCGAGTCATCTACCGCCTCAAGGGCAGTGTCCTGGAGCGTGAGACATTGGGTCGGGGGATACAACTGGGAAGGATGACCAATACCCCGCCCGGACGGCCTCACCTGTTATGTTGAACAGGGGCCTTGGTGGAGGATGAGAAGATTGGAAGGGATAGACAAGGAAGAGGGAAGGAAGCGGCCGTGGCCTTAAGTTAGGTACCATCCCAACATTTGCCTAGAGGAGAAGTGGGAAACCAAGGAAAACCACTCGAGGATGGATGAGGTGGGAATCGAACCCACCTCTTCTCAGTTGACCTCCCGAGGCTGAGTGGACCCCGTTCTAGCCCTCCTACCACTTTTCAAATTTCGTGGCAGAGCCGGGAATCGAACCCGGGCCTCTCGGGGTGGCAGCTAATCACACTAACCACTACACCACAGAGGCGGATATTATTATTATTATTATTATTATTATTATTATTATTATTATTATTATTATTGTTGTCTTCCGGAATGCTAAGTTAAAGAAGTTGGCAAGTCTACTAGAACAGATGTTGATGCAGCTTAGAATATAACTATTGTTCAGTAATAATGAACGTTAACGCCCCGCATATTCCATCATTTGTTAATTCCTCTGTGTTGTAACAATAGGTAAGAATCTCTGTGGACCACCAACGCTGGAACTCTTATCTGGTGGTGTTGACCAATCACCTCATTGTCACAGACAGACGACAAATAGGAAGTGAGGATCTTGACCAGCTCACAATGTAATCATCGGCCATTGTCCTGCAGCCAACATACATCATCCCGCATCTTGATCTATTTAAAACCCGTGTCGTGAGCTTGTCGACGGTGATGAATTGATGGTATTATCAGCAAGTCAGCACACGGCAGGGATAATTAATTTTACAAGATGTGTGTAGGTTTTAAGCAGCCTCTGCTCCTTACAGCCCGTTCTTTGGTGGGATACAAGTCTCCAATTAGTGCTGGGTGGAGATCTGAGTTGTGCTTGCGTGGTATGCTCCCAGTTCCACACCGTTAGTCAGAACTTCATGATGACATGCGTTCAACTCACCAGCAAAACATAACCATGGATTGATATTATTATTATAATTTTTATTACTGTTCTTATTATTATAAAATAATCTGAATGATCTTCGAAATAATAATAATAATAATAATAATAATAATAATAATAATAATAATAATAATAATAATTCGTGTGGCCCTTTCTAGCCTGGTGCAGCCCCTGTAAGGCAGACCCTCCGACGAGGGTGGGCGGCATCTGCCGTGTATAGGATACTGCGTGTTATTGTTGTGAAGGATAGTGTTGTGTGTGAGTTGCAGGATTGTTTGGGACAGTACAAACACCCAGTCCAAGAGCCAGGGGAATTAACTATTAAGATTCAAATCTCCGACCCAGCCGGGAAACGAACCCGAGACCTTCTGAACTGAAGAGCACTGCGTTGACCATTCAGCCAAGGAATTGCAGCTAATAATAATAATAATAATAATAATAATAATAATAATAATAATAATAATAATAATAATACACGTATAGTCACGGACTGTGTGCAGGCATATTAATTCGACACCGTCTAAAAATTGAGTTTCATTTACCGCAGAAACTCTTTGTAAACCACGTTCGTGGTATTGTGTTTTGGGACTCCACTCATAAAGCCACCTACAGTAAACGTAACCATTGACAGATGGATCACTTCTGTGCAATATCTCTGGCGATATGTTATACTGTATAAAATGTATCGTTGTTTTACCGTGTTTGATGACTTTCAGATATCCGACTCCTTGGCTGATTGGTCAGCATTGCGGCCTTTGGCTCAGAGGGTCCCGGGTTCGATTGCCGGCCGGGTTGGCGATTTTAATCGCGTGTGATTAATTCTTCTGGCTTGGAGACTGCTCGTTTGTGTTTGTCGCAACACTGTCCTCTTCATATTCAGTCAACACATCGCACTACCAACCATCACAGAAACAAGCAATAGTGATTACATTCTTCCCGAAATGGTTGGTATCAGGAAGGGCATCTAGACGTAAAACAGGGCCAAATCTCCATGTGCGACAGGGTTCCCGCCCTCATGGTGTGGGAAAAATGGTGGTAGGAGAAGAAGCCCAAAATGCACTTACTTGAAATTAGATCTGTATGTTGACTCTCAAGGAAATTCTCAACTACTCCGCTTAAACACCTAACCATTCTTCATCTCGAATCTGAGCTGTAAGTGTGTCCTCTTAATTGCCACAGATCTTGAGAGATGCCAAGTATGTATGTTGAGTTTTCAGTCCGAAGGCGATTGGATCTCCAAAAGCTCCACCATCAGTTATTAAATATAGCCCAGACCACTGAAGAGACTTACGGCACTGGGGAAATGATGAGATGTAGTTTTCCGTTACTTTCCTCACCGAGTCAAGGGGTGCTGTTATCTATCAGTCTGCCAAGTCCACTGAAATGTACACATTAACCAACCCTATGGTGTCATATTTCGGTCGCTTCTATATTATCAAAGCGAAGGATGAGAATGGGACAGGTCGATGGGAGTAGCATTTTTTCTAGCCCACAGTATTAAGCTTACGAGGTCTAGGGAGTTTTTCGTTTCCACGGTCTTTCTTTTGCCGATATATTTTTTCTCCTTAGGGTCAAATCTCTTCCTTTTTCTCTTACAGTTTGCTTTAATAGGGAATAGCTACCCGAACAATTTGGCCGTGCGGTCAGCTGTGAGCTTGTATTTGGGAGATAGTGTGTTCGAACCCCACTGTCAGCAACCCTGAAGATGGTTTTCGTGCGTTCCCATTTTCACGCCAGGCAAATGCTGGGGCTGTACCTCAATTAGTGCCAAAGCCGCTTCCTTCTCATTCCTATCCCTTCCCTCTCCCCTCGTCACCATAAGACTTATCTGTGTCGGTGCGACAATAGCAAGGAGATTCTGAATTATATTATCCAATATTAGCTTCTATTATTCGGTATGTGGAATCGAGCGAGTTGGTTACGTGGTTTGACTGACAAAGTTGTCAGCTCGCATTCGGGAGATAGTGAATTAGAACCCCCATTACCGAGCTTGATAGCTGCAGTCGCTTAACTGCGGCTAGTATCCAGTATTCGGAAGATAGTGGGTTCGAGCTCCACTGTTGGCAGCCCTGAAGATGGTTTTCCGTGCTTTCCCATTTTCACACCAGGCAAAGCTGGAGCTATACCTTAAATAAGGCCACGGCGGCTTCCTTCCCACACTCAGCTCTTTCCTGTCCCATCGTCGCTATAAGACCTGTCTGTGTCGGTGCGACGCAAAACAAATTTTTTAAAACTCTATAGTATTAGTACAGGGGTGGAGTTCCGCTAGGATAATTGCACATAGCATTACTGATGAGTAAAATACACACTTATTACTGTAAGTACCTATCCTCATCTTATTTATAGGCCTATGTTTCATAAAGACGTTCGAGGAATCCTAGGTATCTATTCCTCCATTGATGTTAAATTTCAATATTACAGGTCAATAATTCAACAAAATTATTACGTGTACTAACCTACGACAGAATGAGATTTCTTTAATTCATTCCTACATATTTAACTAAATTCAATTCAGATTAATTAATGTGGCGTATAAAAGTGCACACACGTCTCTAGTTACAGCAGACATAATTTGTAAAATATTATTTGTTTTATCGATTTATATTGGCCGTCTTCAATGGGCGGTAATAATAAGAACGTCAATGAAAATAATGTTGTGTATAAATATAATGTAATAATAGTAATAACTGAATCCGTTATTTGAGAAAGCACGCATGTCCACTATCGCTAGTTTTCACTAAAGTGGAAAAAACTGCCTACAGCTTCTAAGGTTTGGAATTTGTATCTGCTTTATATGCCAATTATTTTTGAGATCTTTTGTAATAATTCTGATCATTTTTTGTAAATGTTAAAAGAAAATGGTATGAGGAATGAAATTTACTCGACATGTGGGATTTCTCAACAGAAACATAACATAACAAAATGTGGTTATTTAGGGCTTACCAGCATTTAGGCACAACATTTAAGTTTTTTTTTTTCTAGTTGCTTTACGTCGCACTGACACAGATATTTCTTATGGCGACGATGGAATAGGAAAAGCCTAGGAGTTGGAAGGAAGTGGCCGTGGCCTTAATTAAGGTACAGCCCCAACATTTGCCGGTTGAGAAAATGGGAAACCACGGAAAATCATCTTCAGGGCTGCCGACAGTGGGATTCGAACCCACTATCTCCCGGATGCAAGCTCACAGCCGCGTGCCCCTGACCGCACGGCCAACTCGCCCGGTAAGTTTCATCTTTAAATTTCCCTTCATATAACAACATTAAAGTCACAATTCAGAATATTTTCCAACATTGTCCGTCTCAACAAAATCACTTATTACAGTTACCCATTGGCATCGTCCCTGTTAACAATAACGCCAAGAGAATGCCTTAACATGCTTGTTCCTGTTATTCAAGTTCCTCGGGTATGTCCTGCCTGTTAACAGTAGGCCATGAGAAAATTTTGAAGGTCCCATAATGAGGCGGACATGTATGGTTTCTCCCTGAAAGATGGGAATACGTATAATTTTAACATACAGGATGTCCCAAGAATACCGCCAACGCTCAGTATGTTGTGCGGGAAGGCAAACTGATCCCTTTTCAAGAAGGAACCCATATTCAGAAACGCACGGCTAGGACTTTATAGTGCATCGAAGTGTGAGATGTGTGTGCGTTCCGCATGTCTTCAATAAACCCGACATGAGTAGTGCATCGAGGTCATTGAAACGGGGTTCGAAATGTGTACCTTCTACGTCATTGTAGAGCCTAGGTCGGCAGTGCTGAGCCTCACGCAAATGACCCAATACGTGCAGTTGTTTTGAAGAATTTCAATTGCTCCGTGCACTCAAGCAATAAGGTTTTCAGCCGACGCTACAAGAGTGTCATACACCATTCTCTTTGTACTACCTACGTGGAACTGTCCTGCTTAACTTAGTCGTCTCTCGTCGCCGCGAACGTGGAATGATGTGGGGTACGTCTCTTTGGAAAACGTTCCGCATCTTGCAGCAGTTCCACCATTGCAATCCGTTTTGCCGTATGCAAGCACAATGTTGGTCATTTCCGCATCTGTGTACTGGTACATGTCGCACTGCCGTTAACAACGTTACTGCACTGGCAGACTACAGTACACAAGTAACGCAGTAGGATGCACACCAAAGACTGTGTGGAGGAATGTAGCGCATGCGCACGAATGTTATTAGGCAGAAGTCGTCTATCCGGAGTACACAGGTGGCTAAATGGTTGCATAACATCCGCCAAATCGGAACAAATTTTCACAACCGTTCTCAGACTTCGACGCTCTCCAGCGCCCAGATCGTGCATCTCCGGACAGGCTCCTTGAAAACCGACCAGTCCACCATCCCGCACAACACACTAGGTCTTGTTAGTGTTTTGGCGGACACTCTATATATGCATTAAGTCTATTTTTCCGATAATGAACATGTGTGGTTTGTCAAATAATCGATTCAATTCATGATCAGCATCAAAGAGGCCCCTTATCTCTTGAAGTTAGTAGTAGAAGAAGAAGTAAAGAGCTTTCATTATGTTGAAGAACAATTGCAAGAGAATTGGTCGGAAAAAAATGTCGTTAAAGAGTGGGCGAGGAAAATGGAACTGGAAATTCAACTGTCGAGGAAGACCTTCAACAAAAAAATGTTCTACCGTATGAGGCCAAACTAAAGCATCTAGACACTTTGTTAAACCTGAGTGCTTGTGTGCAGCAGAAACATTGGGTATAGTTGGATAGATGGGCTTGAAGATATCCGGGAGAGAGAAAGAACAATGCTCAGACAAATTCTAGGCCCAAATGTAAAAAATGGGGAGGGAAGACTTAAATGTAACAAAGAAATATATTAAAGAAGAGGAGTCATTGAATTGTTGAGGAAGAGGAAGGTACAGTTCTATGGACACTTGTTAAGGATGGACAATGACATACTGAGGAAGACAGAGCTGAAATTGTTTAGAGAATTAAGGCCTAATAATAAACAGCTCTAGATCCTACAGAAACTACAAACATTCGTAGTTGTACTACTGCAAGTTCTGTTTGCTACCTAATAATTAGATCACATGTATACACAGTCACGAAACTGAAGTTGAAACAATACGTTCAAAGATATTAATGAACATGTTCCACAACTTCATTTTTATTCCTACTTTCTAAAACACACCATAAAAATGTTCATCTGAAAATGATTACAATGACCAAGTGAGATAGCTTTATGGGACAGGTAGTGTAGCTATGCTCTTGCGTTCAGTATATGGTGGGTTCAAACTTATCCGCAATTGCTCTGAAGATTTTCCCATCTTCAATAAAAGTCAAGACATGGGCTGTACATTAATAACAATCACGTCAATTACATTTTCAATCCTGAACATTTTTTTTTTTTTTTGCAGTTGTTTTACGTCGCACCGACACAGATAGGTCTTACGGCGACGATGGGTCAGGAAAGGGCTAGGAGTGGGAAGGAAGCGGCCGTGGCCTTAATTAAGGTACAGCCCCAGCATTTGCCTGGTGTGAAAATGGGAAACCACGGAAAACCATTTTCAGGGCTGCCGACAGTGGGGTTCGAACCTACTATCTCCCGAATACTGGATACTGGCCGCACTTAAGCGACTGCAGCTATCGAGCTCGGTGAACATTTTCTATCCTAAACATAACGATATTTTTTACATTCTGCTTTACGTTGCATCGACACAGGTAGGTCTTATGGTGACGAGGGGATAGGAAAGGGCTAAAAGGGAAAATGGCTAAACCATGGCAAACCATCCTAGGGGCTGCCGACAATAGGGTTCGAACCCACTATCACCAGAAATCAGCTTGATAGCTACGTGGCCCAAACTGCACAGACACTTTCTCGGCCGGTAATTATCCCGTCTTAACTTTAATTAGAAGAAAAGAAGAATGGAGGTGTCTTCCCTTTAAAAATCGAGTCGGTCAAAGAAAGGGAAGGGCCATGGTAGGCGTGAAAACGAATTAATCTCCGAAGAAGAGCCGGAAAAACAGTCGATTGGAACAGCCTTTCGGTAGAAATCAGTTTTTATTTTTGGTGAAAAATAAAATTAATCAAAAAATATTTTTCTACATTCATGCGAGAAATAGAGTAACCATTTAGAGTAATTTTTAATGTATTCATATGTTTGATGATGATGATGATGATGCTTGTTCTTTAAAGGGGCCTAACATCTAGGTCATCGGACCCTTTTCGTATGTTTAACACGATGTTTGTGGCAATATAATGCTGCTTTCTGCCGCTTAGTGTACATGTTAAAGTCACAAACTGTAGCAAAACTGTGCTTTCGGAAGGATCAGTCTCAAAATTATTGAGGCATTATACCTATTTCCCAGCCTTATAGATAGCGAAAGCAATAGTAGAAGCTTGCGATCAGAATGGGAAAGCTGCAGACTTTGCTAACAAATAATATTGTTTGAGCTGCATATCGCTTGAGGTTTCGTAATGGAGAATAAAATTTGTTCTTATTTTCAAAACATAATCCTATATTCCCGATAGTGTGGCAACGTAAAGTGTATTGGCGTGGGTAACCAGTGATCATTAGTGAGAGGATGTTAAGGAGCAGAACTTTTCAAAAAATATAGCTCTTTTTTATACAGTTATGTCAATATATGTATCAGGAGACATGAAATGAAGCCAAATTAACACAATTTGTTTGCACATTTTACAATTTTTTGTGAGATTATTACATGCTGTCACCTTTTCCCTTTTATTTCATGCTTCCACACTTTTCCCCCATTCGCATCTGCGTTTTTAAAAGATTAGACAGAATCTTTCTTCTCTGCTTCATCAGAATTCTTGGGCGAAGGAGTTGATAAAATCAAATGCTTCGTATGTGCCCTAGACTCGACGGACGCAGAAGCCTTCAAGGAGGACCAACAATTACTCAAAAACAAAGACCTAGAATTGGAACTTTTTGCAGTCCATAGCTACAAGTACTATTTGCCTGATGTGATACAGAGTTTGGAAGAAATTGATGAGTGTTAGAGAGAACATTTATGGATTTGCTAAAGACAAATTCGAATTCAATTTGAAGAACAATCCAGATGTAGAAACCTTTGCAACTTTGACTGAACTCCCTTTAAGCGTGCTGAAAAGATAGGCTTCATTGGTTCTGTAGTTGTCGAGTGGATTTTGTCTCACCGTATAAGAATCTACTGAGCTCAAAGTACCAGCGACTCACTGTCAAAAGCATTGAAATGTTATGTGTAATCCAATATGTTGTTGTTGTTTGAGTCATCAGTCCATAGACTGGTTTGATGCAGCTCTCCATGTCACACTATCCTGTGCTAACCTTTTCATTTCTACGTAACTCTTGCATGCGACATTTGCTCTAATCTGCTTGTCATATTCAAACCTTGATCTAGCCCCACCGTTCTTACCGCCTACACTTCCTTCAAACACCAACTGAACAAATCCTGTGCGTCTTAAGATGTGTCCTATCATTCTATCTATTCTCGTCAAATTTAGCCAAATCGATCTCCTCTCACCAATTCGATTCAGTATCTCTTCATTCGTGATTCAATCTATCCATCTCACCTTCAGCATTCCTCTCTAACACCACATTTCAATAGCTTCTATTATCTTTATTTCTGAGCTAGTTACCGTCCATGTTTCACTTCCATACAATGCAACGCTGCAGACGAAGGTCTTCAGAAACATCTTTCTAATTCCGATATCAATGTTTGAAGTGAGCAAGTTTCTTTTCTTAAGAAAGCTCTTCCTTGCGTGTGCTAATCCGCGTTTTATGTTCTCCTTACTTTTGCTATCGTTATTTATTTTACTACCCAATTAACAATATTCATCTACTTCCTTTAAGACTTCATTTCCTAATCTAATATTACCCGCATCACCTGCCTTCGTTCGACTGCACTCCATTACTTTTGTTTTGGACTTATTTATTTTCATCTTGTTCTCCTCACCAAGACTTCGTCAGTACCACTCAGCAACTTCTCGAGATCTTCTGCAGTCTCAGCTAAAATAACAATATCATCGGCAAATCTCAAGGTTTTGATTTCCTATCCTAGGATTATGATTCCCTTTCCAAATTCCTCTTTGATTTCCTTTAGGACGGGGCAGACTGCAGCCTTGCCTCACTCCATTCTGGATTGCTTGTTCTTTTTCAAAGCCCTCCATTCTTATCACTGCAGACTGATTTTTTTCTACAGATTGTATATAATTCTTCGTTCTAGGAATCTGATCCCAATAACCTTCAGAACCTTCAACAGCTTGGTCCAATCCACATTATCGAATGCCTTTTCTAGATCTACGAACGCCATGTACATGGGCTTGTCTTTCTTAACTCGATTCTCTAAGATTAGACGTAAAGTCAGGATTGCATCACGTGTTCCTACATTTCTTCTGAAGCCAATTTGATCTTCTCCCAACTCAGCTTAAATTTGTCTTTCCATTCTTCTGTAAATAATACGTGTTAAAATGTTGCAGGCATGAGATACTAAGCTAATGGTGCGGTAGTTTTCACACCTGTCAACACCGGATTTCTTTGGAATAGGTATAACAACATTCTGCCAAAAATCGCATGGCACTTCCCCTGTGTCATACATTTTACACACTAGATGGAATAACCTTGCCATGCTGGTTTCTCCTAAGGCAGTCAGTAATTCAGAGGGAATATAATCAATTCCAGGTGCCTTGTTCCTATTTAGGTCTCTTAAAGCTCTGTCAAACTCTGACCTCACGATTGGGTCTCCCATTTCATCAGCATGTAGAGCCTCTTCTTGTTCTTGAACCAAATCATCTACGTCTTAACCTTGATACACCTGTTGGATATGTTCCTGCCATCTTTCTGCTTTTTCTTCTTTCCCTATGGCTTTCTGTCTGAGCTCGTAGTATTCATACACCTAGATTTCCTTCCTCCAAAGGTTTCCTTTATTTTCCTGTATGCATCATATACTTTTCCTAGGACCATATAACCTACAATATCCTTGCACTTCTCCTTCAGTCATTCTCCCTTAGCTACCTAGCACTTTCTATCCACTTCATCCTTTAATCGCCTGTATTCTTTTCTTTTCTAGCATTCTTGTATTTTCGTCATTCATCAATCAGGTCTAACATCTTCTGAGTTATCCACTGATTCTCAGTTTATTTTTTCTTCCTTCCTAACATTTCTTCAGCAGCCCTACTGACTTCATGTTCCATGATTATCCACTCTTCCTCTATTGTGTTTCCTTCATCCTTTTAATTTAGTCCTTGTTCAACATGTTACTTGAAACAATCCGTTACACTCTTTTCTTTCAACTTGTCTACATCTCATATCCTTGCATACAAAGTTCAGTTCTTATATACTACTACCATTTCTTTTATATCATTTAGCATTTGATAGATACACAGAAATATGAAGTGATAAACATCATATGTTTTCATCTACAACCTACATGGTATTCAATATCTGAAAATCATCACAATTCGCCTACAGAATATACAGGGTGTAACTGAATATGTGGGAAAGCTCCGGGGATTCGATAGAAGACCTGACATCAAGCAGCACATGTCCTGCAAACATATGGTTCATTTGCTTTCGTTTCCGTGTTACAGGTATTGTTTGTGGTGTACTTCACTATGCAGGCTGGACATTTGTGTATGGCACACAGGTCACTTGTACGTTTCGTCCCTATTCAAGTATGTGTGTATTTGTATCTCCACGTGATTCCAGTTGCTAAGCAAAGTAAACACTTCCGCAGTGGTCATAAGTTAGATTGGAGTGATACATGTTGTCAGTTGTTATTGAGTGCACGTTCAGTACACGTAGAGTGATACGTGTTGTCAGTTGTTATTGAGTGCACGTTCAGTACACGTAGAGTGATACGTGTTGTCAGTTGTTATTGAGTGCACGTTCAGTACACGTAGAGTGATACGTGTTGTCAGTTGTTATTGAATGCACGTACAGTACACGTAGAGTGATACGTGTTGTCAGTTGTTATTGAGTGCACGTTCAGTACACGTAGAGTGATACGTGTTGTCAGTTGTTATTGAGTGCACGTTCAGTACACGTAGAGTGATACGTGTTGTCAGTTGTTATTGAGTGCACGTTCAGTACACGTAGAGTGATACGTGTTGTCAGTTGTTATTGAGTGCACGTACAGTACACGTAGAGTGATACGTGTTGTCAGTTGTTATTGAGTGCACGTACAGTACACGTAGAGTGATACGTGTTGTCAGTTGTTATTGAGTGCACGTTCAGTACACGTAGAGTGATACGTGTTGTCAGTTGTTATTGAGTGCACGTTCAGTACACGTAGAGTGATACGTGTTGTCAGTTGTTATTGAGTGCACGTTCAGTACACGTAGAGTGATACGTGTTGTCAGTTGTTATTGAGTGCACGTACAGTACCAGTCGTGATACAATGGGGTACTCGAATCAGGAAATGGCAGATATTTTCCTTCTGTATGGACGAGCTTAGTGTAACGTAAATGAAGCACAGCGTTTGTATGCGGAACACACTCCGAGTAGACGTTTACCGAACAACAAGACGTTCCAAAGAATACATGAGCGTCGTTGCGAAACAGGCTCATTTAGCAGACGTGTTGCTGATAGTGGACGCTCTAGCAGCACAAGAAAACCTGTCACAGAGGAACGTGTTTTCAAACATGTTGAGGAAAATAGCAGGAGCAGCACCAGAGAATTAACGGCAAGGGTGGATGTGAGTAATATGACGGAATGGAGGATTCTACGAGAACAGTTCCTTTATCCATATCACCTTCAAGGAGTCCAAGGTCTTAGTGCAGCTGACTTTCCACTCAGAGCAGCATTTTGTACCTGGTTATGAGAGATGTGTGTTCAGGAGTAACATTTCGTCTCTGCTACTTTGTTTACCGATGAAGCGAAGTTTACCATAAATGGAGTGCAGGGCTTTCAAAATACGCATGTCTGGGCACATGAAAATACCAGAGAAGTTGTGCAAACCGGGCATCAGTAACAGTTCAGTATTAATGCTTGGGCTAAAATAATATGTGTCACATTAATTGGTCCTTTCATTTTACCGGGAACATTGGCAGGAGCGTCACACTGCACCTTTTTAACAAATGATTTGTATTATCATTTTAATAGCTTGTGAAGTAGATGTATACATATTATATTGAAAAGATCAAATGCTAGAAACGGTGATCAAATTAGGTCGATAAGAGCACAATGAAACGCTAATTGCTAACCAAGTACTGTATTCTACTTAGTGATACTTGTTGTGGCAATACAACCAAACGTAAGGAATTAAACTCTCTCTACAATTTCGTGAAAATTGAACTTTTATGTATGAGTTGGTTTAGAAAATGGAGAGGTTTTTGAAGTACCGGTACGTGAAAAATTTTTTACATTTTCAACTATAACTTTTTAAACGTTATTAGATATTCTTAACAAATGATAACCGGGCGAGTTGACCGTGCGGTTAGCTGTGAGCTTGCATCCGGGAGATAGTGGGTTTGAATCCCACTGTTGGCAGTCCTGAAGATGGTTTTCCGTGGTTTCCCATTTTCACACCTGGCAAATGCTGGGGCTGTACCTTAATTAAGGCCACGGCCGCTTCCTTCCCACTACCAACCCTTTCCTATCCCATCGTCGCCATAAGACCTACCTGTGTTGGTGCGACGTAAAGCCAATAGCAAAAAAAAGAAAAAAACACCAAATTTATCTCGAAACTTTAAGTCATTTCCAAGGAATAAAGTCATATTTTTATGATTTCGACTCCCCATGAGGGACAAGACAACAGTAAACTAAACTTCCAAGCGACATCTCGACAGAAATGTATGAATATTTAAAAATAGAGTTATAATTATCGTCGAGCATCAACAATCGTATGCAACTCACCTATAATGGAAATTAGGACAATCGTATGAAAATTATGAAACATACTCGTCTCTTAATTATTGCCATTATGGGCTTGTTTCATAATGTACAGCCGGGCTGAGTGGCTCAGACGGTTAAGGCGCTGGCCTTCTAACCCCAACTTGGCAGGTTCGATCCTGGTATTTGAAGGTGCTCAAATACGACAGCCTCGTGTCGGTAGATTTACTGGCACGTAAAAGAACTCCTGCGGGACTAAATTCCGGCACCTCGGCGTCTCCGAAGACCGTAGAAGTAGTTAGTGGGACGTAAAGCAAATAACATTATTATTATTATTATTATTATTATTAATGTTATTATTATTATTATTATTATCATCATCATCATCATCATCATAATGTACTAATTCTTTTTGGCGAAATATAACATAAAGTAATGATAACAAATCATGCCCCTACACATGACCCTATCTTTGAAATGGCTGCAGACACCACATCGGGAAACTTCAGGAAATGCTTCGAAATTCTACTTGAAATACAAAATTCGACATGATCATATCACGAGAAAAGAGCAAAATAATGGCCTTTAAGGGGAATGACCCTATTTCCAGCAAAATTAGTTTAAAAAATAAACTTTTGGAAAGAGTCAATGAATTCAATTATTTGGGATACGATTTATCTTACCAAGGGGAAATTGATATCACTGCAAAAATAACAAAGTTTACCAGAACAACAGCAATTATAAATCACATTACGAAGCCATCTCTTGTCCAAAAATACACTCGCTTACGTCTTTATAACACTTTAGCCAGACCAACCTTTCGTTACGGCAGTGAGGCATGGACAATAAGAACTCAAGACATTTCCAGAATTACAGCACGTGAAATGTCGTTCATCCGCAGAACAGCGGGTTATACAAAAAAGAATCGTAAAAGAAATGAAGATATGCTTAAGGTACTGAATATGAAACCAGTAATCAATAACTACATCTATGAATACCAAGAAAACTGGAAACGTCACGTCAAATGATGGAATCTGGAAGGCTACCAAAGGAGATCCTACGCTACCAACCAAGAGGACACAGAACTATAGGACGTCCAATGAAGCGATGGAAAGAAAATGCACGTCAGTAACAGGCCACATGGCCCAATATTTAGAAGGATGCTGATGATGATGATGACTCAAGCTTGGAGCTTTACCATTATAACCCAGAGAAAGATGTAAACGTTTCACATACTCAACCAACTGTCATCACTGCTGGTTTTGATCGAACAACCTTGGGACACTTCAACTTGTTGTTGAAATGTCCGACCGACAAATGTAGGCTAATTATCGATATTTTCGGATCTTGGTAAGACAGCCCCGTCGTCTTTCGACTGGCTTTCAAAATGCTGCAGTCTCCTAATACTACCGTAAGAAAAGTGTTCCACTATGATTTTTTCGTTACTGAAATCCGGGAAACCAATCACTACTGATCTACATTTAGGGCACTCGAACAGGTGGCACATACCTTTTCCCTTGTTTACCTAGTCATCTCATAAATTATTCCAAAAAAATTGAAAATTTTTCAAACACGTCCTTTAATAAAGCATTCTAATACCTAATTCGTTTTCCTATAAACGAGTATTTGCCCCAATTTGTCCTCTTGAATTCCAACTTTATCTTCATTTTAGGATCTTTCGTACTTTTAAAACTTCACTCAAGCTTTTGTCATTCCTCGCCATCTCTCTACTGACAGCTCGAAACATTCCACTTAGTCGAGCAGCTCGTCTCCTTACTTCCAAGCCTTTCCAGTCCAAAGCTTGTAACATTTTTAAAACACTGCTCTTTTGTCGGAAATCAACCTTAACAAACAGCGCTGCTTTCCTTTGCATCTTTTCTGGTTATCGTACCAAGTAATCCTTGTGAAGGTTCCATACTCTAATTGGAATCTCACCAGTGACTTGTATGTCCTTTCCTTTACATCCTTACTACAGCCCCTAAACACGCTCATAGCCTTATAAAGAGATCCGTAAACTTTATTTACAATCCATTTTGTGTAATTACCCCAATAACGATACATTTTTTAAATTCAAGAAAATACACTGGAACGGCATCTCAGGTATGTGATTTATGCATTATGCATTACAGTAAACTCGCCTCCTCTCCTCAAATTGAAAACAAACAGATTTACAGGTATGAAAGATCCCGTTACTTTAAACGTATACTTTACATCTATATTTATCTTCCTCTATTTGGTTCTAATCTGACGGAACTAACACTTTTAAACTGAACAGTGCCGGGCTGAGTGGCTCAAACGGTTAAGGCGCTGGCCTTCTAACCCCAACTTGGCAGGTTCGATCCTGGCTCAGTCCGGTGGTATTTGAAGGTGCTCAAATACGACAGCCTCGTATCAGTAGATTTACTGGCACGTAAAAGAACTCCTGCGGGACTAAATTCCGGCACATCGGCGTCTCCGAAGACCGTAAAAGTAGTTAGTGGGACGTAAAGCAAATAACATTATTATTAAATTGAACAGTTTTCGACTTCCGTCATTTCGATTATTACAGCTCGTATTTCTTCTCTAAGGCACTTGACTAAATCATATTTTAAACCAACTCAATGTACTTGACCCAAGAAATCGTTTACAGTTCTCCGACCTGTACTATTTTCATAAGTTAATGAACGGCTATACTAAATGCAACAAGTTACTGACCTATTTTTGAATCTATGTTCCCTCCCGCTCAACACGTAACTATTATTTGCATCATGTGTCTCGCCCACGCCTCAGGTTACAGAAGCTCTCCACCTTCCACCGACTACCTACCCACGATAACTCCCAAGCATTGATAATTTTCCCCTATACCTTTTTCTTTTTTTGCAAGTTGCTTTACGTCGCACCGACACAGTTAGGTCTTACGGCGACGATGGAACAGGAAAGGGCTAGGAGTGGGAAGGAAGCGGTCGTAGCCTTAATTAAAGTACATCCCCAGCATTTGCCTGGTGTGAAAATGGGAAACCACGGAAAACCATCTTCAGGGCTGCCGACAGTGAGGTTCGAACCCACTATCTCCCGAATACTGGATACTGGCCGCACTTAAGCGACTACAGCTATCGAGATCGGCATACCATATCCAAGCCCTGTTTTACGGCCGGATGCCCTTCCTGACACCAACCCTGTATGAGGGGATTTAATCGCGATTGCACGTTTCTGAGGGGGTTGGTAGTGTTGTGTTTTGTCTGAATGTGAAGAGGAAACTGTTTGGGCAAACACAAAAACCCAGTTCAGTTCCCGAGCCAGAATAATTAATAGACACGATTAAAATCCCTGACATGGCCGTGAATCGAATTCGGGAGCCTCTGAACCGAAAAATTTTAATACATGAAAAAACGTCTGAGCCACTTAGTCCGGCTGTCCCACTAAGGAATAATAATTTCGTGTGGCTATGTCTAACCAAGTGCAGCCCTTGTAAGGCAGACCCTCCGATGAGGGTGGGCGGTATCTGCCATGTGTAGGTAACTGCGTGTTATTGTGGTGGAGGATAGTGTTAGGTGTGGTGTGTGAGTTACAGGGATGTTGGGGACAGCACAAATAGCCAATCCCCGATCAAAGGGAATTAACCATTTAAGGTTAAAATCTTAGACACAGCCTGGAATCGAACCCGGGATCCTCTGGACCAAAGGCCAGCACGCTAACCATTTAGCCATGGAGCCGGACCCCAACTAAGTAATTTTATTGTTTACAGAGACGTTGAGGTGCCAGTATTTTGTCCCGCAGAAGTTATTTTACGAGCCAGAACATTCTATGGACACGGGGCCGACATATTTGAGTACCTTCAAATAACACTGGACTGAGCCTGGTTCTGAACCAACTCGCTTGAGCTCAGAAGGCCCGCGCTGTACTGCCAGATTTACTCAACCCAGCACCATACTTGGACTGTGGTCCTTAAAATATTAATCACCACCATCACCAACACACTTTCATATTTCCAATTCGTTTTTCCAGTGAACTAGGAAGAAGGGTTGGACTTTATATTTTGGAAGACACCGGAAATCAGGTCCTTAAAAGGTCATGTATCAGAACAGTGATGCTGTTGTTCCGAAATGAAGCTGTAACGAATGTGAGAACTATGCACGACAATACTGTTACGGTAGGACTTCGAACCAGTGACCTGTCACAGTTATTAACAATGACACAGTTGGCGCGCGTTACATATTTTCTCTTGAGTGGCAAGAGGGACAGATCTGTGCCTTTGTCCTGTTAACATCGCGGAAATAAAAATTAGACAAGGTGTGTAGGTAATTAAATTGTGATTATCGTTACTCTAATTCGTGTGGAGTCGTCAAAAAAGCAAGGAAGTGGATGATGGGCGTAGAGAATAGACCGTTGTGTTGCACAGCTCTTTTATTTATTTGTACCGCCACATTCCCATAGGTTTGTTGTGGCAATAATTGAAAGCTACACATCCTGTTATTCTCTCTCACACTGACCACTATACCACACCCTGCCCATTGCACGGACAACAGCGCTGATGTGGCGACCTCCGCAATTCCTCACCCCCACATTTACCCCCCTCCTTCCTACTAGCCAACGGATTTAATTTGTGATACACGTATTACACAATGGAAATCCAGACCTGTATCCCTACTGCTGGTTATTAAAAAATATAAATGTATATGCATGATTGTAAAACAAATCAATTTTGATTTCACCCACAAAAAATCTCACTGTTTAAAAAAATGTGTAGTGAAGCAACGAGTGTAAGAGGGAGAGAGAGGGTTATAGATGTATATATGGGGAGAGAAAAAAATTAAATCAGTTGGCGTTTGTTTTTAGCACGCACGCAGATCTCGTCATATTGAAGAGCCAAAGTATAGCGTAATTTGAAAACAGTTGCAAATGAATCGTTTGCATTGATTTCCAGATTAGCCGGGGCTAATGTAAACAGCACGGTTTGATATATACCAATACATATTCTACCCCTCCGTCTGCCTGCCTTTTGTGTGATTGGTTGTGATTTTTGCACCAATCGCGATGAGGGGATGGGGTATATGCTTTGTGATCATAACTGTTGCCTACTTTCGCATCGAAATACAATGGTGACTTCCAGCCGTATTGAGATTAGGACGATTAGCGCGAAAGGAAGTAGATGCCAGCATGAGGAACTTATAATAGTGACCGTTCATGTATGAAGATATGACTTCAAGAAGAAAAACATTGCCGTGCATGTGTTAAAAGGGGATTTCTGGCCGAGGCGGTGAATGCGTACTCGGTTCACTCGGAAGGACGTGGGTGCGATTCCGCGTTAGGAAGTCGAAAAATGTAAATTTAAAAAAACGCGATTTCCACACGGTCCTGAGGTTCACTCAGCCCACATCAGAAATGAGTACGAGGTTAATTCTTGGGGACAAGGGCGGCCGGGCATGGAGCTATCCCCTCCACCCCACCAAGTGCTGAGGTTACGGATAGTGGAAGGTTTCATCTTCCACCATTCCAAGAGCCTCCATGGCCTGTACGAGATGAATTTGCATTGCTTTTTTTCTTTCACGTATTAAAATTGTTCGTTTCAGAGGGTCCCGCTTTCGACTCCCGGCCGTATCGGGAATTTAATCGTGTCTATTCATTATTCTGGCTTGGGGACTGAACTGGGTATTTGTGTTTGGCCCAACACTTTCCAGGGGATGCCTGGCCGAGGCGGTAAAGGCGTGCGCGGTTCGCCCAGAAGGACGTGGGTTCGAATCCCCGTCAGGAAGTCGTAATATTTAAGAAACGAGATTTCCACTTCCGGAGGTGCTTATGGCCCCGAGGGTCACTCAGCCTACACCAAAAATGAGTACCACGTTAATTCCTGGGGGAAAAGCCGGCCGGGCGTAGAGCTAACCACTCTACCCCATCACGTGCCGAGGTTAACAATGGTGGAAGCCTTTACCTTCCACTCCTCCAAGGGCCTTCATGGCCTGTACGGAGGTGACTTTGCTTTTGCTTTTGCCAACACTTTCCTCTTCATATTCAGATAAAACACAACACTACCAACCACCTCAGAAACGTGCAATTGCGATTGCATCCATTCATATAAAAAGTTGAACTCAGGAAGGGCATCCGGCCGTAAAACAGGGCCACATCTACATGTATGACACAGTTCACACCCGCGACCCTACAGCTGTGCGAGAAGAAGAAGAAGAAGAAGAAGAAGAAGAAGGGAAGTAAATAAGGACTGACGGCCAGAAAATTGACGTTACTTCTCGATAATATACTGAAAATTCGAGTACTGGAGGTTGGAGGTATCGAAATTAGACTGAACTTCCCCCATGTTTGGGACGAGCCTGTATTATCACAATAACGATCCCGCAAAAATAAAAACCTTTGAGGCTTACTTTATACGTTTAGGTGCTGTCTGTAACACGAAAAAAACAAATTATTACCACACGCTCGCAGGTGAGCTGTTGAAGGGTTGCCTAGCTGAGATTAATCAATCAATCCCGATCTGCATTTAGGGCAGTCGCCCAGGTGGCAGATTCCCTATATGTTGTTTTCCTAGCCTTTTCCTAAACGATTTCAAAGAAATTGGAAATTGATTAAACGTCTCCCTTGGTAAGTTATTCCAATCCCTAACTCCCCTTCCTATAAATGAATATTTGCCCCAGTTTGTCCTCTTGAATTCCAACTTTATCTTCATATTGTGATCTTTCCTACTTTTATAAACGCTACTCAAACTTATTCGTCTACTAATGTCATTCCACGCCATCTCTCCGCTGACAGCTCGGAACATACCACTTAGTCGAGCAGCTCTTCTTCTTTCTCTCAATTCTTCCCAACCCAAACTTTGCAACATTTTTGTAACGCTACTCTTTTGTCGGAAATCGCCCAGAACAAATCGAGCTGCTTTTCTTTGGATTTTTTTCCAGTTCTTGAATCAGGTAATCCTAGTGAGGGTCCCATACACTGGAACCATACTCTAGTTGGGGTCTTACCAGAGACTTATATGACCTCTCCTTTACATCCTTACTACAACCCCTGAACACCCTCATAACCATGTGAAGCTTAGTCTGGCATTGCTTCCATTTACGTATACCAGTCTCCTTACTCTCTTCATTAATATCCGACCTCCATTGGACAACACGTGCTCTCTTCTGACACCGATTATATTAAGTTTACGAGTTATAGAGTCTTCCATTTTCTCGCCTTTCATGACTTCTGCCTTTACATCTGCATTTCTCTTCAATGACTGATGTTACGGGGAAGGATTATGACGTTTCCCTTCTCCATAAAACAATAATCACCATCACGAATTAATTATTTGGACATTATTTCTTAACGAGGGAGTTGGCTGTGGGGTTAGGATCGCGTAGATGTGAATTTGCATTCGGGTGATGATGGGTCGCCATAAGACCTTTCTGTGTCGTGCGACGTAAAGCCACTTGCAAAAAAGAAATCCCACCGTCGACAGCCCTGAAGATGGTATTCCGTGTTTCCCCGTTTTCAAACAAAACAAACCCCATGGCACAACAGCCCCCAAGGCCAGGGCCTACCAAGCGACCACTGCTCAGCCCGGAGGCCTGCAGATTACAAAGTGTCCTGCGGTCAGTACGACGAATCCTTTCGGCCATTATTCTTGGCTTTATAGACCGGGGCCACCATCTCATCGTCAGACAGCTCCTCAATTTTAATCACGAAGTCTGAGTGGGCCCTCATATCCTGGTTAAAAAAAAGCCTTATCTGGCCGGGAATCGAATTCGGGGTCTTCCGAGTAAGATGCTGGCACGCTACTCCTACACCCCGGGGCCTGTAGCTTAACTAAGTCCACGTGGTGGTAGTGGTGGTGGTGGTTACTGTTTTAAGAGGAAGTACAAATAGGCAACCATCCTCTATATAACATTAATCAGAGAAAAAAAGATGAAAGGGATCCGACACTTCGAAAAATAAAGGTATCGACGAAAGAAAGAGAAGGGCCACGAAGGGCGTGAAAGACTTCATAGGCCTCGCAACCTAATACCGTCGGAGTCAGGAAAGAACAAGAGTTGACCAAGAGAGGTCGGATAGGATACCGGTAGATGAATGTGAGGAGCCTGGCACAAGTAAGTGGAAACAATGCCAGGACTTAGCTAAGGGTTCCGTGGTTACCAACCCATGCTCCCAAGTTAAGAGCCCCTGAGACCCCATTTATTCGCCTCCTACGAAAGGCAGGGGATACCGTGGGTATTATCCTACCAACCCCATGCGCAAGGCTGCTTCCCTCCCAATAAAAACCCTTTCCTATCCTTGCGTCGCAGGAACTTTCAATGTTTTATTGCGACGTTAAACCGCTAGTGAAAAGAAAAATGAAAATGAAAACCTATAACCTGTTTTCCAGTTAGTGACCGGGTCAGGGATGTAATGAATGAATCCTATATAGGCTATTATTACGATGGGGTCGCCACTCCCAAAGTGATATATTAATGAATGATAGATGCTACGAAATGAGAATGGAGAGCGTTGCTGGAATGAAAGATGACAGGGAAAACCGGAGTACCCGGAGAAAAACCTGTCCCGCCTCCGCTTTGTCCAGCACAAATCTCACATGGAATGACCGGGATTTGAACCACGGTATCCAGCGGCGAGAGGTCGACGCGCTGCCGTCTGAGACACGGAGGCTTCTAGTAAAAAGAAACAAACAAAAAATATTTCCATAAAGATTGACAAATAATAATTATGATATCTTCAGAAAATATTGTTACAATATTGTGATACGATATCATCCCAACAGTTAGGCTACTTCCACCGAAAGTGGGGACAACAGATGGCAGAGCTCTGTGGAGGCGACGTAGCAAATGTGTGAGGTCGTTCGAGTTAATTATCTCCTTACACAATGAGAGAGACAATGTGAAATGCTTTCAATTAGGTCTCACCAAGATGCATGGGGCGCGGTTCACCAGTTGCAAATAAAACTTGTCATTGTCTCCACTACTGGGGTGCCAATACATCTCCCCGAGTCCATTACAAGCTCGTAGCCCAATAAGACGAAACACAAGTCGCTGGCGTGTTAAGCGAAATCACTGCTTCACCTTCCGAAATAAAGTGGGGAAAGAGAAATGTGTGAGGGTGAAACGGTATTTGAATCAAAATATTTTCTTTAATATGACGGTACCTGAAGCGTTGTGGCACGGCCAGTTACAATTGTTATGTCTGTACTCGGGTGACAGCTAGTTTCAAATCTCTCGTCGGCCATCCTTGAAATGGTTTTCCGTCGTTTCTCATTTCACCTCCACGCAAATGCCGGAATGATACCTTTCTTCCCGTTCTTAGCCAGTACAATTACACTTGCACCCACAAACAACACCCTCACACAGTGGTACATGCAGTCCACCCCATGGGATGTACCGGGAAAAGTAACTATGAAACTGGCGAGCCGAACACGTCCTGGGACACTCCCGGCACTAAAACGTCATAAGCAAAAAAAAAAAAAAAAAAAAAAAGCTATAAAATACATACGGTTTTTCGACGCGCTTATAAAAATCTGTGTAAGGAAGCTTGAAGAACCCTTAAAGCAAAGCGAAGCCATCTCCGTACAGGCCATGAAGGCCCTTGGAGTGGTGGAAGGTAAAGGTTTCCACTATTCGTAACCTCGGCACTTGATGGGGTAGGGTGGTTAACTCTACGCCCGGTCGCCTTTGCCCCCAGAAATTAACCTGGTACTTATTTTTGGTGTAGACTGAGTGAACCTCAGGGCTATGTGCACCTCCGGAAGTGGAAATCTCGTTTCTTAAAATTTACGACTTCCTGACGGGAATTCGAACCCACGTCCTTCCGGGCAAACCGAGCACCCCTTTACCGCCTCGGCCAGGAAGCCCCTTTGAAGAACCCTTATCTAACTAAATAAAATTAGAATTTTGCGTTCGGCAGATAGTGGTTCGAATCCCATTGTCGACCGACAGCCCTGAAGATGATTTTCCATGGTTTCCCATTGTCACACCACGTAAATCCTGGGACTGTACCTTAATTTAGGCCACGACCGTTTCCTTCCAGGCCCTTTCCTATCCTATCATCGCCGCAAGACCTATTTGTGTCGGTGCGACGTAAAGAAAATTTTAACCCATTCTTAGCTTTCATTTCGGACCAGGGATACAATATACGGAGGTTGATTCAAAAGTAATGACAACTAATTTTTTCTCTCGCAAAATTTCGAAGACAGGAAATTTACTAAGTTCCTATGAAGGACTTTCTAAAGGTGACATCACGTAAGGTAGGAATGGAGGAATATCAGATAAGGTAAAAGAAATTTGAAATCATTGTTTTTGTTTGTTTTAATCTCGTAAAACCTGTATACAATCATTTGTACGTATCTTACACGCTGTTTGACACATTTCAAAGTAGTATCCTAGGTTGTCTGTGGTTCGTTGCCAACGATAAGGTACACAGAAAATACAATCGGAAGCACAAGATCCATCAATGTGCACTACCACTCGTTGAAATGCTCACACAATATGTTATTTGTAGAAAATGCGTTTCTCACGCAATAGCTTCTTCTTCACTTTGGAAAAAAGATCGAAGTCACACGTACAAAGGTGTTCGAACGCTGCTCGACTTTGGTTACATCCATTATGCACTACTGTCATCACACAACAGATATGGAACATGATCTCGGCCAGAAGGATGCACCCATACCCCATCTCCCGGCAACGTTACAAAGCTCAAGCAACGTACTTTCAAATGTACATATTTCATATTTGACGTTGGGACATCTTCGGGAAATAAAAGATCGTTGCCATGACTTCTGAATCAACCCTCGTACATAGGTTCAATTCAACTATTGTCTGTCTATCTGTCATCAAGGTAGAACAGTATTTCTCGAGACTGGGCTTGTAAGTTCAAGGTTTTTTCTTAATGCTATTTGTTCGGGGCGTCGACCCATGTGGATCTTTTGCCCCAAATGGCACCATATTGTATGAACCTGCGTGTAACTGGAATGGCGGCAGTGTGGATTGTTGTGTGTGTTAGGAAAGGAAGATTAAGGACGTCTCAAACACCCAGTCCCCAGGCAGTGATATTAGTCATTACAATTAAAATCCCCTGACCCGGTCGGGATTCGAACCCGGGGCCACCGGGTGACAGGCGGACGCGTTGCCCCCTACACCGCAGGACCGGACAAGTTGAAGGTTAGTTAACTTTTTCACTAGGTCACATATAGTGGCGTAGCAATATTACGGGGCCAATGTACTGTAGATTATTATTAATGTTTAGGGTTTAACATCAAGGTAGAGACCAAAAAGTGGAATATCTCAGCCTGAATCGAACCCATGAACCTGCGACTATGAGTCGGACACTAGCACATGCATCAAGCTAGAGTACCTATTATTATTATTAAGTTACTACCATTATTACAGTGCCAACGGCCGTAGCCGTGTTGAAACACCGGATCCCGTGAGATCTCCGAAGTTAAGCAACATTGGGCGTGGTCAGGAGTTGGATGGGTTGCCACGCGCTGTTGGTGGGGGTAAGGGAATGGAGGAGCGGAAAGGAACTGGCCACCCTACCGCGCGTAAACTCCGGCTCAGGAACACCTCTGCGGAGGTTCGGACCTGCCTTCGGGCATAATAACCCTTACCTTACCGATTATTATAGTGATTGAGGAGGTTGATCGGAATGTTTTCAAAGGTGAAGAAACTTAAATTTTAATATTTTAATCTCTGTTCTTGCTTCTTCCAGCTATTCTCACTTGTGTGGACAGTGGGTGTCACAAAGTTTCTTTCCGTTCCTAGCCATTGTTTAGATAAGAAGCACCTACTATCATCACGAAATGTTCCTACTTAAATTTCTGCTACCTAAAATCGCCAGAAGTCGAATCCGAGACACTCCAGCTTGCATGGTAGCAGCTTTTCCCACGCGATATTCTCCCATTCCCTGGCTTTCCAAGTCTGTATTCATGGAAATTAGTCTGCAGAAGTGCGTAATACCTAAAGGAGTGTTGAATGTCTGTGAGAGTGGTTTGACATCTGGTGTCGGGACTTGAAGGAGAGCCCTGTTGGCGCCGCGACAAACCGACGGCAGAGCACTTTGAGACGGACAAGGGGGGAAGATAACGAACAGAGACTGCGTTTGAACACCCTGGCTTGTAAACACGGTCCAGCCATCATCTCCTAAGAGTCTGAGAATTCTCGAAACCACTCGCTGTAGAAACCACACACTTGCTTTCTTGCCGACAAGAGCTGCTCTTGAATCCTTTGTAATCGACCTGCAAAGTGTTAACAGAAGGATTCAGAAAAACAGAAGGCCAAAAAGAACCTTCGTATCTGATTTCATAGTTTGGGAACATAATAGCCTTAACTTTCGTTTCCCGTCGGTAAATCAACAAATGACTAATATCTATCTCTAGTTAATTCATATTTGTTAAGTCCTTGCAATCATGTCTTCTGCAATTCCGTTCCCCATTAGGTACATTACACATTTCATTTTTCCAAGTTCCTTGGTCTACCTCTTCCTTTCTTCCTTACGTTGCCTCCCAGAATGTTTGGAATGAAGATATTGTGCCGTAGGAAGTGTTCTTATAATCTCATTCTTCTCATCCTCCTGACTACTAGTTTTTACATAACAACATACCACACCTCCCAAAAATATAGATATCGACATCTCGACCAAGGGATACGGAGGTATTTTCGTGTTTTAGGAATAATAATGTCCACCTCTGTGGTGTTGTGGTTAGCGTGATTAGCTGCCACCGCCGGAGGCGCGGGTTCAATTCCCGGCCCTGCCACGAAATTTTAAAAGTGGTACGAGGGCTGGAACGGGGTCCACTCAACTAAGTAGAGGTAGGTTCGATTCCCCCTCAGCCATCCTCGAAGTGGTTTTCCCTGATTTGACACTTCTCCTCCAGGCAAATGCCGGGACAGTACCTAACTTAAGGCCAGGGCCGCTTCCTTCCCTCTTCCTTGCCCGTCCCTTCCAATCTTCCCATCCCTCCACAAGTCCCCGGTTCAGCATAGCAGGTGCGGTCTTCCTTCCCAGTTGTATCCCCCGACCCAAAGTCTCACGCTCCAGGTTAATGCCCTCGAGGCGGTGGAGGTGGAATCCCTCGCTGAGTCCGAGGGAAAAACCGTCCCTGGAGGATAAACAGATGAAGAAATAATAATAATAATAATAATAATAATAATAATAATAATAATAATAATAATATTTGTCCTGTGCTATCATGTGCAGGCATTTTGATTGACGCCGTTTAGGCTGCCTGTATATCAATTTCGACATTCCGTTTTACTCACCATATGGCAGGGAATTCCATTGGACGACAAAGGGCTGGATTTAAAGTAACGTTCGATGAAATAACAGCTTAAACATTCATTTTCTATTTCTCCATGAGTCTTCATGGCCGAAAAATAGACAGCTGTGGACCATCTACACTATCACCGAGCAAGAGGCCGTGCGGTTTGGGTCACGCAGCTATCAGCTTGCATTCCGGAGATAGTGGGTTCGAATCCTACTATCGGCAGCCCTGAAAATGTTTTTTTCCGTGATTTCCCATTTTCTCAAAAAGTAAATGCTGGGGATGTACCTTAATTAAGTCCACGGCCGCTTCCTTCCCATTCCTAGCCCTTTTCTATCCTATTGTCGCCATAAGATCTATCTGCGTCGGTGCGACCTAAAGCAGATTGTAAAAAAAGTATCTACACTATATAACGTTTTGCAGTGCCGTGTCCTTAGGTGAATGGTTAGAATAACTACCTTCGGTTCAGACAACTCTGTTGTTTAAATCCAGGCCAATTTGTTGACAGTTTGATCCTTCGCTGCGAATTCCTGGTGGATCACGCTGTTGCTGTCACCAACATCTGTCGCACTTGCTCGATGAACTCTGCACTTATATTAGTTTAACGGTCGTGGCACATCATTAAAAATTTCCTGTCCTTACAAAAGCCTTTTGAACCAGTCGCACACACATTTTCTGTTTAGGATTTATGTTCCGTACACTAGCACCAACATCGCGTGCGTCTTTGTTACCATTTTTCCCAATTTGTAACAGAACTTGATGTTTTGTTGCTCTATTGCACTTTGACATGAGTCCCCATACGCACTACGTTCCACTGGCCGCAACAAACTAACCTGTTTCAGCTCCGCGTGTTCAACTCTATGTGGCGCTTCTCGAGATGCCTCTCTATTCACATGCACGCAATGTCACCATACGTTGCCTTTGTGAAATCGGTACATTCATCGTACTTGGTAAATACACCTTGTATAACTCATCGAAAATGAAGCACTGAACTATAGGCTACTAACAGAATATCCGTTATATTTGATCGAATGTTAGCAAATAACATGATTATAGAATTAAAAAACTGTATATATGGACTCAGACAAAACATATCTCACAGACAGAATCAAAATCAAATTTGGGGAAATTCACTGTGTTCAGAAATTCCACTAGTAGGGAGAAATTCTCATCCCGAATGGAAGTGAGAAAGAAGCTGTAGATAAAAGGGTGGGAAAAATTGAAATGGCTTTCAGACTACGTCATGGAACTTTTAAATCCAAGTTTATATCCTTCCAAGCAAAATTAAAACATTTTTGTACGTTGGCCAGATCACAGTGTCAATCAATATGCGGCGGAAACCATGACGAAAGTAACGGACCCAGGCATTGAAAAAAAAAAGGAGATCTTAGATCCAAAGAAGTCACTAGATTCACAGTCCATGTTCCGATTGAGACTGAATCGAGAACTTTATGAAAACGTGGAGGAGATAACAACTACTATGATGGCACATTTAAGAAGATTAATCCAAAGAGACTGTCACTCAGGACACTTAGTCTACAAGAAAAGTGGAAGGCACAACCTTTATGGCTGAAGGATGTTCACAAGATGTGAGAATCTAGGAGGGAGATATACAGGAAAGAGCAACATTTAGGAAGAAAATTGATAAAATGAGATATGCATCGGAGAAACTCGTCAAGTCACGAACCATCTCGGTTGAAGAGCGACAAAGGAGAAGTTAAAAACTTAAGAACATCTGGAAGGAGTTCAAAGAAAAGGGACTGAGTTTGAGAGATAGAAGATCTGGTTGATTGTGTAAATGTGGTCCATAGATGGCTTTAACGATTGAAAATGAAATTAATAATAATGACCATTATCATTACTAAAAATAATTCAATTATTATACTATTTTCAAAACATTCCAATGCTTTGATTTCTGAACAGTTAATTCGACTGGGATTCGACAACATTAATTGCAATTTCCTTGCATGGCGTGGTAGGCTAATAAATCAGGACTGGTGGTAACATTGCGGACAGCACGACACATTAGCAGTGCCTCTAACTCAGCCGCAAACATATTTCACGTTTTATATTTTAATTTTGTAATGCTTGTTATTAGAAATGATTGTCGACGTGGGAGTGATTTTTAGTAATATATCCTCCGCCTATGACTTCGCTGATAACTTTTTTCGTCGGACAGTACATTTTACGTGGCACGCTGTAGCAAAGCTACTTCGTTCAGGACAACAATGGCTCTGGAAGAAGGCTTGTATCATCCATACCCTGAACATTGCATAACCGGCCAGAGGTTGAAAACCAGTAATATATAAAATAACACAAATGTTATTTACACAGTATTAAATACCGTAATTTCCAAGCAACTCAGGTCTATAAATAAATATGTTTCCAAACAACTGGCGATGTCATTAACACACCTAAATCACGACATCTTATTTATCCTTCTCTAGTTTTGGCCGACTATGGACGACGTTAATTCGAATTCAGCTTCATCTCTTTCTGGGCTTTAATCCTCATCCAGTTCTCCTTCATCCTTTCACTCTGGCATCTTGTCCTTTCTTATGTCCATGGCACTTGGGTACGGGATCTAACTTTTTATTGAAAACTTTTCGTGGCTTTGATCCTCGACTTGCAAGCATCCCTGTTGCTGATTTCCGTTTCTTGTATTCCAATTTCTTCCAGGTCCCTCTTCACCTCCTGATACCAGCACACTGTAGTTTTTATGATCTCAAAATGTCTTATTATCTGATTGGTCAGTCTTCCCTGGTTCATTCTGTAGATATGTCCAAAGAACATGGGGCTCTCCTCTTCCGGAAGGTATCTGAGATCTTTTCCATCTTGAGGTATAATTCTTGGTTTCCTTTCTTTCCGTATGGTCCATCCTCTGTTCTTTGGGGTCCCAGTATCTTACCCAGAATCTTTCTCTCCACTAATTCCAAATTCTTGACCAATCCTGTTTTTATCAGGTTCAAACTGCATAAAAACTCTCCGGGGGGATTACTGTCCGATAGTGACCGAGTTTTGCATTGATCTTGTTAGTGTTCATAGTTATGCTGCAAAGTTCATCTTGTTGATTCTCGATAACAGTGCCTCTCTTTCTGACAAGTTATTGTCTGTCCATTTCCCCAGATATTTGAATTTGTCCACTTTCTGAATCCTTTCTCTCTCAAGTGTCATCAAACTGGATGCTGTTTTGATGTTGGTCACGTATTGTGTCTTATCGAAGGAGAGCCGTAGGTCTGCCTTACTTGTTTCTTTCTGGAGTTGGACAGTTGGGTTCTGTACCTCCTCTATTGACTCTGACAACCACAATCATCCGCAAAGGTTGAACAGTCAACTCTAATTCCTTTGTTCCTGAATCCCATTCGTATACCACCTATTCCTTCCATTTTGCGGCACCACTCTCTAATCACTTTGTCAAAAACACAATTGAATAGAAAGGGAGTTAGTCCATCTCCATGAATGACGCCTAATTGAATCCCAGGAGATTCCGATAGAATCCATCTGAACTTGACATTGGATGTTATGCCAGTCGCTGTTTGTTTGATGAGTTCATTTTTCTTCCTCTCTAGACCCATTTCTTCTTACGATGCGAATCACGGTTTCCCTTTCTACGGAATCCCAGGCATTTTGAAGTCCATAAATGTGAACACAAATTTCTTGTTTCTCTGTTTCTGATATTCAATGATCAATTTTTGGTTCAAGATCTGTTCTGCACATGACCTGCCCTTTCTAAAACCTCCTTGATACTCACCAATTTGTGGCTCCAATTGTTTTTCTCCCCTATGTAGCAGTGCCCTTGAAAATATCTTACACATCTCTGGTAGTAGCGACATTTCATTATAATTATTAACGTCTGCCTTATCTCCTTTCTTGTGGAGTGGGTGTATCAACGCTGACGTCAATCCACCTGGCAGCTTCTCTCTTCCCAAATCTTAGTATTCTCATTAGTTCAACGATCGCTCTATCATCGGCATATTTCCAAAGGTCCACAATAATCCCATCTTCTGCAGGTGCTTTATTAGTCTTCAAGGTCTTGATGATGCTCCTGACTTCTTCCACAGTTGGAGGTTCTGAGTCCGGATTTCGTTCTTTGTGACTGTAGTAAAATTTCTGGGATGGTGGTTCACCATTAAGTAATTTTAGAAAATAGTCTGTTAGGATCTAATTGTTCTCCGTATCACTGTGGGTTACCTTTCCTTCTTGGTTTCTGAAGTTCAGACTTGGTGGCTCATATCTACTCAATGTATACCTGAAGCTAAGGTAAGGTAAGGTAAGGTAAGGTAAGGTAAGGTAAGGGTGTATTCTGCCCGAAGGCAGAAGCAAAACTCCGCGGAGGTGTGCCTGAGCCAGAGTTTACGTAGGATAGGGTGGCCAGTTCCTTTCCGCTCCTCCATTACCTTACCCCCACCAACAGCGCGTGGCAAAACATCCAAATCTTGACCACGCCCAATGTTGCTTAACTTTGGAGATCTCACGGGATCCGGTGTTTCAACACACACACACAGACTGACCAATCAGGTAATAAGATTTTTTGAGATCAGGAAAACTACAATGCGCTGGTACCAGGAGGTAAAGAGGGACCTGGAAGAAATTGCAATACCTGAAATGGAGATCAGCAACAGGGATGCTTGCAAGTCGAGGATTAAGGGCACGAAAAGGTTTCAGTAAAACGTTAGATCCCGTACTCAAGCGCCAGGACGAGATTGCAGAGTGAAAGGATGAAGGAGAACTGGACGAGGATTAAAGCCCAGAAACAGATTAAGCTGAATTTGATTAACGTCGCCCATAGTCGGTCAAAACACCTGAATGTTTTATAAAAATCCCGGGGGTTATTCAACTGCCCTATCACCTTCAGATGACTACCACGCACGTTTGCTCCTATACTCTAGAAGGACAGTGGTTTTTGCAGTATGAGTCACAGCCTCTTAATTGTTCCCATCCCTGATACTACTGCCCTTTGTTCAATTCTCTTGTAAAATATGTGTATGTTCTCAGTGTTGAACTTATTCATTTGAACTGTGTTTGTGCTTTTTTAAGATCTTGGGTTGATCTTGACTTTCATCTTGGATAGAAAATGATCTGGATTCTAAGTTTGCGCCCCTCAGGAATTTAACTTATTGGATCTCAGTTATTTATTTATTTATTTATTTATTTATTTATTTATTTATTTATTTATTTATTTATTTATTTATTTATTTATTTATTTATTTATTTATTTACATGGCGTGACTCAAGCTATGAAGCCTGCTATTCTGCCAAACCATATCTCATGATGTACACACACACACACACACACACACACACACACACACACACACACACACACTATACAGTAATAAACTGTACATATAGTTACAAAAACACATTAAAGGAAAGAAAGGAAAGTTAAATAAAATAATCCGGAATAACGAAAATTGTCCTAATGCAGCAATAAAATCAAATTCAGTAAAACATAGTGGCACACGGAATGAATTAACTAAACAGAAAAGGCAGAATTCATGTATTTACACTCAACTTAATCCGTCCAAATACCGTTGCCAACATTTCTTTTTAAATACCGGTTCAGGTAGGGTGTCCTTTAAGTCATTAAGCAAAGAATTACATGTTCGAATTTTACTGGCAACAAAAAAATTATTGTAGAGGGTGGATTTGGTATTTTGAGGGTTAGGTTAGCTGCAGTTCAGGTCGGAATGTTATGAATGTTCGAGAGCAACTGGAAATAATCTGTTATATAAGAGGTTGTCCGCTTGTATATTATTTTGAGGAGTAGAAGCAGGGAATGACAGCTAGGACGTTGGTTTGGTTTAAGCCAATTTAGCTCATGGAATGCAGGAGTTATATTATTTCCTGCCCTTTTCTCCAGTCATATGGAGTACACTCTCATGTGAATTAGGCCCATTTTTACGACCGGATGCCTTTCCTGGCACCAACCACATGTGTAGGGATGTAATCACTATTGCGTGTTCCTGTGCTGGTTAGTAGTGCGATTAATGAAGATGTGTATTACAGACCAATACAATCACCCAGCTTCTGAGCCAGAGGAATAAACAAACGTGGTTAAAATCTCAGGCCAGCCACGAATCGAACCCGAATCCCTATGAAACGAAGGCCAAGGTTCAAAATTAATGTTAATGTTATTGCTTCTTTACGTCCCACTAACTACTTTTACTACCGGGAGGCAGTGGGTTCGAACCCTAGTCGGCAGCCCTGAAAGTTTTCCGTGGTTTCTCATTTACACACCCGGCAAATGCTGCGGCTGTACCTTAATTAAGACCACGGTCACTTCCTTCCCACTCCTAGCCCTTTCCTATCCCATCGTCGTCATAAGATCTATCTGTATCGGTGTGACGTAAAAGAACTTGTAAAAAGCTACTTTTACGGTTTTCGGAGACACCGAGGTGCCGGAATTTCGTCCTGCAGGATTTCTTTTATGTGCCAGTAAACCTTCCGACACGCGACTGACGTATTTGAGCACCTTCAAATACTACCGGACTGAGCCAGTATCGAACCTGCCAAGTTGGACTCAGAAAGCCATTTGAGACACTCGGCCAGGCAGTATAATATTAGCACGAAGGTGTATTTCTCAGGAGACCTGTATGCACTTAGTCATCAACAGTGTTTTACTTGCTTATTGCCTGCCAGGTAGCCACGGTCGTTAAGGCGAGGATATTTTTGATGGTTGCGCCTGCATAAATCGCTATGCGGAATGTTTATCTTAGATATTCGGTCGATAACGTTCTGTCGTCTTCTTTTTCTGCCACTTTTCCCACACCCACGGGGTCGCAAGTGCGAACTGTGTCGCACATGTGGATTTGGCCCTGTTTTACGGCCGGATGCTCTTCCTGACGCCAACCATATGTGAAGGGATTTAATCAATATTGCGTGTTTCTGTGGTGGTTGGTAGTGTAGTGTTTTGTGTGAATATGAAGAGGAAAGTGTTGGGACAATCACAAACACCCAGTCCCCGGGCCAGAAGAATTAAAATCCCAGACCCGGACGGGAATCGAACCCGTGACCGTCTACACCGAAAGCCTCAACGCTGACCATTCAGCCAAGGAGTCGGACGGTAACGTTCTGTCGTCTGAGGTTCAATATTGTGTGGCAAATTGTCAAGGAATTCTCGTTCTTCATAACATATGTAGTGCGGGGCAATATTTCATATCAAATAACGGTTTCTGCCGGGGCAACGACGATGTGAGGCTATTGATACTGATTCACGAAGGGCCTGAATTCGATTCCAGGGCGGGTTGGTTATTTTAACTACGTATGCTTAATTTCTCGGGTACGTGGACTGGGTGTTTGTACTCTTCTTCTTTTGCAACTTCGTACAATACTCTACACTGCCAACCTCCGTAAAAAAAAAACACACACACACAATATGTTTAGTTCTTGTTTTTACGCGGATTTTTCCGCTTTTCTGTTTTACGTCGCACCGGCTCAGAGAGGTGTTATAGTGACAGTGAGATAGGGCAGGGATAGGATTGCCAAGTAAGCGACCGTAGTTGCCCGGCGTTAATATGAAAAACCACGAAAACTTGTTTCCAGAAGGTGATTCTTAACAAGTATCATGATATTTTGTATTATTTTTCTTTATATTATTTTGTAGCCTGAGAGTCTAAGAATTTTGGAGTTGAGTGGCTCAGACTGTTGAGGGGCTGGCCTTCTGACCCCCCAACTTGGTAGGTTCGATCCTGGCTCAGTCCGATGGTATTTGAAGGTGCTCAAATACGCAAGCCTCGTGTCGATAGATTTACTGGCACATAAATGAACTCCTGAGGGACGAAATTCCGGCACCTAGGCGTCTTCAAAAACCCTAAAGGTATCTAGTAAAACGTAAAGCAAATATTATTACTATTATTATTATTATTATTATTATTATTATTATTATTATTATTATTATTATTATTATTATTATTATTATTATTATTGTAGTCTAAGAATTTAGTAATTTTCTTATTTTAGGACTCTTCCCACTTAATTTCTTTTGGGGCAATTTCAGTAAGATTTATGCCCTATCAGCCCACATCTGGATGTGCCACGGTTGGACTTGTAGTTACATAATATTGCGACGTCCGCCGTCTTCTCAAGTACTTCAAGAAACAGGGCGTGGTTGAAATAGCGGTTGGCGTTCACAGGAGGAGAAGGTTACTTGAGAGAAGGTTAAGAGATAACTGTTCTAGAAAGGACAGCGTTCATCCCTAAAAGCTGTGAAGTGCTGTTCACATTTAGCTCCTAGGCACTGCGGGTTATCTCCTTGTGTACGCGTGCGACTGTGACACGTGTGTGATGAGCACATTAGTGCTCTCTGCCCCATCTGGCGAGCGATAACATAAACAAAACGCACACACACACACACACACACACACACAGCATTAACAGCATGCAGGGGATGAAAAATGTGACCAATTAATTTGTATGGCAAAAGGGGAGCAAAAATAAAACAAAACGAAAAAATTGTATCTAACCACGGACGAGATAGGCGCAGTTGTACATGGGCCTACCTCCCACTTGAAATGGCGCCCGCCGAAAAATGAATGCGGGGTGATAAAAATTATGATTCTCGTAACAGCTCCTGGTTTTAGGGCTAAAAATATTTCCCAGCTCATGTCTGAGCCGAGTGGATCATACTCAGTCTAGGCACAGGTGATTTATTAACACCAGTAGACTATCGTAACGGTGCAGTTTATTAGAGTACATTTTGCTGAAAGTGGACTTTTTAACAGGACTTGCTCGCAACTAATTCAGGATTTTAAAAGTGTCTAGTGGTCGAACACAATTTATAATACAAAGGAAAACGTTAGCATAACATATGAAACAAAAGCGTCATTAAGGGTACATGTTTCGTCCAATCAATTGGGACAAATTCAAATTCATCAAATAACAATAGAAACTAGAGCTTCAGAACTGTAAATTTGTTATTTTTAATGATTTTCTTTCTCTGCATAGTGACGAGTTCACGATTCGCAAACTTGTCTGTCTGTACACATTAATAATAATAATATTGTTCTTTAGGTCCAACGAACTACTTTTGATAGTTCTCGGAGACGCCGAGGTGATTTTGTCCCTCAAGAGTTATTTTGTGCGCCGGTAAGTCTACCGACAAATATTAACATTTCCCAGTTAATATCTCCGTATGCCACAAACATCTTCAGTAAGACATGTTAAATTTGTAGATACACTTTTGGCGTCCAGAATGAAGTGGTTGTTATGTTTTCAATGTTATTATTTCCTTTTCCCTCCTGTGGGTGGGGATGGTTAAATAAATCCACGCTATCCCAGAATTTCGTAAGCAAAGCAAAGTCATCTCCGTACAGGCCATGAAAGCCCTTGCAGAGGCGGAAGGTACTATCTGTAACTTCGGCTCTTGGTGGAGTAGAGTGGTTATGCCCTACCACCTTTGCCCAGGAAACTGGTACTTATTTTTGGTGAAGACTGAGTGAACTTCAGGGCCATTTGCATCTCCGGAAGTGGAAATCTCGTTTCTTACATTTTTCGACTTCCTGAAGGGGAATCGAACCCCTATCCTTACGGGTGAACGGTGCACGCCTTTACCACCTTGCCAAGGCAACCCTTGTGTGTATACATTTCCAATGTGGCCGGATAACGCAAACACCTCTTTACATTTTCAATAATAAGTATTGCAGACAATACTGAACTTGCATGTATGTTCACTCCTCAGCCCGAAAGCTGGTTGGATCTTCAACATTAGCTGTCATTAGGCATCCCTGAAGAGACTTCCTAGGGAAATAAGGAGTGAGATAGTTTACCGTTGCTTTCCTCACTGAACCAAAAGTTGCTATTACATATCAGTCTGCCAAGCCCAGTGGAACGCATGCAACCAACCGACCCTATGAGCAACATTTTCACACCGTTCATAGCAGGGACTGGCTGCATAAGGAATGGCATTACTAGCATCAATCATACCTCAGTCATTTTCATATTGTTAAAGCTAAGGTTAAGACTAAGACAGATCAGTGAAAGTAACAAAATTCCTCTAGCCTGTACCAGACGAAATAGTGCAGTGTAAACACTAGGTCTCACCAGCAAAGGCATACAGTGAATTTATATTTTATATTTCTGCCTTGAACTGAAATCTTATCCGTCTGTTGCTGAGCCCAGGTGAAGATCATAATTGACAAGTGGCGTTCGAATTTCGAACGAGAGAGAGAGAGAGAGAGAGAGAGAGAGAGAGAGAATTTTAACCTGGTTCAACTTATAAACAAGATTGCCATAATTGCATTAAGGAAGAAACTGGGACAATCTTTCACATTTCTCTCTCACTAACTCGCAATTATTACTGTATTATTATTATTATCACTATCATTATTATTATCACTATTATTATTATTATCACTATCATTATTATTATCACTATCATTATTATTATTACTATTATTATTACTATTATTATTATTATTATTATTATTATTCCTTTGCTGGCGGCACCTAGTGTTTACACTGTACTAAGTTTTCTGGTATGGGATAGAGCAATTTTGTTACTTTCATTGATCTGTCTCTGTCTTATCCTTGGCTTTGACAATATGAAAGTGACTGAGGTATGAGCGATGCTAGTAGGCCTAATGCCATTCCTTACGCAGCCAGTCCCTGCTATGAATAGTGTGAAACTCTTGCTCATAAGGTCGGTTGACGCAAGCATTTCAGTAGGCTTGGCAGACTGATATGTAATAGCAACTGCTGGCTCGGTGAGGAAAGCAACGGGAAACTACCTCACGCCTCATTTCCCTAGTACGCCTCTTCAGTGATGCCTAGGCCATCTATGACAGCTCATGGCGGAACTGTTGAGGATCCAACCAGCCTTCGGGCTGATGACTAAACATACATTATTATTATTATTATTATTATTATTATTATTATTATTATTATTATTATTATCGTCATACCAAAATCGTGGTGCACCTTAAAGATCGCAGTCGAAAAGGAGTAATCTACGAATCAGATCTCCTGTTCTAAAGAAGGAAATATGCACTGGAAAAGCTGTTCTTGAAGAAGAAGAAGAAGAAGAAGAAGAAGAAGAAGAATATACTAGCATCTACTTGGTGCAGGCTGAATCAACCTCAGGGCCATGCGCACCTCCGGAAGTGTAAATCTCGTTTGATCTATAGTTTAAATAAACTAGAATTACTGAAAAGAGAAATCGTGAGAAAAATCTTAGGACTAAAGGAAACAACAGATCAATGGAAATTAAGAAGAAATAAGGAAGCATACCAGAACATAGGAAATATAACAGAAACAATTAGAAAGAGGAGATTGCAATTTTTTGAATATATCTATACAATGGATCATAACAGATTGACAAAACAGATATTCAAGTAGCTTTGCGAGAAAAGAAAACAGGGAACTGGATACAAGAGGTCAAGAAGAATTTAGAAAGAAATAAAATAAGAGAAGAAGAAAATATAGAAAGAGTCAAAAGTGGTCTGAGGAGAGAAGAATAAAGCACAGTGCAATGATGAAGGAAAATGAATACTGGAAAGAACGGAACAGGAAACAAGAAGGAAGGATGAATTGAAATTGACACGTGGTTCCTAACAGGCCTCCTCGTGAAGAACAAGAAATAGACTAGTGTTACCAGTGAATGTAACATTAATCCAGAAAATCACGAACGAAATAAGTCAACAATCACAACAATATATATGTAATTGAGTAATACCATTCACTGAAGAATTGGTTAAACAAGTTGATGTACTTCAATATAGACTAAAAAGGACACGTTCGAACCATTTCCTTTTGCGTTAAAATTATCCACTACTTTGCCCGGAGATTTCAAATGATATCCCTCAATAGGCATATTCAAATGTGAGAGTAAGGTAAGGTAAGGTAAGGTAAGGGTTATTCTGCCCGAAGGCAGGTCCGAACCTCCGCAGAGGTGTTCCCGAGCCTGAGTTTACGTGCGGTAGGGTGGCCAGTTCCTTTCCGCTCCTCCATTCCCTTACCCACCCCCACCAACAGCGCGTGGCAACCCATCCAACTTCTGACCACGCCCAATGTTGCTTAACTTCGGAGATCTCACGGGATCTGGTGTTTCAACACGGCTACGGCCGTTGGCAATGTGAGAGTAAATGGTTATAAATCGTACTTCCTCTTAACTCGATGTAGTCTACTTACTATTAATTGGAGCTGTGATGGGGGAAAATGCGACTGATCTTTAATTACCATATTGCCCTTTGTCTGAAGTAAATGAGGGAAAGCACTCAAAACAGTGATCAAAATACAAAATTACTTCTAATATCATTTGTGTTCCCGAGTTCAGTCCATCCCTGCACCGGAAATAGCTTGAATTTATTATTTTGATCTGAAGCCGGGCCAACCAGGCGGGAAGAAAATTATCGCTCCCTTGGCCCACATTATTTAATTCTATGAGGCTACCGAATAATAAAGTCTTAGTCCTTTTTCCAGCCTGTTGCCATTTCTTGATGGATGCAGTATTTTTGTATCCGTCTCTTGGCACAGGCCAGAGCAAAGTGTAGCTTCCACCGAAGTTGCAGTCTCATCCATGGCTGTGACAAAATATGGAAGCTGCTGGGGTATGAGTGGTGCTGAGTAATGACATTTGGAGCACAACTAGTGTCTGAGTGTTATGAAAGGTGTTGCTCATAGAATCAGTCGTGCTGCAGTGGCACCTTCTGGTCCAGTGAGGAAAGCAATAGCAAACTACCTCACTCCTCATCTTGCCTAGTACGCCTCATTTGGGCTCTGCCATTGGTCTTTTTTGGTTTTCCTATACCTGCATAGCCTTTGGTGGTGCTATTTGAGGATCCAACCAGCCTCTGGGCTTGTGACCTAACAGACAGACACAGTCCTTTTTCATTAAGGAGACTGTGGGTCGAGTCCCAAATAATAATAATAATAATAATAATAATAATAATAATAATAATAATAATAACGTCGGTTTTTAAAAAGAAGAAATCCCGTCCTTGCGTAAATCTGTAGATCTCGTGATAAAATGATCACGTAAAGATGTAAAGTAGATTCCTTCTTCCGTTCTTGGTTGTGCCACTGAAGCAAATACGTAACCTACACAAAATCCACAATAGTTCGTTTCTAAGCAGGAACGTTCCCGAAATATCTGACGAATTTTGATATGATATTGAAAGTGTTCAGCTGTAAACAATTATTGAGAACATTTTCCTTGGTCTTAGCAGTAATTATCTATGCTATGGAAAGTGAACTTCTCTCTCTCCTGTCTTCTTGTTCGTCGTTTTGTCCCACAATGGACCACATGGTTCTTAACTCTGATGAGCTTCTTTCTTCTTCTTAGCCCAGTATTCCTTCATTCTAACGCTATGGATGTCTTCTCTTTCTTGAGTTCATTTCACTCGTACTTCTAGACGCAGCTATTCAGCTGTTAGTGACTGGAGAGAGTCAGATGTCTTGATTAACTTTCTGAATTTATCTCGGTTGTAAATGTCAGTGTGATCAATGTTTATGTACTTTAGGTCTTTACGAACCAAATTCGTCCATTTGGCATTTGTCATTATTGTCTTTTTTTGAACCTAATGGCGCATTTGGTCTCGTTGTGTAACAGAACTTATTTCGACCGCCAGACACAGTACCCATAATACGTGATCAAAACCTGACAAAGTGGACAATACTTGCAGATAAGTGTCTTTCTCCCATTGTTGAAATCGAATGCAGTCTAAGATCCTATCAAATATTATTTTAAACAAAGTGGAAGAACAGACAGCAGACCAAATTGATGAATACGAAGCAGGGAAGATCATGTGTTCAACAAATTTCCATCCTCAGATCCATTATAAAGATTACAAAACTCCGAAGTAAACCAGTAATCATGGTATTTGTAAATTTTCAGAAGGTGTACGACTCAGTCGATAGACAATCAATCAATCAATCAATCAATCAATCAATCAATCAATCAATACCGATCTGCATTTAGGGCAGTCACCCAATGGCAGATTCCCTATCTGTTGTTTTCCTAGCCTTTTCTTGAATGATTTCAAAGAAATTGGAAATTTATTGAACATCTCCCTTGGTAAGTTATTCCAATCCCTAACTCCCCTTCCTATGAATGAATATTTGCCCCAATTTGTCCTCTTGAATTCCAATTTTATCTTCATATTGTGATCTTTCCTACTTTTAAAGTCGCCACTCAAACTCATTCGTCTACTAATGTCATTCCATGCCACCTCTCCGCTGGCAGCTCGGAACATACCGTTTAGTCGAGCAGCTTTTTTCTCCCAACTCTTCCCAGCCCAAACTTTGCAACATTTTGGTAACGCTACTCTTTTGTCTAAAATCACCCAGGACAAATCGAGCTGCTTTTCTTTGTATTTTTCCAGTTCTTGAATCAGGTAATCCTGGTTAGGGTCCCATACACTGGAACCATACTCTAGTTGGGGTCTTACCACAGACTTATATGCCCTCTCGTTTACATCCTTACTAAAACTCGTAAACACCCTCATAACCATGTGCAGAGATCTGTACCCTTTATTTACAATCCCATTTATGTGATTACCGCAATGAAGATGTTTCCTTATATTAACACCCAGATACCTACAATGATCCCCAAAATGAACTTTCACCCCATCAACACAGTAATTAAAACTGAGAGGACTTTTCCTATTTGTGAAACTCACAACCTGACTTTTAACCCGGTTTATCAACATACCATTGCATGCTGTCCATCTCACAACAATATCGGGGTCAAGTTGTAGTTGCTCACAATCTTGTAACTTATTTACTACTCTATACAGATCAGAGTTTGACAGAGCTGTGAGTGACCTAAATAGGAACAAGGCACCTGGAATTGATGATATTCCCTCTGAATTACTGACTGCCTTAGGAGAAACCAGCATGGTAAGGTTATTTCATTTAGTGTGCAAGATGTATGAGACAGGAGAAGTCCCATCCGATTTTCGGCAGAATGTTGTTATACCTATTCCCAAGAAAGCCGGTGCTGACAGGTGTGAAAACTACCGCACTATTAGTTTAGTATCTCATGCCTGCAAAATTTTAACACGTATTATTTACAGAAGAATGGAAAAACAAGTTGAAGCTGAGTTGGGGGAAGATCAATTTGGCTTCAGAAGAAATGTAGGAACACGTGAAGCAATCCTGACTTTACGTCTGATCTTAGAGGATCGAATCAAGAAGGACAAGCCCACGTATATGGCATTCGTAGATCTAGAAAAGGCATTCGATAATGTTGATTGGACCAGGCTATTTATGACTCTGAAGATGATAGGGATCAGATACCGAGAACGAAGAATTATCTACAACCTGTATAAAAATCAGTCTGCAGTGATAAGAATCGAGGGCTTTGAAAAAGAAGCAGCAATCCAGAAAGGAGTGAGGCAAGGCTGCAGTTTGTCCCCTCTCCTTTTCAATGTTTACATAGAACAGGCAGTAAAGGAAATCAAAGAGAAATTTGGAAAGGGAATCACAGTCCAAGGAGAGGAAATCAAAACCTTGAGATTTGCCGATGATATTGTTATTTTATCTGAGACTGCAGAAGATCTCGAGAAGTTGCTGAATGGTATGGATGAAGTCTTAGGTAAGGAGTACAAGATGAAAATAAATAAGTCCAAAACAAAAGTAATGGAGTGCAGTCGAACGAAGGCAGGTGATATAGGAAATATTAGATTAGGAAACGAAGTCTTAAAGGAAGTAGATGAATATTGTTACTTGGGTAGTAAAATAACCAACGATGGCAGAAGTAAGGAGGACATAAAATGCAGACTAGCACAAGCAAGGAAGAGCTTTCTTAAGAAAAGAAATTTGCTCACTTCAAACATTGATATCGGAATTAGAAAGATGTTTTTGAAGACTTTTGTGTGGAGCGTGGCATTGTATGGAAGTGAAACATGGACGATAACTAGCTCAGAAAGAAAGAGAATAGAAGCTTTCGAAATGTGGTGTTATAGAAGAATGCTGAAGGTGAGATGGATAGATCGAATCACGAATGAAGAGATACTGAATCGAATTGGTGAGAGGAGATCGATTTGGCTAAATTTGACGAGAAGAAGGGATAGAATGATAGGACACATCTTAAGACACCCAGGACTTGTTCAGTTGGTTTTTGAAGGAAGTGTAGGTGGCAGGAACGGTAGGGGTAGACCAAGGTACGAATATGACAAACAGATTAGAGCAGATGTAGGATGCAATAGTTACGTAGAAATGAAAAGGTTAGCACAGGATAGGGTGGCATGGAGAGCTGCATCAAACCAGTCTATGGACTGATGACTCAAACAACAACACAGAAAAACATCATCCGCAAAAAATCCTTAGAGGAATTCGGTGTTGATCACAAGATCAGATCTCTGACCAAAGAAACACTCACCAGCACTACATCTAAGGTAAGGTTCCAAGGAGAATTATCGGACCGATTTGAGGTCAAGACGGGATTAAGGACGGGTTATGGCCTTTCACCGATGCTGTTTAATCTGGTCTTAGAGAAAATAATTAGAGTATGGAGCCCAGAATGTCAAAAGGAAGGCATGCCTAGAGGTTACAAGAAAGACAAACCGGCAAGTTGCTTTAAGTCGCACCGACACAGACAGGTCTTATGGCGACGATGGGACAGGAAGGAGCTAGGAGTGGAAATGAAGCTGCCGTGGCGTTTATTAGGCACAGCCCCAGCATTTGCCTCGTGTGAAAATGGGAAACCACGGAAAACCATCTTCGGAGCTGCCGATAGTGGGGCTCGAACCCACTATCTCCCGAATACTGGATACTGGCCGCAATTAAGCGACTGCAGCTATCGAGCTCGGTAGAAAGGCAACCTGAACGTGGATTGTTTGGCTTTTGCCGCTGATACAGTGATCATAAGAGAAACAGAAGATGAAGGTAAGAATATGTTACACAAGCTCGAAGAAATTGCAAGAAAGACCGGACTGAAAATAGAATATGATAGGATTCGAGTAATGAGCACAGACTGGAAAATAGAAGGCGGGAAGATAAAGAAAGTATCCAAATTCAAGTATCTCGATGAGTTGATTCAGTGCAATGGTCTTGATAACGAAGTGAATAACAGTATGATCAGGAAAATGGAATTACAAACTCACACAAAACCTATACAACAAAAAATCATTGCCGGTAAGAACAAAATTAAGACACTACAATACAGTAATAAGGCCAGAAGCACTCTATGCATCGGAACGTTAACCCAGAACAGAAAAACAGAGGAAGATAGAAAGTAGAATTTTACGTAAGAAGAGGGGTGATATCTGGAAGAAAAGAAGGAGTGAAGAACTGTACAAACAGATTAATGATCTGGCTGACGAAATGCGAAAGAGACTACTGAAGTTTGCTGGACACATTCATCGGATGAGTAACGACAGATTGGCTGAGAGGATATGGGAGTACACCAGGAAATGCAAGAACACCACAACCTGGACGAAAGAAGTTATCAAAGACCTAACTGAACTAGGTCTAAACACCGAAAGCATGCTGGATATAAACAAAATTCCAGAAAATAGTTGACAGACACAGGGAATTTCAGAAACCAGAGAGACAATATCGTTGATAGACCGACAGAGCGAGGCTAGTAGTCCAAATATGAAAAGGTTTTGGAAGTAGAAGAGTCAGAAAGCCGAGAAGCAGAAGCATAAGCTAAGCGTTGTCCATAGAAGGCCAATTTTTTTTTTATTGCTAGTTGCTTTACGTCGCACCGACACAGAAAGGTCTTATGGCGACGATGGGACAGGAGAGAGCTAGGAGTGGGAAGGAAGCGTCCGTGGCCCTAATTAAGGTACAGCCCCAGCATTTGCCTGGTGTGAAAATGGGAAACCACGGAAAACCATCTTCAGGGCTGCTGACAGTGGGGTTCGAACCCACTATCTCCCGAATGCAAGCTGACAGCTACGTGTCCCACAGCGCACGGCCCACTCGCTCGGTTTTCCTTGTTGAGTCTCATATTATTATCTACATGGCCTGCTAGCATTAGGATAACAACCACTGCCTATGCCTTTGCTGGCAAGATCTAATGTTTACAGTGCACTCTGTCCTCTGGTATGGGCTAGAACAAATTAGTTACTTTCATTCGCCTGTCTCAGTCACATCCTTGGCTTTGAGAACATCAAAGTGACTAAGGTATAAGTGATGCTAGTAATGCCATTCCTTATGCAGCCAAGCCCTGTTATGAATGATGGGAAAATGTTGCTCATGATCGGTTTGATGCGGGCATTTCAGTGGACTTGGCAGACTGATATATAATATCAACTTCTGGCTCGGTGAGGAAAGCAACGGGAAACTATCCCACTCCTCATTTCCCTAGTACGCCTCTTCATTGACACTTGGGCACCTATGATGGCTCATAATGGAGCTGCTGAGGTCCAAACCAGCCTCCGGGTTGAGCATGCAACATACATACCACTGCCTACAGCAGACATTTCTGTCCTACTCAAGACCGACTTTAGGATAAGTTTCCGGTAAATGACTATCTAAAGACCATCAAATTGTAAATTTACATTTAATCATAGAAATTCACAATCTACGAATGCAAAATTGTCCTCATTTTATGTCAGACAAATAGAGAATTGACTTTGCTTAGTAACAGAAATACAACAGGAGGTACAAGAAATATGGAGGCAAACTTCCTATTCGCTTGAATACCAGTGAATGGCCATTTCGTTCCATTCGTTGACTACTCTCGCACCGGCAACGATCAAAAATAAAAGCAACGATGCAAGTTATTAGGTCTTAATTTACAGAGTTCTATGTTTTAAAATTATTTTAGAGCAGTTTGGAATGATAGGAGGGAAAGTACTAGCATAAATGCCTCGTAGCAGTAATTTACAATCTTTTTATTTCGTTAGGGCCACCTATGGACCACGGAGCTTGTGTTTTAGCTGTTTCTTGATATCATCGTCGTTGTTTGCCATAATTAGTGTTCTTAGCGGTTGGTTTGTCAGCTGTTTTCTTGTTGGTACCTCGAGCTTTCCTGATGGCCCAGTAGTCCTTCATTTTTTGGCTAAATTCAATCTTATGTTCCTCAGACCATTTCCTAGTCTCGTCTTTTGGTCTGCGGGTAACTTCTGTGAGGGATGTTACAAAGGAGTTAGTTTTAAGATTTGTATGATTTACTCCGATCAGCTATGTCGTTTTGATTTATATTTATATATAAATAATAATAGTTTTTGTTGTACATTGCTCATAATTTTTAAATAGTCTAATGATATTTCTGTATCGGTTGTGTCTACAGTAACAAGGAAATGCACTTTTTAACTTTCCGTCATGTCTATCTGTTTGTCTGTACGTGCATCACGAAAACAATCGCTGAAGGGAATTTAATGAAAATCGCTATGTACAATCAAGGCTATAAATAATTATTTTCACGCTAAATAAAATGGTAGTTTAGCAGAAGGCCTAAAATATCATTCTCAAATATCCATGCCATTAGTGGTCCTATCGATAAATACCACTTAACTAAAGTTATACAGAATTATATTTCTGATCCTTTATGTCATACATTTTTACCTTAGACTACGATAAGAGATATATCCATGAATTTTAATTCCATATCAAAGCAGAACCGTGAAAAAAGGTTGAACATAATTTAATAAAAATCGGCATGTAAATTCTGAGAATAAGGTACTACAGTCTAGGCCAGGGCCTCTCAAACGCCCAACATCTCACGCGTGCAGAGCGAGGCGCAAGAGCTCCGTGCACTGTGCATCGGTGTTGCTCGGCAAGACTCGGATCAACGCTTCGTCTCTGGGCTACTCGGCTAAGCTCGGCTCTACTCGGCTATACTCGGCTAAACTCAGCCCGGATTTTGAGCGCTACGGCGCAAGTGGGGCAGAGGGAGACAGGCGAAGCGAGCGAGACAGGCGTGAGGAAAGAGAGAGTAAGCGCTATTGCTCCAAATCGAGGAGTGGGGGGTCTGCACTCTGATCAACCAAGCCAAGTCGTCTTTTGCACCGTGCACAGTGCATGCACCACGCGCATGCACCCTGAGAGGCCCTGGTCTAGGCTATAAATAAATGTATTCAGATTGTATGAAATGGTAGTTTGAGTGAAGGCACCTCAAATGTAATTTTTAAATGCCTATGTTGTTGGTCCTATTGAGAAGTATTAACTTACATAAGGAAGTTATAGAGAATACAATTTCCGATCATAATGTCTTATACAGTTTTACAGTACCGACTATGATAATAGAATTCATGAATTTAGACTTCTGTTGCTTAGTCCGTATCAACGCCGAGAATTACTAACATGGGAATAGAGTTCAATCGTGTTAATTGTTGATGGTTTTTGTCATGGTTGTCTTAAGGTGTAAAACTGCGGTAATCGGTCCGTATCGACAAGGAAAATTGTGAGGAAGAGGGAGTCATCGAGTTCATTCGATACCCTGATATCAGAGAGTCGGAAGTAAAGTAAATGCGGTGGCCTACCATATCCAAAGCTCATATTGCTGATCAAGAGTAACATTACATTTACCATTGTTGTGATGTACAGGGTATCAGAGGACTCCCCGTACCCCTAGTTATTTTGTGATATTATGACATGGACTATTGAGTTTGTATAACTGGGGAATTAAATAGTGGTTGTATTGGTATCCCTGCTTTGAAGCTCTCAAAAAGCGTTGCTGTCAATCTTATTTCAGTTGTGAAGCCTTGGCTCATAGTGATGGTAAAACTTTTCAGAATATCGATATATCAGTTTTCGATACATCGGTATTAAAATATCGATGTCATTGATATATCGGTCTTCAAAATATAGATATATCTCCGATACATTCGTTTTTTTTTTTAAATACTGGTACTATTATCCATTATTGTAAGTCTAATATTTAACATAATGATTAAATGATTCATTAGATTTAGTAAGTCTTGACACAGATCAAAAAACAAGCTTAAAACAATGACCAAGTAACATGACTTTTTCACTACAATGACACATTATAAAAACAGTTACTGCCGAAAGATGTTATGATCCATAGAAAAACAGTATTTGCAAGGTGTCTAGTAATGAGCTAATAACTTACACCAAAAAGTCATATGAAAAACTACAAACGTATAATTTGTGTACGAAATAATTATCACAGCTCTATAAAATAAGAAAACATTTTCTTCCCAATTTCTTCCTCAGCACTGCAATTCCATTTGTTCGTGGGAAAACATGATGATGATCTTAGGTCTATTTCCAATAACTCTTAGATAAGCCATTTAGAAAAAGTAGATTGGATAACAGTTTGTCACCTAATCGGTTTCTCTTTTCTGTGATAGTTGTTACCGGCCTTTGAAAGACAGAGGTCGCTACGATGCTCAAGTATTGCCTAGCTAATGTGTAAAGCTTAGGACAAACTGGTTTCAGGTCTTCCCACAACTCGAGCGGATTCGCCCTGTGATTTATTGCCACGGGCGTTGACAAGTAGACTTATCTCTGACTGTAACTCCCTACAAGGTACGCACAATCAATGAGTTGTGATATTATCACTGTATTCACCGAAATGAATTGAGAAATTAAAATTAAAATTTCGTAACTTTAACATGCAAATATTGAAAGGGCCTAAAAAGGAATCAAATCGTAGTCAAAAGTATTACATTAGACAGAAATCTCGATATATTAGGCACAAAATATCGATAAAGACAATATGTCTTATCTCAAAATATCGTTGTCAATATATCGATATTTCCGATATATCGATATTCGTTTGCCATCTCTAATGCCTGATGTGAGCGGATACAGTTACACTGTTGAGGAGCAACGCAACTAGTGGCGTGTGTGTGGGCGCACGATACTACCACAGACAGGGTACACTTTGACAGAGATAATGAGTGCGTTTAGAGATCGCTTGGGCAAGTCGCCACCTCGTAAACCCACTCTGCTTGATTGGGGGAAACGTACTTTTGCTTTAGGCAGTGTCAATGATAGACCGCGTAGTGGACGTAAGAAAACGTGGGAAGAAACGTGTGCTCAATCAAATGAGCAGTCTCCAATTAAATCCATTCGCAAAAGACCAGCTGAACTTCAAGTACCGCGGTCAACAATGCATGACCACATTAAGAGAGATTTTAAAACGAAAGGATTTAGACCGATGCATGTGAATGAATTATCTGTCAATGGCATGGAGCAGCGACTTGCAGCCTGCCGTGCTTTATTGGCACAATTTCCAAATGCCGTGCGTCGCTCACGAGTGTTATTTTGCGATGAATGTGCGATATATCGCAGTTCACAGAGGAGGAATGTGGTTTTTGGTTTAAGGAAAATACCCATTGTGAAGAATGAAGAATTGCACCAAAGTGTGGAGGAAACATAACTCCTAGGATGCTCCGCAAGATGTCACTGAGGACTTGGGGACAGATAGAACTCTGTGTAAAGCAGGATGGTGCACATAGAGATTCCCTGGGTACATAGTTTTTCCTGTGTAAGTACTCCACTATATAATAGGCTATACTGTTTTGACGTAGGAGTACGGGGACTTCGCGGACACCCTATAATTTGTCTCTTCTGCTGCCACTTATATCCGACAGATGGGATTACTGTTGCCTCCCGAGTGAAACAGCTTGCTTGAAAATTGGTGGAAAGTAGGCGGGGAGTTAAGCAACTCTGCACATATTATGTGCTTGTCCTGTCAACGACAGCTAGTTATACGTTATATAGTTCGTTACTGATCGGGTAATATCAATAAGACATATTTACATTGTACCAATCATCAAGTTGCTTTAACTTTTGAATTTTGCTTCACGTCATACCGACACAGACAGATCTTATAGCGACGATGGGATAGGAAAGGCCTAGGAGTTGGAAGGAAGCGACCGTGGCCTTAATCAAGGACTTGCCTGGTGTGAAAATGGGAAAACACGAAAAGCCATCTTCTGGGCTGCCGACAGTGGGTCTCGAACCCACTATCTCCCGAATGCAAGCTCACAGCTGCGCGCCCCTAACCACACGGCCAACTCGCCTGGTGCATTAACGTTTAAAACTAGTGATAAGCGAAATGTGGTCATAATTGGGTAGAATATTAATGGCCCTTATTGAAAATGATTAAAGTTATATCTGGTCCTTCAATGGTTTCGGTCATTCACTAGCGCACTGACTGGACCATCTGTCGTTTTTCACGGGTTATTTAACTACTTAGAACTAAGGGGATAGCAAGCGAAGCTAATTAGATACCACTTCTTTTTGAACATGAAAGTACTTACCATTTGAGCAAATGATAAATTTGCAGTCGAGGAATAATTTATAAAATAAATTTTAAACAGTTATGATAAAAACATCATGGATCCTATTTACCAGTGGCGGCGATAAGGACCCGGCAGACCCCACGGGGCGGGGGGCCCCATGACTGTTTCTTAATTCAGCAGCTGAAGACTGTTTTACTTATTGATAAAGCTGCAGTACACAACGCGGTATTATTTGTATTACGGAGGGCAATTCCAAACTTAGGCCGTAGTAGTGCCGAGTTTCTTTTGTCAGTAGAAGTAGGGTAGTTATTTCTGAAAAAAAATTGGGTTTCCCAACCTGTTCCAATAATAACCATCCCTTGCTGCTACTCACAACAATGAACAAGGCTTTTGAAGTAGTTAGCCAGTTCTGAGAACCCAGTAGTCAGCGAAGATGGATAACAAAGATATTCTACTTATCTGGCACTAAATACTGACGTTTCCAGCCAGTTTCTAACTCTCGTTAGTCAATGTAGCTAAGTAGGCCTACGATGGATGGCAGAATTGTAAATAGCAGTAAATTATTTGGTCTTAGGAAGGAAATTACTTCTTAATAATGTGACGGTCAGCGTGTTCTGATTGCTTTGGAATACGCATTTCTTGAGAGAGAGAGAGTGTGTATGCGTATCATATAAGAGTAATATTTTAATTGCTTCGGATATGAAAACTGTGTTTTTTATTATTATTAATAATATTTATTATTATTATTATTATTATTATTATTATTATTATTATTATTATTATTATCGTTGCTGTTCGCTGTAATAATATACAACATTGTACTACGAAGTAATCTTGTAACTTTCCTTAACAAGAACGAGGGGCCCATTTTCAATCATTGCGGGGGGGAGCCGAGCTTCTTAGCGCCGCTACTGCTATTTACAATGAGTTTTGTAACTAGGAAAGGATTTTTGGGCACTAACACGTTAGAATGCGAACGTATTTAACCAAGGCGCAAGTGTCTTCTAACCTGCATAACGGTTCTGCAGTGAAATTTGCATAAATATTAGCGATCTGAACTATTAGAACCCCTAAATTTTATGCAACTCAACGACATAAATGTAGAGCGGCGAGATGACACCTGCGCCTTGTTCAAATACGTTTGGATTCTGACTTATTAGGTTAGTGCCTAAACATGATTTTACCGGGCGAGTTGGCCGTGTGCGTAGAGGCGCGCGGCTGTGAGCTTGCATCCGGGAGATAGTAGGTTCGAATCCCACTATCGGCAGCCCTGAAAATGGTTTTCCGTGGTTTCCCATTTTCACACCAGGCAAATGCTGGGGCTGTACCTTAATTAAGGCCACGGCCGCTTCCTTCCAACTCCTAGGCCTTTCCTATCCCATCGTCGCCATAAGACCTATCTGTGTCGGTGCGACGTAAAGCCCCTAGCAAAAAAAAAAAAACATGATTTTCCTATTTATAACTATTATCGGCCACACTGGAGGTTCGGGTTTGATTCTTTATACTACCAGAGATTTAAGATTGGGGGATGATGGTGGTGGTAGTGGTACATGTGATCACCGTTTTAAGAGGAATCGTACTCTATTAATACTAATCAGAGGGGAAATGCAAGAGGTCCAATACTTTCCAAAATGAAGGTATCGGCAGGTGAAAGGGAAGGGTTACGAAAGGCGTGAAAGTGAAAGACTCCCTAGGTCTCACAAATCTAATACTGTCGTGCTTGAGAAGGACATGAGTTGGCCAAGGGAGGTCGGAAACAAAACAAAACAAAAAAAAAAAAAAGTGAGCTGCCTGGCACAAGTAAATGGAAGCAATGTCAGGCTCAGGCTAAAGCTGAGAGCCCCTGATCCCGCATTTTGTCACCTGTTAAATTTAATTTCGTGTGGCTTTTTCTAGCCGAATGCAGCCCTTGTAAGGCGGACCCTCCGATAAGGGTAGGTGGCATCTGCCATGTGTAGTTAACTGCGTGTTATTGTGGTGGAGTATAGTGTTATGAGTGGTGTGTGAGTTGCAGGGATGTTGGGGACAGCACAAACACCCGGTCCCCGAACCAATGGAATTAACCATTTAAGGTTAAAATCTCCGACCCGGCCGAACCGAGGGCCAGTACGCCGATCATTCAGCCAACGAGTCGGACATGCGCTTGAAATGAGCTGGAACACGTCGAGGAATACAAGAACACGAACTAATTATTGTCTGGCTCTGTAGTTGACTAGTTAGCAAGCCGGCTCATAGTTCAAGGGGTCCCGCGTTCGATTTCTTGAGCAAATTGGAATGTTCTGTACATTTCCATGACATCGTAAAGAGGTTATAATCTGTTGGTATAAGTGAATTATGGTAAAAGTTAAAAAGTCTGAATGGTCATGAAAAAGAAAGCCATGAATATTTTCGCTGCGGTTTTGTAAGAAAATATGAGATTGGAATGATCTGCAGTTAATTTCTCTACAACTCTGGTTATGTACGTTCACACACAGAACTAACGGAAATATTTAGGTGTTTGTCAAAATGTAATAATTGAGAATATAACCATTATTATTATTATTATTATTATTATTATTATTATTATTATTATTATTATTATTATTATTATTGTTCCGAGGGTACTGTGGAACAGCAGAGGTGAAAGAAGGTGCGGGTTGGAATAGGTCTCAACTACCAAATTAAAGTTAATTTAACACTTTAACAAAGGTTATATTTTCTATTCAAAATCAACAAATAACAGATAACAACATTCAACAATTTCCACTAGGTGAAATAACAAAGAAAGTCAGGTACAAAATGATTTTTCCCATCAGGGGTGTTTTACCAAGTTTTGGGCTTCGAGCCCCACACTCACAACCTTTGAGCGAATAGCTCAACTTTACCCAGTTACCAAATGAACAAAGGGGCAGAAAACCCCATCATGCCAAGGAGCCCTTGCCCCTAATTACAATGTTAAGCCTCCTAGAGGCACGCAGAGATCAAATTAGGAAAGAGCAGTCCTGCTCTCAATTTTACAAGCCTATCAAAGGCCACAACAAACTTCACTCCTAACTGCTCTCAAGGCACACATACAGTGAAACAGGGGTATCTTGTACCCAACCTACAGGGCCTTCACATGAAGAAAACAAAACATCAGGTTAAGTTATTGGCCCATAACGCAAAATAGAATGGAGGCGATAACTTGCACTCCTATACAACGTTTTTGTCTAAAAACCTATGTGGCGCTAGGCCGATAATACAGGGGCTAATCCCAATCTATGGAGGTGACCAGTCAGCAAAATTAGTTTAAGACTTAAGAAGGAAGAGAAAAACGGTTACGAAAACATAGTCACCTCAAATTCACAATGAAGGGGAGTTCGAGAGGGTGAAGCACTCTCTATCCCCGCTTTATAGTAAAATAGATTTGAAGTTTTTACATCCACATAAGGAAATTTACTTTTCAAAGGAAAAGGTTACATATTAAAGGCTTCGAACCCTCCCCGAGAGTTAAACTGCTGAGCTAGCAAGAAATGAAGATGTTAACAGGCCATTACCTTGTAGATGAACTGCTGCTTGAAGAAAGAGGCGCTTCCCGCCCCCTGCTACATATTCACACTCTGCGAAAGATGTTACTGAAGTGGCGTGGAGACAAGAAAATCAGCAGTTTATATACCCTCGTGGAACATTCGAGACCTTTCAGGAATGAGAAGACACACCCTTTCGCTTTATTGGCTAACCCCAAAAGTTACACACAACATGAACAAGAAACCTAGGATTGGAGGAAAATTAATTTAGAAAATTCGGGATTGGCTGAATTCAAAACTGGCGGAAACAGAGATCAATATTGCCAACCCAAAACTGAAAGAAAGAAATTTAACAACGAACAAACTTATGGACACAAGGTTTCTTTAAAAAAACAAAAACAAAAAAAACAGTTCCATAACTTCGCACCAGAGTGCACAATCGTAGTCTTTTCTCTGTAGAGACATCTAGAAGAGAATGTTCACACTTCTTGATACAGGGCAAAACAAACACAATTCGAAATAGACACAGTTCAGAACACTTCAAAATTACCAAATTTACAGTAGAGACATCTTCCGAGAAACCGTTGAGTTAATACAGTTTGTTAAAGTTCAGGCTTTCTCCTGTAGAGGAGTTTCAACTGGCGCAATATTTGAATTAGCGGCGTGGAGGTGTACCGCCCGGTACAATTATTATTATTATTATTATTATTATTATTATTATTATTATTATTATTATTATTATTATTATTATTATTACAAGAGTGGAATATATGTCTCGAAGAATCTGGGAGGAAATTAATTTGCTATTTGCTTTATGTCACCCCGACACAGATAGGTCTTATGACGACGATTGGAATAGGAACGGGCTAGGAGTGGGAAGGAAGCGGCCCTGGCCTTAATTAAGGTACAGCCCCAGCACTTGCCTGGATGAAATTAAATCTGAAGAAGACAGGATAGGCCTACCTGGAATGCGGTGACCAAACAAATGGCACGATAACTCAACAAAAAGTCCCAAAACAAATACCTGGGTTCATGCATCACCTCGGTAGCTCCAACTTACTGGATCCTATGCGACACACAACATTCCATTGTATCTAAAATCTACCGCACAGTGGTCAGAAAGGTGGTCATTTATCCATTTATGGAGCTGAATGCTTAGCTACATCATCGTAACATGAACAAACCCTTCATACAATGGAAATGAAAGCGGTGGTTCAACGGTTTGACTCCACTAGATCATATCACGAACGATGATATGCGGGAGAAATTCAAGGTTACCCCAATCACAGCGAAAAAGTTTGTTCCACGCTTGCTCTGGTATGGGCAATGGGCATGAACTCCAGAGCAGTGAGACCTCAGTTGCAAAGACTGTCCTTCTGAACATAGAGGGTCGCCGACATCGAGGGCGACCTCAAACACTCTGACAGGACCGGGTGAGAGACGATATGCACCTCACAGAACTCAGCACCCGGGAAACATTGGACCGACTGAAGTGGAAGAAACATTGCGAGAAGGCAGACCCCACATAAATGCATAAATGATGATGGTGGTGATGATGATGATGATGATGATATGCGTCATTCTTCGCCGTACGTGAAAACCATACAAAATATAAGCATGACGAATATAAGAACCAAGTGTGATGACTCATCGAGTTCAGGCGCGCCCCGCCAGGCAGCGCTAGAGTTTGGTAGCTCCACAATACCTGTCAGCTGGTCTTAGGAATGGTGACACAGGAAACGTATTACTCCGTAACTGATCAGTATATACACGGTCTTTTATTTTAAAAAATGAGAGATTACAATTAAAATGCCACGGCAGAGAACAATGGAAAAATATCATACACGGAAATAAGAGCTACGACTTTCATCACATGTTGCGAAAAGCACAAGTTACTCGAGTGTATATATACATAAATGACAAAACTCCCAGCATATTAAAAAAACACCCATGAACTATTTAAAGGTAATACTACTTACCATCTCAGTTTGTCGGTTACTGGACTTTCGAAAGCTTGCGTGAAAATTTCCCGGATGTTCGAGATTGTAAATCTCGCCGGATTTCCTTCACTCTGAAGAAAAATCGGCACTTCAGATAATGATAAACAAGGCTGGGGATTATATCCATAACATGTTGAAGTTAACAGCCAGCACCTGAAGGATCAACTGAAATTTTGTCTATAGAATCGATAAAATCAAAAAATATTTCGCTCCACATCGATTTTGAGTTCAGTTTTTCACTAAATACTTTCTCGGCCTGGAAAAGAATGTCACATATACTTTTCGAAGGGCGTGTTAAAAACACTTCATTATGGCTTGAACCGTAGTCTTTTATTTCGGAGAGAACTGAAAATGTACTATGATTATTATCACGTAGAGAATGGGCACAGGGCGAACACTTAATAAATTTAGAAGAGTGCTTAACAACGTACCCAGCCAAATGGTTCACTAAGCACTTCTCAATCGAAGAGTTTCGAACTGTGTATTTATAACCTGCTTCTCCATTAAATTAATTCTCGATTTTGCTGAGTTTGGACTGGATCTAGCTCGAATTAAATTTCGATTAGCATTTTTAGGCGCCTTTTCAGCGATGATATTGTCTTTTCGGCATCAGAAAGCACACTAGAATAACCCAAATTTTGATCAATATTAGACTTACCTTTTAATTCTCGATTTGCTGCTACACTCCCGTCTTTCTTCTTCTGCTAGTGGTGTCTAGATTCTTTTTTCTTGTTAGGAGTTTCACGCGACTTAATCTCACTTGAAAGGTATTTCGGCAAATTAGGGAAAATGTGAGGCACTGCTCCTGGACGTAATTTCCATCTCTCACGAGGCATAACCACTTTTTCACCATTCACTATACAGTTATCTGATTTTACTCTCAAATCATCAGAGAAATGAACTTGACAAATTCTACTATTACGCGTTAACACAGTATCCTTTCGTGGAAAAGCTCTGGCCCATTTTTCAAATTTATTTCTATCCTTCGGTGGTGAAAATAATTTTATAGCATTAACTACCCTATCATAGCCTGACTTACAGCCAGGCACAAAACGTACGGCATGTTGAACTATTAATTTAATCAGGCCACATAACACACGTGATTTAAGTGCACAACACACAATGAACTGAGTTTAGGAACTGAAAGCAAAGGAAATTCAACTTGTTGGCTTGAAATATCTCGTACGATAACATCTCCCGCACTTTTCCAACACATGGTTTGTCGGTCTATTGAAGTACGTGTTGGACACCGACGTTTGCAGTGCTCGCAGTGGCGGGTCCACTAACTACCACGCTATAACAGTTGAGTCATCACACTTGGTTCTTATATTCGTCATGATATAAGTGTAGTGGTTAGTGTGATTAGCTGCCACCCCCGAAGGAGCTGGTTCGATTCACGGCTCTGCCACGAAATTTGAAAAGTGGTACGAGTGCTGGAACGGGGTCCACTCATCCTCGGGAGGTCAAATGAGTAGAGGTGGGTTTGATTCCCACCTCAGCCAACCTAGAAGTGGTTTTCCGTGGTTTCCCAATTCTCCTCCAGGCAAATGCCGGGATGGTATCTAACTTAAAGCCACGGCCGCTTCCTTCCCTCTTCCTTGTCTATCCCTTCCAATCTTCCCACCCCCCAACAAGGCCCCTGTTCAGTATAGCAGGTAAGGCCACCTGGGCGAGGTACTGGTCATTCTTCCCAGTTGTATATCCCGACCCAATGTTTTACGCTCCAAGACACTGCCCTTGAGACGGTAGGAGGTGGGATCCCTCACTGAGTCCGAGGGGAAAAAACCAACCCTGCAGGGTGAGGAAGAAGAAAATATTCTCTCCGGAACTGTTCTTATGTAAAATTGTTCAACACAACAAATTTAAACGGAAATATTAGTCAAATCCGTTTTCGGAGTTCTCCCCTCAATATTCCTAGCCACTGTGTACTTATGAAATAAAACAGAGTCTACGTAAACGCTGATTTCAGGAAATTCTGCCCGGTCATATAAGCAGACAAAAAAATGACTAAAATTTAACCGAACCTGTGCCGGGCTCAGTGGCTCAAACGGTTGAGGCGCTGGCCTTCTGACTCCAACCTGGGAGGTTCGATCCTGGCTCAGTCCGGTGGTATGAGCCAAAATTGTAAAATGTACTCACGAAACAATAATTTCATTTCTATAGATGGTATCAGTTTTTCAGCCAGGTACTTCGCGAATTTTCCTCCTAGTAGACTTACATTACCGGTATTCTTTACATTAAGTGATAAAATCGGAAGGAAGAGTAAAGAGCCGTGTGGAAGAATTAATTAACAGCGATGTCAACATTGTCCGCTGACATCGCAACACCGGAAAATCACCCGTCACACCAGCGAGTATGTGTTTGCTTTGGAAGTGTTGGCAAATGTATAAGTGAATATTTCACGTGACAACAACAGCCACCGTCTTCTGTTGCATGCTGGCAGGAGTTCAATATTTTAGGTATGTTCACAGCGTTTTATCATTTGTCTTTGAGTCGCGATTGCTCACTCCTTTGTTTCATTAGTCATGTTGAAGGCGGTTCTCAAGAAAACAGCTTTGCTATGTGTGGTCTAGGCTTGTGACTTCATCCATTTCACGGCTTGTCAAGAATGTCAGCACTTGAGCCAAATGTCAAGAGTTCTTTCTGTAAATATATATAGTGCTCTTCATAAAGAGGATGTGACACAGACATTGAAGCTGCTATATGAAACCTCTTCACAGGAGTATTCTAAAGAAATGTCCGATGTCATATGAGTTCTATATAAGGAACTTTTGTTTTTTGTAGTTCGATCAAGGGAGCTTAATCCTAAACCAGATCACTAAGACTTTATTTCATGAAAGTATCCTGAATTGCCGGGCTGAGAGGCTCAGACGGTTGAGGCGCTGGCTTTCTGACCACAACTTGGCAGGTTCGGTGCTATTTGAAAGTGCTCTAATACGTCAACCTCGTGTCGGTAGATTTAGTAACACGTAAAAGATCTCCTGCAGGACTAAATTCCGGCACCTCGGCGTCCCCGAAAACCGTAAAAAGTAGTTAGTGGGACGTATAGCTAATAACATTATTATTGTTATAGTATGCTCGACATTCTGATAGACAAAACAAAGAAAAACAATGTAAGGAAGCTTGTAGTTTTAGGAGACCGTTCATATCGTAATCATACCAACGATATTCCAAATCACAGATACAGGAAGGTTCATTTTTAAAATCCCACGTACCGAGCTCGATAGCTGCAGTCGCTTAAGTGCGGCAAGTATCTAGTATTCGGGAGATAGTAGGTTCGAACCCCACTGTCGGCAGCCCTGAAAATGGTTTTCCTGGTTTTCACACCAGGCAAATGCTAGGGCTGTACCTTAATTAAGGCCACGGCCGCTTCCTTCCCACTCCTAGGCCTTTCCTGTCCCATCGTCGCCATAAGACCTATCTGTGTCGGTGCGACGTAAAGGCAAGTAGCAAAAAAAAAAAAAATCCCACGTGTATTGACCACGAGTCGAACTACGACTACCTTAATCAGAAGCCATCAACGATGTCACTCGGCAACCACGTAACTCATGGGGGTACTCAGAGTGTGGGCGTCAAGTTTGCCTCATCATTTCGTGATATCTTTATAATAACAGTAAGTTATTTCTAATTATTTCGAGTTAGGACTGGGAAAATGATGCGATGGTCTGTGTTTTAAAGAACTATTCCGGCATTCAGCTGGAGAGGAAGTAAAAAACCACGCTCTTCTCGGGCATTTTAACTGACGCTATGTTTAGCCCATGGCAATGGAGGTAGTATTGACGATTATTGTTTTAAGAGCAAATATAACTGGGCCATCCTCTCTCAACACTAATGGGAGGAAAAATTGACGAGTTCCGAATGAGAGTGTTAGCAATAGAAGGATTATTAATAATAATAATAATAATAATAATAATAATAATAATAATAATAATAATATACATTTTCATTGTAGACTTATGCCTTTCAGCCTTCAGTCTACAAGTCTCTGTTGATTTAGGCTACTAATCGCCGCCACAATCCTCTACTTGTAACTAGTTCCGTGGCCTTATTTAGTTCTATACATCTTATCTTTAAATCGTTAGAAACTGAGTCTAACAATCGTCGTGTTGGTCTCCCTCTACTCCTCTTACCCTCCGTAACCGAGTCCATTATTCTCCTCGGTAATCTATCTCCTTTACTCGACTGACATGATCCCATCACTGAAGCCGGTTACTCGTACAGCTTCATCCATCGAGTTCATTCCTAACGTATCCTTTATCTCCTCACTGCGATTGCCCTCCTGCCGTTGTTCCCACCTGTTTGTACCAACGATTATTAAAGCTACTTTGATGTCTGTTACTTCTAACTTATGAAAACAATCCTGAGTCCAACCAGCTTTCACTCCCGTAAAGCAAAGATGGTTTGGAAACATCCCGATGTAAAAATAGCTTCGACCGGGAGCTGATTTCCTTCTTACAGAATATTGATGATCACAACTACGAGCTCACTGCATTAGATTTACTGCACCTTGATTTAATAAATAGTAATAATAATAATAATAATAATAATAATAATAATAATAATAATAATAATAATAATAATAATAATTTCTTGGGGCTATTGCTACCTTGGTGTATCCCTTATAAGATAGACCCTTCGCCCAGTGTCCGCAGTGCGCAGGAAACTGCGGTGTTTTGTGATGGAGGACAGCATTGTGTGTGTTGTCTACGAGTTGCAGAAATGTTGGGAACAGCACAAACACCCTGTCCCCGAGCCAAGGGAATTAACTGTTTAAGATAGAAGTCCGTCGACCGGCCCGAGAATAGAACCGGGGTCGGCGACGGACTAAAGCCAAGGCGCTGACCACTCAGCGATTGCGTCTGAAAATGGAAAGGTAAGGGCCACCAAAGGCGTGAAATAGAAGTCTCCCTAGGCCTCGAAAACCTAATGCAGTGGGGGTAGAATGTAAACAAGTGTTGGTCAAGGGACGTTAATTAGGGAAGATGAATGCACTGTCCATATCTCCTCAAGTATTAAAAAATACATATTTTCTTTCCAATTATTATAAACACGAACTTCAATAACTTCGAAACAAAGAACGATATTTTAACGAAAGTTTCATCAAATGATCCTTTAAATATGTTCTAGTTCCCTGTAAACAATCGTATGCCTGAGACTAAAAGTTTAAGGACAGGAATCATGTTCATGAAATAAGCAGGTGTCAAACTTTTGGCGAGAGCTACTTTACTCGCCACTTATGACGGACAGGGGATACCGTGGATGTATTCTGCCGCCCTCACCGACGGACTTTGTTTACCCGATACTGGCTCTTCAAACCACTTTTGCTTCCTTAACCTTCTATGCTCAACTTTATTGTTCTTCTACCACTTTTTCCTACACCTATGGGGTCGCGGGAGCGAACTGTGTCGCACACGTGGATCTGGCCCAATTTTACGGCCTGATGCCCTTCCCGATTCCATCCCTATGTGGAGGGATGTAATCACTATTGCGTATTTCTGTTGTGGTTGGTGTTGGGGTTTGTTGTATGAATATGAAGAGAAGAGTGTTGAAACACACACAAAGACTTATTCCCCGAACCAGATGTAAACAAACGCTATTAAAATCTCCGACCCGGCCGGGAATCGAAACCGGGATCCTCTGAACCGAAGGTTTCAGTACTGTTCATTCAGCCAAGGAGTCGGACCTTCTCTGCTCAATATTACGGTGTCGAAATCTGGAGCTATCTGTTCGACATCTCACGACACTGATTTGACAAGTTTCTGTTTGCATGATAGTATTGAGAAAACGATATTTAGGTTCAACTGAGTACAACTACATTTTATAACTGTTTTATTCGGCTATACAATAACAGGCTAATTACATGTGACGTATTTGCATCTTAATGGCATATTTTAAAGTACTACTATTCACTAAAGTACTGTTGTTATTACAACCAATGATTTCCAACTATCCATATCCGATATGGATTAATATCGTATGCGGAACAATCTCCAAGCCTCACATGTTTCATCAAATATTGAAAACTAAGATATAAAATTGCAGTATGTTTTCATGAATAGGAAATACATGCTAGTGTTTAGTTTATTTCTTGCTTTTATTCTGCAGATTATCGCAGATAGCTCCGTTCATTTCCTGTGTTCGAATGTGTCTTGTTTTGAGGTTAACGTTTCGAAAGCACGACGCTGCTTCGTGCAGGTCATCTGTTCAACTAGTCGAGAACACGCATGTCCAATACGCAGGGTGCTCGGAAACAACATGAACCAGGTTTAGGAGCGTTATAGGGTTGGTCATACTGATAAATACAGTCGAAACCGTTTAATGCGACATCGCTTGTAGCGATATATTGGATGTAACGGCAAAATATAACGGCCCCATCTAAATCCTATACACACACTGTACTTTTCTTAGTAGGAGATCGCTTATTGCGACATATCGTATAAAAATGACGTACAGGTAAACCCCGTTATACGCGGATTCGTTATCCGCGATTTCGCATATACGCGATTTTGTTTTTAAGTCTAGTGCTGCCATCTGTTAACAATACACGGAAGCTCTAATATCTTAAGGCGGGTACGGAGATGCGTGCCGAACTCTAACGTACACTACGTCGCGCTCCAGAGATAAACGGAGCAAGCGCATCTCTACGCGTATCTTCTGTCGTATTTGTCGAGACGTGAATCATCAATTTCGGTCAGTAGAGCTGTGAAGCTGCACTTGATAGGTTTCCTATTTTAAAACGCCGGGTAAAAGGAAAGAAAGTGTACCTGTCGAAGGAAAGAAACGTGTACGAAAGTCGTATTCGTTAGAAACAAATTTCAAAAAGTTTTGGATCGCTATGAGAAAGGTGAGCGGATTGTTGACATTCAGCGTGCTTTATTGAATCCACTGTAAGAACTATTCGTGACAACGCGAAATCGATTCGAAAAAATGCTCAATCTTCTACTAACTTAAGTGTGACTAGAGTGACCAAATCTCGCTCGGAAGCGATGGAAATAATGGATTCGATTGTGCATCACAACCAACCCCAACCAACACATGCCTTTCTCTGGAGCTGCTATTCAAGCTAAAGCCAAGAGGTTGTATGTAGAATTTAGTTTATTATTGTGTGTTTCAGTGTTAAAAATGTACGTTTGTATAAAATTTGCATTAAAATGCGTTTCAGAAACATATTGGCTATTTTTTTTGTAAAAATACTAAGAATCTCTGCTATTTAAAGCTTAATATGTAAGTAAACGGAAACCTGACCCTATATTTTATATATAAAATGATTCGATTTACGCGAATTCGTTATGCGCGGCAATTCCGTGGAACGTAACTGTCGCGTATAACGAGATCTACCAGTATTTTTTTTTTACCACTTTTGAAGAAATGTATCGACTATAACGTCCAATTTTGATTTTTGTGTGTTAAGCGTTCGGGAATGTCCGACAACAATGTAAGGCTTATTTCCAAACTCTAGTTTTCAGTAGTTTGCAGATTTCAAATCAGTCTGTCTGGTAGATAGTCAAGGCAAGCATCGCTGTGAAGATTCGCGAAAGAAAGGGAAAGTGAATATTGAAGAAAAGTCAGACATAATTTGGCGATTATTTAATGGCGAAACAAGCAAACGTCAGCATCGCGGAGGAATTTCTATAATATGGAAGGGCAGAGAGAACATCTCATGAATCAGCCAAGATCCTCAATTTTTATTTTATATTTTATTAACATAGTATTGATGTGCGTACTGTGTAAACATTAGAAGAAAAACTCCTCTCAGTTACACTCCACAAATACTGTATTTTGAAATTTTAACGTATTCTGTCAATTAAACAGATAGAATATTTTTGGCAACAACAAAACGAAGATCGGTTTGTGCGACTATCGCCTATACGACCATTAACTTGCGATCCCTTCAGAGTCGTTTTAACCGGTTTTGACTGCAAAATGAAAAGTAATTCGATACCTCGTGCCATTGTCGTTTTATCAACAGCTCAAGTTAGCCAATCAGATCACTTCGCGGGCGAATTCAAATGGGCTTTGTGAGGCGGTGTTGTTAAGCCTGCACGTGGCTTAAGACCCGATGGGATTGGAACCTACAATCTCCCAAATGCGAAGTCATGGCTACATGATCTGAAGCGTAGCCAACTCTCTCGGTCACTCTATACAGAATCAATGCTTTGAACTTCTAATACTAGTCTGTATATCTTTGTGCAAGATTACAGTGACAGTATTGTAGATTTCAGTTTGTGAGGAAAAGGATACATTCGGAGAAGAGTATAACATGGGAATCCTCAGTCTAACACTAAGATGCTTGGTTAGCTTTACTCCGTGGTGAAATACCCCCCCCCCCCCGGATGGCTGAATGGCCCTTACTCAAGTTTGGAGGATGTTAATTGGTGCAGTAAAGTCTACCCTGTGTTCGGGTGTCATATACTCTTTTACCTCTACCGCAGCTTCGAAGAGAACAGGTTTCAGTGTGAGTTTATCGCAAGTTCATAGACCACTCTCAAGTCACTTGGACGTGGCCAATCTTAGTAGACATAGGCTGTGATCACGGCATTCACCACTGGTATCAGCCAAATCTCTACGTGACGGCTTTGATCTAAAGAAAGAAGTGAAAGTAAGAGTTGAAGATCAACGCAGTTGATGATTGTAGAACATTCAAAAGCATCGTGGAAAAACCACCTGATTATGATTTACCTCGCAATATGTGGATTACCACAAACAGGATCCACACAAAGCATGCAAGATGCGCTCGCATGCTCTTCAGCTGGAGTACGGTGGGCTCCTCATCTGTGACATCAAGCAACAGAGCTTGCTGAGATCCAATCAAGGACGCTCCACTGAAACCCAGTTTGCGACGAATGATGCAGTAGTCTATATCTCTATTGGACATATTGCCTGCGGAAGAAACAACGGCAACTGAAATGCTTTTAACTGCTTTGGTACAGTATGTGTTCAATAATGTACCATCACGTGCCACAAATTGTTCGTAACGTTTCTGACGATTGTTAAACATGATGATGAACAGAATTTGCTGTAAGGACAAAAACAATTACATTCTCTTCTAGCGCAATTTGGGAATATCTTTAGGTGAGTCTTTTGCCTTCAAAAGTGCGATCAACATGCCCCATATGTGGGCATCTAGGGTCGTGAAATCTAGGAAGCAAGGATTGCACAGGAATGTTTTTCCAAGAGGAATTGGGTGGTCTCCAAAGTGTCGTAAGTAAGAAGGGTAATTGACTACGCCGCGGTGTGAGCTGTAGCTACATCTTGCTATGTCCATTTTCGTTGGATTGGCATGTTTCTGGTGCGACCAAAACGGAGCACATCCCGCACGGAAGGGGTAATAAAGAGGCCTCAGTAGACTACCGGGTCCACTACACGTAGCACCTGTTGGAGAAGTCGTCCATGTTTCTAGTGATGGTTGTTGGGGACCGCGTTGAACCTTTTCGTTGACGTTAGATGGATGCCGTATGACAGAACTTCTCAACAACGGCTAACATTGGTTTGTTAGTTTATCCCTCCTTATTAAATCGCTCTTCGCACTGATCTTTAACGTGAAGCGAACTCGGCCCATTCTGACACAACTCGGTCTGACCGGAAATCATGTTCCACCATAAACATCCTCTCCCTCTCTTGTGAGAACCTAAATTGCAGAAATCAACACAGCACGGAATTCACAGTATGTCATATTGTTATAAACAATTAATAATACTTCCTTGCTAGGGAAACGTATACAGCTGATGAGCAATAAACGCCGTTTGTTTTGCCGCATATCATATTTGCTTATTGACATGTAATCATTCATATTTCTATAATTATTTCTTCCATTTTAATAATATTGTGATGTGTCATACACTAAAGAAAGAAAGAAAGAGAAAGAAAGAAAATGAGGGAAGGAGGATAAAACGTGAGTGAATTTTATGAATAACTTACTTGGAATATCTTCCGGGACGACTGTTCTCCGTGTTTAACTCTCCTTGACATCTTCTAGTGAGGTTACCTGAAAGTAATCCACACACCATTTAGGAATTGGAAACGAATATTTTAGAAATTTCAGTCTCATATAAAAGATTACAGCCAGTATTCAATATTATGATTAGCCCCATACACTTGCGTATATTTCAGGACAACGACTTATTTCAGCTCTCAAAGTGAAACACAATTATTTTTCAAATATAGTTGAGAAAAATTTGAACGCGTGTATAAAAATTGTGATTATATTACAGGAGTCCATCATGGTCAACGGCTGCTAATTTGAGATGACCTACAGCCATACGACATATTTATGTCAAAATTCTGGGGTAGGAACCATGGCAATACATATGCGGTCTTTGAAATGAAAAATCACTTCCGTCTGATTATTATAGAGATATGTGGCCAATACAGTAAAACCTGCCCTCAGTGAAAACTCAAGTGACCGGAATTTATACAGGATTGCGGTTCACAAAGGTGGTTAAAATATAACACAAAAATCATAAGTGCATACTTCCGTTAGATAATCCAGCAGTTAATGCATACGATTTTGTGCGGTAGTAGATACAATAATAACTCTAATCACAGACTTGCATACGTTAACTAGTTCATCTGCTCTAACACAAATCCGTTCTGCTTAGAACGTCCTCACAGCGCACAGTAGTACCGTACATAAACCAAACCAAACCCCATGGCACTACAGCCCTCGAAGGGCCTTGGCTTATCAAGCGACCGCTGCTCAGCCTGAAGGCCTGCAGATTACGAGTTGTCATGTGGTCAGTACGACGAATCCTCTCGGCCGTTATTCTTGGCTTTCTAGACCGGGAGTACCGTACATACACTTATTAAATAAACATTGCATATTTTATAGAAATAACACCAATCGTAGGCTAATACTGTACATTACTGTCGTTTACTTCTTCCAGCAATTCAGAATTGTACACTAGATACAAAGAGCACTAGGAACGTTCTGCAATACACAAAAACAGTTGACTGGACACCCCTGTTATGGTGAGAGATGAAAAGAGGGGTGAAAACCTGTCTAGAAGACAGCAAGGCGCGACCTTCACATCAGCTGTTACCAAGCAGTGGGATTGAAAGCAAGTTAAGATGTCAGTGTGGTCTAAGTGAATATCGCGCAATTATCCGCTACATATTTTGCCCGTGGATTAACTGTTGACCAGTGCCTGGAGGAAATGACTCCTGTGCTGGGGAAAGACTGTCCACATCGGACAACAATTTTCCGCTGACATAAAGAGTTCCAGAGGGGAAATTTTGGGGTTGAAGATGATCCTCGTTCTGGGCGACCATCTGAATCAGTGACTGAGGAAAACATTGAAGCTGTGAGGAAAATGTTGCAGCGAGAGAGGTGGTTGACATATCGGCAGGTAGAAGAGACCCTCCACATCCCTGCGCCAGCTACTCATTCAATTCCACATGACCATCTCCATGTTAGAAAGGTTTGTTTCCTTCGGGTGCCCCATTCACTTTCAGAGGAACAGAGGGCACATCGAGTGAAATGGTGCCGAGAAATGCTAAAAGAGTTTGAAAACGGGACTTCGCGTAACGTCAATAGCATCGTTACAGGTGAGGAAACTTGGCTTTATTATTACGGCGTCCCAACAAAATCCCAGAACAAGGTGTGGCTGCTTGAAGTTGAGGATACTCCTTTGACTGTGCGAAAGTCAAGGTCAGTAAAGAAAAGGGTGATAGCAGTATTCTTCGCTAAACGGGGCATCCTGACTCGGGTTGTGCTAGAAACACAAAGGACAGTTACTGCGAAGTGGTACAGTGAGACTTGTCTGCCTCAGGTCATCCAGGCTCTCAAGCAGCTCCGTCCAAGGTCACGGCTCAACACTTGGCTCTTGCATCACGACAATGCTCCAGCACATCGTGCTAATGTAACAATGGATTTTCTTGCCAGATTAGAGTTGACTGTGCTTGATCACCCTCCATACAGTCCTGATCTTGCCCCATGTGACCTTGCACTCTTCCCAGGAGTGAAGATGAAGCTGAAAGGGCGGCGTTTTGCATCTGACGAGGAGCTTCTGGCAGCATGGGATCAAGAGTGTGAAAATGTAACCGAAGAAAAGTGGGAGAGTTGGTTCAGTGACTGCTTTCGATGTGTGGAGAAGTGTATCGAGTGTGTGGAAATTATTTTGAAAAAGTCTAAAGCGTTCACTCACATTGCAAAACTTTCCTAGTGCTCTTTGTACAACTATCCCTGGTAGCACGGTTCTCAATCAAAATACGGACACGGCAAATGATTTCCAACAGTTCCACGTCATTTCTAGTTGTCGAAATAGACCGAATGTTCTTTACGGTTGATAAGGCATGTCGGTAGGACTTCACGTTACATAAACCATCTTCTTCATAGTCTTCGTTCTCGTCTTCATCGCCATCAATTTCTGTTTCCTTCTTTTGGAGGTGATGGGTGACAAACTCTTCGATGTTTTCTACAGCCGCCTCTGCTTCAACTTCAAGATCAATGGCCATGTGATCTTCTGCACAGACATCACTATAATTATGCTGCTCAAAAGGGGGTAGCAATAAGTATCTCAGCCACCTTAGGTCGGTTTGGAATTCGCATGTACTGAAAAGTGTTATGAAGGATATTTACGTAACGTTTCCGTTATAGTCACAAAATTTCCTTCCGTTTCTGCGTCAGACAGATTCCGCTAAATACAGATAAACTTACATGAATATTGAATCATTATTCAAGGGACAGGAAAAATTTTCCGATATGGACAGATTTCCAGTTCATAAAGGTTCCGCTAAAGGCAGGTTTTACTGTATCACATTCCCCCATGTAAAATAATAAACGTATACAGAGTGTATCTGTTATGATATTACAAACTTTCAGGAATTATGGAGGATGGTAAATGGATCAATTTGAGGTAAGTGGTCATATTCCAGAAACGATTGAGTCAAATTTAAACAAAATTCTACTCATTTAAGTCCGTTTACCTGTACACGTTTCACAGGCTGCTTCATTTACAACAAATGTTCGAAATTCCGTCCTCCAGCGTCAATGCACGCATGGCATCGTCGCACAAAGTTATGTCGTACCTATTCGAATATTCCCGGTGTCGTTTGAACAGCGTCGCAGGCAGCGAGAATTCTTCTCAAGAGATCCTCTTCAGTCTCAACAGGTGTCTCACACACAAGGCCTTCCACACGGTCCCACAAGAATAAATCAAGTGGGGTGAGATCAGGTGAATGAGCGGGCCATGAAACAGGACCTCCTCTTCCAATCCACTTTGCAGGGAATGTCTAATCCAAGTGTTCACGAACCCTCAGTCCAAAGTGAGGTGGGGCTTCATCATGTTTGAGGAAGAAGAAATTATCGAAACGATTAATTATTAATAATGTTTCACTTGAACGTTTCCGGACTACGGTTTCCTATCTCAAATTGATCCATTTGTCGTCCTCCATCGTCCCTGAAACTTTGTAACATCATCACGAATACACCCTGTATTATTTACAAACGAAAATTATTTTATGTAAGCAGAAAAGTCACAATGTAGGAAGATCCAATACTTCATAACAAAAATGAACAATAGGGGTAAACCTCATTGTGCGCTGTGATAATCTCTCAGGCTAGAGTAATGTCACCATGTAGCTGTGCGGGAAGTGTTTTATTTCCTTCACCCTCTCCCCTGCATTTTTATACATTCAGTTAACAAATCGGCCGCACATGCATGACACATTCAAATGAAGAGGCGCGACACAGTGGTTGGGATAACATGACGGCCATGCACCATCCATCACAGGCTGCTTATATGGACAACAGTGTAATAGCTTCCACTTCTTTTAACTGTGCAGATGAACGTCAAACACACTTAGCAGCTCACCATACGGCATCTGCTCACTTCCTCATGTTCTTAGTTAGATGGCCAGATGATGATTAATTTAGAGCAGTCTTCCACTGTAATCTGCGAATTAGTATAGTCTCTTCCCAAACGGTTGGCCAGACTTTCATTCCCGCTTCTGGCTTGTTAGAAACAGTGGTTCAAATTGTGAATACAAACCATTGGATAAAAACTTGAAACTACAGGATGTTAAAAGAATCATAATGGGCGAGTTTACAAGCAATTCAGCACCGAGTTTAGTAGCGTGGGAGTGAGTATATTGCAGTTTACGTAGCTATAACCTATCTCTAGTGCTAATAAATTCAGTTCGCTAACCAGACGTACGTAGGACTGGTTTCTTGATCATTCAGTCATCTGTAACAAGGAATTTATGACGACGACGATGATGATGATGATGCTTGTTGTTTAAAGGGGCCTAACATATAGGTCATCGGCACCTAATGGTACGAAATGCGACGAAACGAGACGACAAAATAAAATCAAAAATCCTCCACTGACCAGAATTCAAAACGTGAGGACGATGGATGGATGGATGGATGGATGGATGGATGGATGGATGGATGGATGGATGGATGGATGGATGGATGGATGGATGGATGGATGGATGGATGGATGGATGGATGGATGGCCCCTCAAAATGTTACTTATCGCTAGGAAAGTAGAACAATTGTATTTGTCATGTTGCGGAACTAATCAAAAGTAGCCTAGATTCGCGGTATTCCACACATTATGGTACTACTCACAGGTAAGGAAATTCGCACTTGTAATACAGACCTATGGTGTTTCTCACATTGCGGCGCCATTTACAGGCAACGCAAGCCTATGTTGTTCATCACATACGTGTACTAACTACAGGGACTCGCGTATCCAGCGGTGTTCCTGATATAGTGGGTATTAATCATAGGCAAGCCAGAACCATGGTGTCGCTCCTAAAGTGGTACTAATCACAGGTCCTGTAAAAGCCGCAACGCACTCTGTTGCTACTAATCACAAACCTAATATGTACCTAACATACTGGTACTACGCGCAAGTAAATGTGACGCATGGAGTTCCCCACGTGACGGTAATAATCACAGTTAGTTTCATGGTTCTAATACAATCATCCCTTGGTCACCCCTTTTAGTCGCCTCTTACGACAGGCAGGGGACACCGTGGGTGTATTCTTTATTTGCGTCCCCCACCCACAGGGAGTGCAACTAGGAAATGAGCTTCGTCTAATCTCCGAATATTGCGGTAGGCTACGGTATACTCTCTGCGTCTCACGAGCAGTCGCGGCAGCTTGTAGGAACGGCACGAACAACAGAAACTACACTAAGCTACAAACATTAGTCGTGATAAACACTGTGAGCTCTCTGCAAACGATGCGTGTTCATTATTAAACAGTTAATTATACAGTACTTACAGTAAATGTGTAACTAATTGCACTACCAATTTGAAACTTCACAGCAGCATGTTAGTTCACAAGAATCACAGCGGGCGGAACTGATGTTTCTTGTCAGGCCTTGAGACTTGAGACTGGAGCATGAGCAGCAGAAATGTTTACCCTCCGCGTCCCTTATCGTCGGACGATCACAGTATGAAGAGTGTGTGTTCATCCTTACCTCGCACGCGCGCGACTTCTCGTCGGACGACCACAGTATGAGGAGTGTGTGTTCATCTTTACCCCGCATGCGTGCGACTTCTTGTCGGACGACCACTGTATGAGGAGTTTGTGTTCATCTTTACCCCACATGCTTGCGACTTCTTGTCGGACGACCACTGTATGAGGAGTGTGTGTTCATCCTTACCCCGCATGCGCGCGACTTATCGTCGGACGACCACAGTATGAGGAGTGTGTGTTCATCTTTACCCCGCATGCGTGCGACTTCTTGTCGGACGAACACAGCATGAGGAGTGTGTGTTCATCCCTCACCCCGTATGCGCGCGGCTATCATCGGACGACCACAGTATGAGAAGTATGTGCTCAAAAGGCACTATTCCCACCAGTTTTCGTCTGGATTGCGCATGACATTCGATAGCATTCAACTACTGCAATGCAATGTAAATGGACGAAGTGCCGATTATTGTTTTAAGCGGGAATAGCACCTTTGGAACAAACACTACTCATATGATCTTCAACTCTTTCAGTGAAGTACTAGATGCGCCATGTTTCCCTCGCTCGTCTTCTTACCTAATCCTTTACCCACACTCTTCTAGAGCTCCTTTTCCTTCTCCTTTCGAAGTGCAATGGCAACAGTAATAACTCACGTATAGACAACTTCTAACGACATTTTGCAACCATTGAAAACATGCAGGAATGTGCATTACACAAAGCGAGTTTACTAGCGAGAAAGGTAACCCAGACTTCAACTTCACTCGTACTAGTAGAGCGAGCAGCGAGTTAACTACACATCGCCATTGCTTAGAGCGAATTTAATCGCAGCGAGTAAATTCGTAAGCTTCACTCAACAATTTGCTTTACGTCGCACCGACACAGACAGATCTTATGACGATAGAATAGGAAAGGCCTAGGAGTGGGAAGGAAGTGGCCGCATGGTCAACTCGCTCGCTAAAAGTTTTCGTAACTGAATGGCTAGGAGGCTTAAACCGAAGGTGTCTTATTTGACTATGAACTTCAAATATAGAAGAATCCCTTCATCCAGTACATATATCACAGTGGCACATATCTCTTAGAGGTTAATGGCCACCGTGCTCTCTGGATATCACACCCCGATTATGTCTCAGGGAATGTGAAGGATGTCACTTACACAGCTCATCTACATGGTATTAAGTGAGTGCAAAGCGAACGTTCAGAAGTGTGTCGATGTAATCACTTGCCGGACTTTTTCATTAGAGAGACAGTAAAACTTAATTTAGATAAATACACACACACACACACCACAGAATTATTTATTTATTTACTTATCGTTAAGGCATTGAAGTGTAAACGGTCGGACACCGTAATTACGCGGTTCGAGTCCCGTTGGTCCAAAAAATGCCAACATCAGAATGCTGGCCAGCAGGGTAGAGGAGGTGGTGGTATACAATTTCTAATCTCTAGATTGCGTGCCAAAAGCTTGGGTTAAAGTTCCAAACCTCTGCGCAGTGTCATATGGGGTGAGGGCATATGACGCTGCTGTTGGTGATTCGTCCATCGGATGGCCTTGAGCAGACCCCCCGGGGTGCTATTGGACAGGAGTATGCTATACGCCGCCACCGGATTTCACCCTCTCCCTTCCTACTATCATGTATCACGTCATTCATATCATCTCATTTGATCCTCTGAGATTGACGTCAGGAAGGGCATCCGGTCATAAAAATCCGCCACGACAGATTCATCTCATTTCATACCCGACAAGGAACGGGACAAGTGTTGGATAAACTTTAAATGTATTGTAATGGATTATGTAGAGCGGTCGAACCCCAGGGTACATTCAGATAGGCTAAAATTGTATATCAATTCTGTATCTCTGAGAAGAGTGGCCTTTTCTCACAATTTATTGGGGTAGGTACATGTGCAGATTTGGTCCAGGTTTACACCAACTCTATGCGAAGCGATGTAATCATCATTGTGCGTCTCCGGGGCGGTCAGTAGTGTAATGTGTCGTGTGTAGATAAAGATGTGTATTGAGACGAACACAAATATCCAGTTCCCAAGCCACAGGAATTACAATTCACGAGTAAAATCCCCGAGCCAGCCAGGAATCGAATCGGGGGCATGGAGGTGGACCGAGAAGACTGACTAAGGGAAATATATTACTGAGCCTGGAATGTTTCGTTGGCCCCGATGATTGCCAGAAGGATAAGAAGAGAGACTGCAACAACCGATCAAGCCATTCCTTCAAAGAACATTCGAAGCCCCTTTATAACTTACGCTTGAAGAGAGAAAGGCGGATGAACATCTCTTCAGACAAAATGTCTACGTGTTTATATTCTCTATCAAACGAACTCGAATTTTCAAACAATTTAATTTAGTACGTATTCTCATATCTATGATCTCGCTGTTGGGGAATTCCAAAAAATGCTTTCAAGGCCACAGATCTAAAAATTACAGGAATAGAACCAGATTTTGGGTGGTTAGGCCGTATGCGTTTGTAGAGTTTCGCTCCGTTCGTGCCGTTTGGGCTCATCAGTTGGACTGGCCTGCGATTTTTATTCTTTGGTGGCCTTTGAACTGGGCTGCAGTGTTGTCCTCTACAGCTTCTGCTATACATTCTGTACATGAAGCTCGGAGACACTGAAAATACGGGTGAACTTTACACTTTGAATATTCAACTTGTTCATTACACACTGTAGCGCAAAACCAAGAACTAGGATGACTGATTTCTTGGAAGTTTCGTGGAGATCTTACATCAAAAAGGATGGATCCAGCACAAAATTTTAAAATAACACAAAACAAATATATTTCTATATATTCTAAATTTGTTCACGTATGTCGATAGTAGGTCCAGAAATGCTACACATATTATGTACGGTATGTGGAAGAAATTTAATCACAAATTTTGCACGTAAAAATTGGCTATAATGGAAATATTGGAGCTCCAGAATGTGATTTCATTTTATTTGTCGATAAACGTATGCTTCGGTGATGAAGAGTTACTACAGTTTTAGCTCCCACGGTATTGACAAACCCTAAAGTATATCAGTTCAGGAAGACTACAAGGACAAATAAATAGATTTATATATAAAGGAGCAGAACGTTAATATCGGGGATTCAAAGTTGCTATCGATAGTAGCTGATTAGAAAGATGTTGATCCACAGACTAAGACATAATTACATACCTTTACTTTCAGATCTATTTTTTTTTTCGTATGGAAATAGCTTAGTAACTAGAGATAATAGACGTAAAGAGAAGAGATAATTATTGTTGTTACGATCAAGTGTGAGATAAAATTGGCCTGAAGTAATTCCGGAATCACTAGGCGTAGCTTATGTTGGGAATTCGCCACCACCTCTATTTTCGACCTCCTCTGGTCAACCCTTGTCTTCTTTAAAACAACACACCGTCGGCATAACCGAAGAAATTTCCCATCTTCGACTGTGTCCCCTATTACTAACCCGTTATAATCGTCCAAGAATGGTGGGTCTTTAACTTTCCCTCATTGATAGGGCTGAGGAACTGGGCCTAAACATATTAAGTCTAAAAATCATCCCGAACAAATTAATTTTTATCAAAGAATGTGGTGTACTTCTATTCATGTCTCTCAAATAATTTGTGTTTGAATTCGGATTGATGTCCTAGCATTCTTTAGTACATTACAGAAACCCTGGCCTTCTTTCAAAAAATACCGCCATTAGCATATCCGAAGGAATTTCCATCTTCAACGGCGTTTCCCTTTACAGATCCGTCATAATAATCCATAAATGGTGGGTCTCCACTGATAGAGCTGATGAACTCGGATTATACATATTAAATCTAAAAATCATTCTGACTCATTTCATTATCAAACAATGAGTATTTCTATTCATGTCTCCCAAATAATTTGTGCTTGAATTCCGATTGCTGTCCTACCATCCTTTACTACCTATTACAGCGAGCCTTGCTTCCTCAACATATATCAGCTTATAATTATATCAACATCGCTTGCGTGAAGCCATGCTCGGTGAAGTAAGATATGTAAAGCGTTATATGACCGATGCTGTTAGAGGGGTGAAACAAAAAGCCGCGCGGATCGCAGGCGGCCGTGCATCACGCTTTATCAAGGCCTTCTGACACTCGGATTTATGGCTGAAAGCGATTATAATTAAGTTGACATGAGATTCATCTGCGGTGGCAATAAACAACGCCAGTATGCGTTACGGGCGAAATGCCGGAGAGTGTGGGCGTGCGGTGTAAGGAGAAATAAATAAATAGGCTATATAAATAATAAATAAATACAAGGATCTTCAAAGGAATACGATCCAAAGTCATAGTTGAAATAATTTATTTTATTAAGAAAGTAAAATCTGGACGGACAAGTGTTACACTGATAAATTATTTAAATATGCTTTACACGGTAATATACACAGCGGACCACGACTCAATGTGTAACTTATTGAATATTTTGGGGAGATTTTACTGAAATTTACCTTTTCTGAAATGTTAGTCCGAAGTTTGAAGTGTTGATCTACAAAGATAAAATTAAGAAAGGTGAATACGTAGCATGAATAGAGCAAATATTAGCGAAATTATGGCATTTAAAAAAATAAAAAACAATTTCAAACATGCAACAGCTTTTGGTTATTATATTGAGACTTAGATATGTAGGTTAGAGGTGTTAAAGAAATAGGTTTTTGCAGCACTCTGGGGTTTGTTTGTTTATTCTTGTTTCAGTGCTATTATGCCATTATACTTTTTACAATACTTTTATTAGTAAGCCTATGACCGGGCGAGTTGGCCATGCGTTTAAGAGGCGTGCGGCTGTGAGCTTGCATCCGGGAGATAGTGGGTTCGAATCCCACTGTCGGCAGCCCTGAAGATGGTTTTCCGTGGTTTCCCATTTTCACACCAGGCAAATGCTCGGGCTCTACCTTAATTAAGGCCACGGCCGCTTCCTTCCAACTCCTAGGTCTTTCCTATCCCACCGTCGCCATAAGACCTATCTGTGTCGGTGCGACGTAAAGCCACTAGCAAAAAAAAAAAGGTAAGCCTATGCGTATTATTGCATCATAAACATTTGATTGTTATCATAGTATAACAAAAATATTTCTGACAGTAAACAACAACAATTAAAATTGATACAAATTATGCATGTTACATGAGTGCCTTTGTGAGGAAAATTCTAGCCTCATCCCGTGTGCACAAGACCATCGATGAAAAATACATTCTTGACATTTGTGCTGTTTTGCTGGAGCACATCAAGGATTTCATTCATTTAATTGAAATTTGCCCCTGGTTTGCTATGAGCACAACGTCGGCTAAATCAGAAATGCAAATTAATGTAATAGCTGTTTGCTAATAGTAAAAGTTCAAACCTTCAGGTTTCCATGACAATAAATTATGGCAGAGAGGATCGACTCACTTTCCTCGGAGCGTAAGAAGTTTACACAGCCTTAGTGTTAAAATTACGACAGGGAGAAAAGGACTTACATTTCTCCGGCTCATTTATTTATTTATTTATTTATTTATTTATTTATTTATTTATTTATTTATTTCCTTCGTCTGTGGCAAAGCTAAGGTTCACGGACCTCTCTTCCACTTAACCATATAATATTTAAAACACATTTCAGAAAACAGAACAATGAAATAATAAAATACAATAAAATAAATATCCTAACCTCATTCATTCATTCACCCTTTCATACTGGCATTCACGCAAGCTGGTTATACATTTAATAGGTAATCTCGGAAAGACCACTTGAAAGAAGCTAAAGAGCTGCAATTCCTAACACTAACTGGAAGGGAATTCCATAGCCTTGCACCAGACACTGGAAAAGAGCGGTTGTATGATGATGAGCGATGCCCAGGAATTGAGAGTGTGGTAGTAACACAGTTGAAATTAATAGAAAGTAGGATTATAACTGAGGACAGCTGGATGGGACAAATAGACCCATGTAAATAGCAAGCGGATGTATTGTAAAATGAAATGTCCCTCTCTAATTTGGGATATAAGAAGGCAGAAACAGAGGAGAAGTTTAGGCGCAGGGATTCTTAGGTAAACAGAGGATGACTTATGGTGTGTTATGTTCATGGGAGGAAGAGAGTAAATTAAACTTTGAGGATAAATACTGGGGTTTATAGTCATTCAACAGACGAAATACGAGAGTTGCAATGTGAAGATATCGTAGTTTATCGATTTTTACCTAGGAGAGTATTTTATAATAGGGGGAGATATGAGTTGAAAATGTAATTGAAAATATAAACCTAATGCACGAGTTAATTCGCTTTTGAAATTCCAATGCCTGTTCCATGGTGGAGTCTATCAGTACAATATCACAATCATTGTTCTGGGTGATTTCCGACAAAAGAGTCGCGTTACAAAAATGTTGCAAAGTTTGGGCTGGGAAGAATTGAGAGAAAGAAGGAGAGCTGCTCGACTAAGTGGTATGTTCCGAGCTGTCAGCGGAGGGATGGCGTGGAATGACATTAGTAGACGAATAAGTTTGAGTGGCGTTTATAAAAGTAGGAAAGATCACAATATGAAGATAAAGTTGGAATTCAAGAGGACAAACTGGGGCAAATATTCATTTATAGGAAGAGGAGTTAGGGATTGGAATAACTTACCAAGGGAGATCTTCAATAAATTTCCAATTTCTTTGAAATCATTTAGGAAAAGGCTAGGAAAACAACACATAGGGAACCTGCCACCTGGGCGACTGCCCTAAATGCAGATCAGTATTGATTGATTGATTGATTGATTGATTGATTGAAGTATAGGAAATATGAGGGTCTGGGTAAGTTTAATTTTCATGCTTAGTGGAAGAAGTGATTGGCGAGTTTTGAAAGGATGAAGTGACGAGTGATTTTTCCTACAGATGTTTATTGCTCTGAATATCTTATTCTCGACCAAGTGATTCTGCAACACAACACAGACTAGAGCAGCTGACCAAGAAGGTATCTGAATGAGCATGAGTGCGAACCCACTTCCACCTCCCCCATCGTGCCTCCTGCTCAGCGTTCTCACGGTTCAGACAGCCTTCAAAGACTGGTGAGCGGATTAGCCAATCAGAATGCTGCATTTTCTTTAATAATTTCAAAATATATGGCAAGAAATGTTTGTAATTTTAAAATAATAAATCTGCATATAAAGAGCTTTCGTCAGAATACCGTACGATGTCAATCGGTTCGGTCGTTCTCTCAAATTCGCGTTCACAAAAATCAGCCTAATAATAATAATAATAATAATAATAATAATAATAATAATAATAATAATAATAATAATAATAATAATAATAATAATACAATTATTCGTTTTTCATATCTTTTGCCTTCCTTTTTCTAGACGTTTCCTAATTACTTAGGTTCGGAACCAAATGGTAATTTGGCCCAGGTTTACGGCTGGATGCCCTTCTCCAGCCCAACCCAACTCAGGCCAACTCTATGTGGTGAGATACATTCCATATTTGGTTCGTCTGCGACAATTGGTCATGTGATGTGCTGAATATGAACACAAATACCCAGTCCTCGAATCAGAAGAATTCATTAAACGTGGCTCAAATTCCCCGCATGACCGGGAACCTATCTCATCATCACCCTTTGAACCGGTGATCACAACATTGACCACTTAGGTAAGGAGTTGGACATTCGTTATCCATATACTTAATGAAAATGTTAAAATAGACCATAAACTCACCCAGAACTCAAACATACACTTCAAAAATAAATCTCGATTAAGTTCTGTTGAAGACCCGCCCAAGAGCACTGCCATTTAGAACAACAATTAATGCGTCTCGCAACCTCTCTTTGGTGAAACATCAGAAATAATGTATCACGAGCTAAGGATATATGATTAAGAAGAGACCTTCCGCCTTGTGATCGCAACCAGTCTGTGGGGCTAATGGGGCTGGTTGTCAACTGCTCACTGTATCTGACACTGCAGACTGTGGAAGACAAAGTGTTCACTCGGGGAAAATCAAATTACTACCATAATAATGCGGACGATACCGTGTTGTGAAGAATAGAAAGGTGAAGGGGAGGTTAACCTTCATCCTTTTTAACAAGCTTCACTTCTTTTGTTTCCTCATCGAGTTCTAATTTGTTTCCACCAGATGGGGTTACTTTAACGATAAAGTAGCCAGAGAGTGACGAGCAGGCTATCGGACAATATGCCGGATCTGCTTCCTGTTCTCTCTCACACAAAGGGCTTTTTTTTAAGATTTCTATGCAGTCAGGCTGAGTGGCTCAGACGACGGAGCTGAGTAGGCTTCGGCTTAAAGGTGGCAACGGTTTTACCGTGGTTCTACAGCTCTGCACTCGGGAGGCGGTAGGTTTGTCCCACTGTCGTTGGTACTAAGAATGTTTTCCGTGGTTTTCCATTCTCCTCACGAAGTCGATTGCTGGGACAGTCCATTTTATAGGCCACGGCCGCTGCCCTCTCTCCTTCACAAATCTCCTGGCTAAAGAGAGGGCACTGCCTTCTAGGAAGCCCGGCGTACCCCATTAGGGTACGAAAAGAAAACTTTTATAATTTGCTTTACGTCGCACCGACACAGATATGTCTTATGACGACAATGGGATAGGAAAGGCGTAGGAGTGGGAAGAAATCGGTTGTGACCTTAATTAAGCATTTGTCTGCTGTGAAAAGAGGAAACCACGGAAAACCATCTCCTGGGCTTCCGACGGTGAAGTTTGAATCCACTATCTCCCGGATGCAAGCTCACAGCTGTGTGACCCTAACCGCATGGTCAACTCGCCCAATAGAACACTTTTAGTAGTAGTAGTAGTAGTAGTAGTAGTAGTAGTAGTAGTAGTAGTAGTAGTAGTAGTAGTAGTATTTAGTGTATCAGATTATAGAGCCCAGTTATTTTGAGCCCAAATTCACGAGTTCGATCTCTTCCCAGTCCGGTTATATTTGAAGTTGCTCAAATACGCCAACGTAAGAGTTGATGGTCATGTCCCGGAAGAAGTGTCAATTACGAAAGGAGTTCGCCAAGGCTGCATTCCTTCGCCAGTACTTTTCAACATCTATTCAGAGAAGATTTTTCGAGATGCACTTTGCGTAAAGATTCAAGGAGTTGTAACTAACGAAGTCATCATA